>NC_137125.1:43309471-43909471 GCF_949319135.1 Squalius cephalus
ATGCCTATTAAAATATTATCATAAACTGACTTTATTGATTATCTTCTATGTTTTCTGCGTGTCCCTGGATCAATACCTTTGGCCATGAATGGGTTAAACCTGTGAAAACAGACTATTGAAAGATGCGTAACACAGAAAAAATTCCCTTCGAAATAATATGCTTCCAGTGGACGCTTTGTTTTCATTTGCATTTATTTATTTATTTAACGAAAAAAATAATTATTTTCAGTACAAAAATATTCGACTGTCGGTTTTATCAACCCACTTTATATGTAGCCTATCTTCCTATAGAGCGGTATTTTCAATAATAATCAGTTCACCCCTTTCATTGATTTGTACAGATAAATTGTGTGAATATGAAAGAGGATTGGTAAAATATGTCGTACTTCCCTCTGAGACGCAATATGATACTCCAAACATGCATGTCTCTTACTCTCTTTTAAGCTTGAGCTGACCTACCAAACAATTGTTTTGATTACAAATGTCATACGAGTCTCACTGCTAAGCCAATTTTAAACACTTCCTATACAATTTAAGATGAGTGACCAGTTAGTGGGTAGGCTAATAATTCAAAACCCTTTAAAGACATTTATATCATCTGCTAATAAATTCCATTAATTTTCAGTATTGCTATTTTTTATGCAACTGAAAAAAAACTTTTATTACATTATTAAATTAGATATAACATGCCTCAGTTGGTTACAAAAACAAATGTTAAAGTCAGGAATAAGAGTTCATTTCCTCTTTCCAATCTGCGCCAGCAGGCGCGCGTTGTCATCCGCCTTTGCGCGCAGGTTCTTGGCTTTGGCAATGTTGAAGAGGATGTTCATAATGTTGGTGGGCACGTCGAGGGAAAGAGTGACCTGGTTGCGTCGGTCGCTCTTCGCACTGTTGCGGTACAGTTTACTCCTGAGCTGCGTCTGGCTCAAGTATCTGTATTTGGACGCGGGTACAGTTCTCCTCTCGCGCGGCTCCTCAGAGGAAAGCGCGTGCGCTGATTTGTACAGGAGGTTTACACTGTCCAGCAGGGAATTCGACGGTTTCCCGTTGTCATTCGCCTCGGAGAACATCTCGTTGTTGCAAAGAAAGTTGGACTCTGGGTTGTACGTTGGTAAGCAGAGGCTGGAAACCGGTGCGCAAAGAAGTGCTAGAGCGAGGAGGGTCCGCGCGAACCACATTGTTTTGCCCTGTTGAACGGAGGTGCGTAAGAATATGAGGCACTATCAGATTGCATTTGGATTAACAATTCTTGCGTACTGATTATTTAAAACTTCCAGAAAGAAACTTTGCATAAAAAGTGTCACATGGCATTGCGCCTATAAAGGAACAGTTCAACAAAAAAAACTGTCATTATTTACTCACCCTCATGTTGTTCCAAACCGGTATGAATTTCTTTCTTCTGTGGAACACAAAAGCTGTCGCTAGACAGAATGACAGCTCGTCACCATTAATTTTCATTGAATAAAAAGATGCACTGAAGACTGAAGCTGTCACTCTTTAATATTCTGTGACCCAGAAAGTCATACAGGTTTGGAACAACCTTTGGGTAAATTATGGAAAAATTTGGTCCCTTTTAAATGAACGATTCCCTTGAATCTCACACAGGATTGCAAAAGTACTTACCTGCACTGTTTGGATGAGAAGAGTCTTCTGAAGTGAAGCGCTGTTTGTCAAGCAGAACTTTTGGATCGTAAATCCAAAGTGTTATTAAAAAGGTAAGCAAGTCAAAAACTCAACGTCAACTTAAATAAGAGTGATTTTGTGGGTTTGAGATATCTCCCTGGCTGCTGATAATATCCGTTTGGACTGTTTGCCCATTGGATGTGCATTCATTTAGTATAAGCCCATTTACGCTGCAGTCGTACGCCAGCAATAACGTCATTTATTGAGACCCTCCCAGTAAAATGAGGCGGTGATTAATGCGCTTGTGCACCAAAGGCGCTTTTACCGTCACCATATAAAACAGATAGCCGACCGTGTGTGCTTAATATTTGATAAACGCGACGAGATATGTACAGACATCCTGTAGGCTAATTATAGCCACAAAAAAAAAAAAAAAAAACAGATTATGGGGTGCGTCTCAATCTGCTCCCTACTTCAGTGGTCAGGACACTGATCAGGGAGTCGGCCATTTTAAGGTCTGTCTCAATCGCAAAATCATACTAGTGCACTGAAATGTTCGCTCCCTAAAAAGTCCCATAATGCAACGTGAAAACCAGGGTGCATCGGTGCTCACAATGGCTGCATCCGAAAACTTAGGCAGCTGATTTGTTGCCCCTCTGCAACATGGGTGCGTCTCAATCTGCTCCCTACTTCAGTAGTCAGGACTCTGATCAGGTAATCGGCCATTTTAAGGGCTGTCTCAATCGCAAAATCATACTAGTGCACTGAAACGTTCGCTCCCTAAAAAGTCCCATAATGCAACGTGAAAACCAGGGTGCATCGGTGCTCACAATGGCTGCATCCGAAAACTTAGGCAGCTGATTTGTTGCCTCTCTGCCTTATCAGGTAATGACTTTGTAGGCTTTCTGATGCCTTCTTTATTTTTACCTCAACTCTCACAGAATGGAAAGCACAGGATTGTGGAATATCAAAGGCAGCGGCGGATTGGATACATAGCCTATGTTGCCTTCAAAAATCGATCAGATGCGGTGCGTCCGAAATCACGTACTGTCTGAGTTGGTACTACATTTGTATTTGAACTTACTTTGCCACCATTAAAAAAGTACGTTCTGTATAGTATGAATGTGTGTTGTATGAATGTAATCCGGACGTACTACATCCGCCATGTTGTACGGTCATGTGACCTAGTTGCGTTGCTTTGCCTCCATTTATAAATCCTCTCCCATGGCCTCATGGGATAGTAAAGTCAAGTGTCCATCGAATGCGCACTTCAGAATCTCGACGGAAGTAGTAGGTCATCCGGGGACTTTTCGCCTACTGTTTTTCAAATACTAGTATTTGGACATACTACTCTATTGGCGATAAGAGTAGTATGAGTAGTATGTTCCCTTAATGAAAGTTCTGAAGCACGAAACATAAATTAAGTGGGCCAACTCAACACATAGTGACATACAATAGATTTTTTTTTTTATATATACAAACGGAGAACATCTCGTTGTTATACTTCAAATAGTTCAAAATTCTTAAATATATTTAATTATATTTAAGCATAAACATACATGATTAGATGAATGGATGAATTTATTCATTATAATTTATCATTTATTTACAGGTGAATTATGTACGTTACTTTTACTTTAAGAACTTTATTTGATTGAATATTTTAGTTTATTACTGATTTTTTAGCTGTAAATCAACGATGTCGTGAGAAAATGTTTTACGAAGTGGCGATTTTTGCCATGAATTCGTACGATGCGATTTGTACGAAAACATACGATTTTTAGGAAAAAGGGTTAGCACTAAGCTTTTTAACTTAACTGTGGTTAACTAATATATTTAGCTACGAAGTAGCATGCCTTCCTCTTTTTATACATTTTTTTCTTTCAGTTCATTGCAATGTGCAACAGTATTTATTTTTCATTATACAAAATAAAATAACCTATCACGCAATGTCATGACTGGCTGGACATAATTATCCATAAAACTTTGGAATAAAATGGTTATAAGGCTTATAATTAAGATGGCATACTGAGAACTTACCAACTCGTCTAAAGGCATTCAGCACCATGGATAGCGCAGCAATTGACTTACTCTGCATGTGTATTGAGCCATTTATAAAACAGGAATTTTGAGTTTTCAGTTGTCAGGGTCAGTGACTATAAAATGTTTGTGTTCCTTTTTTAGATGTCCCTGTGAGTTAATTGCTGTGCAGTTCATGCTCATAAGTTTAATTAGTTTTCTTCCCACCTCCCTTTAATGATTGATTGCTTTGCTATCAAGGGCTCTAAAGTTTGGAGGCTTCATTAATGATTACCTTTAAACGCTGTAAACATTGTGCATTGGACTGGATGATAATACTTTTATTCCACATGAAGTTAAAGGAAGCTCATTAAACCTTAAAAACTACATTTTAAAGCAGATTTAAAGGGCATCTGTGCTGTGTAGTGTGCTCAATGAAGTTCACTAAGGGTTCCCCTTAGACACACTGTAAAGGGCGTCCTGTCTTCTGACTTGTACCACAGTCTTCTCAATGTGCTCTAAATTGGACTACAGCCTGCTACACGCCCCCCCTGCAGCTGGGACATATGTAAAAAGCTTGAAACCTAGGGATGCAACAGGGAGCAGCTTAGTTGGGAGATTATACAAGACAGAACAGAGTCAATGTCAGCGGAAGGTAAAGCTTGTAAGACGTGAAAAAGATATGGAGGGGTAAAAATAATGAGGAAGGAAACATATTGCACAAATCTACACGTACTGTACTGTATAAGCCACCCACAAATGCGCACACACTTTCCCTGCCTGCCCCCAGGAGACACCGTCCAGACACGACTCGACAAACATTGCTGAAGAAAAGCCAATATGGCAGCATTTATACACAACACAGGGCCAAGCTTAGAGAACACTGTCCAAAATCAGAGGTCACGATGTAAAAATGTTCTCACGCACACACCCACCCACCTACAGTGAACCCCTACGACTACATAGCTCATTCAAAAATATATACAGTTCATTGTTTTATTGTCTCACATAATATTTTAAAAACAGTCAGAGTAAGAACATTTTACAAACAGAACCATTAGTGCAAAATGGCGAACCTTATGGTAAACAGGTCATAAACACAGTTGATTATATTAATAGTGCATTTACTCTTAGAATCATGACCTACCGTTAATAAACATCAAACTAGGTTTTAAATAAGAACGTGGTATATTGGTAAGAAATTCGTAGGTAAGCATGTATCACTATAACAGTGCAACAATGTGTGGTGCTATAGAAACGCAAACATGATATAGAATAAACAAGTTATGAACATATACAGCTGTGATAAACTAATATACATATGGGATGACAAAAATGTACAAAACTAGTATTTTTTTGTGAGATAAACATCAGTTTTGCTGTTAAAAATAGCTAAATGTTCTTCCTCAGGATCCAGAATCTGTAAAACAAGAAAAGGGGACAAGAAAAGTTAACTTAAAATTATGCTAAATGACAAAAATCACACATCTTAGGCAGAGCATCTTTCAAATAATCATCTATAACCATTTATATTGGAACCTGAGGTTTGAGTTCTGATTGCCGCTTTACCTCTCCTTCCCAGAATGCATTTACTCTGACAATCCTGTTTGGAGCCGAAGCGGTTTCTATTTCCTCCGCAGCCACCATACACAAAAGGACGGCATTTCCCTGAGACGGCGTAGTAGTACCAGACCAGGACGTATTCAGTGCAGTGGCCCTCAGACATGGGTTCAAGGCACATATCAGCGTCCGGGTCTGCATTCAGTGAATTGAATTGTTTCAATTAAATAAATAATGCATTCACACTGTTTTAATGAAAATAATGTTTATGGAAAAACAAAAATACATTTTTGAAATTAAATGTATTAAACTATGAATATAGATGCATGAAACAATAACTTTATTTATGGTATTTCTTTCTTTTTTAATGATAACTATATGTAAAATATAAATATGAAATCATGGATCTAAGCTGTCTATATATCACTGCAAATAATCAAAAAATTTTATCTTGTATTTCTGATAATCAAATGTTCTATCTTCTCTCTCACATATATGCACTTCTACACTTGTTGAGTGATGATTTGAGTGTTACTTTTATCAGTGGTTTAATTATTGTCTTATCTGTTTCTGTTCGCTGTGTCTCATATCGCACTGTGGATGTGACAGAAATAGACTGTAGAAAAAAGACGGATAAAATAATCTTGGCTATGTGTAATGCCTTGCACTTTTGGTGCCAGGACCATTAATGTGTACTTCTTCAGACTACTATCCTGGATATAAACCCAACATTACCACTGCAAATCCTTTTAATTCGAGGACCAGGTTTAATTTGTGCAGGAAATCGGACTATATTGCTTATGTAAGCTGTTTTTGTAGATGTATTAACTGGTTAAATGCACTTGGAGCAGCAGTCAGCAGAGGACGATGTTCTCCTCTTTTACTCTACACACACCTGAGTGGAGTTTGAGTGCACGTCTCTTTTCTCTCTGCTCTCCATCTCTCTCAGTACTGGCTCCTGAGTGCAACAGAAAAGCTTATATTATATCCACATTTTTCAGTTAACACCATGTATGCAGAGTCATTGCACAAATATAATCACATAGATGTCTGTATTATGGGAAAACATCTGGAAATCATTAGGATAATATTGCAAAATAAATCACCCTAATTTTTCTGATATTACATGACTATTTACTATAAATAAATGTACATAAAATACTCATTTGATTTGAACTGTTTTAATTAAATGAGAACAACACACAGTCTCAGGATTGGCTTTAGGTCATGAATGAATCATTGTTGTAGAAGGGATCAGTTGAATTAATGATTCAATGACTCGCTCATAAAAATAGACACTTTTGAAGAAAGAGCCACTAAAAATCTCTACCACTAATGGACAGATTGACAGTCTGGAATGCGCAAACACAGATAAAACAATAAAGAAGTCTGTATATTAGTTCTTAGTTTGATCATTGAAGTTCACATCAGGCTGCCTCAAGCAATTAATATATGGTTGGTCCAATGCAGATTTTTTTTTCATGTGATATGTACTGTGTGACTCAAAGTAACTCAAAGAAGTAGAACCTTTGTGCATGACTTCCATATATCTATACTCTGTAACCATTCCCTGTTTTCCATCTGGTAAAGAATACCTAAATGGTGTTTATGGATGAATGAACACATCTACAAAGATTCCAGATCTCAACATAATAGGATTGGCTTCCTGGACTAATGTTCATAAGACACTGCAGAAGACCAAAATTTACAGTTAAACAACTGATTATATAAAATTAGAGTTTCCCCATCGAAACGCTTCCTGGGCGTTATATAGGACAAAATATAGGCATGATATCATAAGAGAGAAGCCGTGTTCTAACATATTGGTTCAAAGCAGGAATATACCTACTTGTAATGTTGCCATATGCTAATGTTGGCTCAGACTCTGAAACAGCAGGACGAACTGTAGTGGTCTCGTCCTCCACCTCTTCATCCCACACTTTGGGGTGGGCGAGCAAGAACCGAGAGGCAGAATCCGCTCTTCCGTCTTCTCTTAGGATACTCCCATCATCTGGATCATTGGTGTTCACCATCAGGAGTATTTCCTTTCCTTTGGTTAAGAAAGTGACCATGCTTCATGCAAATTTCATTAGGCATCAACATCATTAATTCATTTAATTTCACACAAATGGAAAGTAATTCAATCTTTTTTTAAACCAGAGAAGTCATTACTTCAATAAAATTCTGAAACAGTCCCAGTTTTTTGTTAATTTGGTTTTTGCATTAATGAATGACTTCTGAACATGGAGTTCTTCATAGTTTTTCTTCAGTAAGAGAGCCCATTAGAACACAACAGATGGTGGAACCCATGGGGTCCAGAGGTCTCCACAACAGGGGCCTCCAAACAACAACTCCAAAGACACAAACTCACACAAACACACAAAATCACACACTCCTAAGCACCAAACAAATAAATGTGTTAACGAAGCTCTGTTCAATTTCACTTCAATGGACATTGCACAACTGAATAGATTTTAGTGTGGGTAGATGGCATATTTAATTTAACATGAATAGACAAGTCTACTCAGTGGGTTGTAGTGTACTATATCTTGGCGGTAATTGTACAGCCGATAAAATACTTACTATTTCAAAACATTTCCAGTGGACAAAAGCATCTAGAAACACGTTGATGTATAAATTAGAGGTATGTATAAATTTATATGATGTATAAATCTGATACATTAAGATTGCATTTACTGCAAAAAAAAAGATTTTCTTACTCAGTATTTTTGTCTTGTTTCCTGTACAAATTTCTTAACATTCTTAAATTGAGATGCATTTACTTGAGAAGCAAAACGACTTAAGATATTTAAGTCCTGTTTTCTGAAAAATGATCAAAATTAAGTGAGTTTATGCTTTATGCTTTTGTTTTTTTTACCCCACTGACCGATTTTTACAAGCATTAACTTATAATCTTAAGTCATTTTCCTTCTCAAGTAGCCTAAATGTATCTTAATTAAAAAGTTGTTAGATATTTGTAATGGAAAACAAGACCAAAAGCCATTTTCATGTCTATATCCTCACAGTTTTGTTTTCATTTGCAGTAAATTCAATATGAAGTCCCCACTAAGATCCATTGTGTGTTTAAGAATACAAATGAGCATACACACATATACTCACCACACTTCTCAACCACCTCCTTTGACACTAGATCCTTCACTTCCTCCACCTGAACAAAAGAACACTTTTTAAAAGTTTCTTATCACACAGAAACAGTATCTGTAATCCATAATGATAAATATATCATAGAAAGAGGGCATTGTCAACATACACTGAGTCCTGGCTCCCCTTTATCTCCTTTCATGCCTGAGCTTCCCACCTCCCCCTGCATAGAAGATATACATAACTTTAGACTGAACTTGTTTGTGAATGGACAAAGTCCTAATAGAGTGGAGGATACAGTTATTGGTGTGCAGATTTCTTATTACATCCAGGCCTGTGAGGCCAGGAATTCCAGGGGGTCCCCGTTGACAGGCTTTCCCTCTGCCTCTCCTTCCCTTCTCTCCCTGGGAAGATACAGTAATACAGTAACACACATAAAAGCCTCATGTCAGCACAAAACAGCCACTAACCATGGACCAATCTTTGAGCTTAAGGCTACACATAACCAAACCAATGGATTTCCTACTTTATTTTCAAATGACATAGTATATGAGTATAAAAATGTATTTGGCCTGTTTTAGAATGGAAAAACACCAGAGTAACACTTTACAATAATGTGTAATTCATAAACATTACTACAGTATTGTCACGGGTACATCCACAGTATTTGTACATTTTGATTAACATTAATGTCTTCTTAAATTTAAAAAAAAAAAAAATTATGTGGAATTCACATTACTTAATTTTACTTAATTTTACGGCAATGGGTTTCCTCACTTTTTTAAGTCAAGTTAACTGATCACTTTTTACTGTGCTGTTGCGTCAGACACATGCAGATGCATATTTTTATTATGAACTATGTGCTCGACTAAACTGTTTTGGAAATGGTGTGGTTTTTGATATGTGTATATCATATTGTACTGTTTTATTGCTTTGATCCTGTTTGATGTACTTATGTTGCTTTTATATATTTATATAATCATAATGATAATAATAACATACATAATAATTATTATTATTTTAGTTGTTCTTATTCTTCTTATAAATAATATATATATTTTTTTACATTTAAAAATTTACATTTGTTAATGTATTATGAATGAACATGAATTTATTTATAAAGTTAGAGTTTAGGGATAAATGGTACTAGTATTTTATAATTATTAGTAGTATAATTAATAGTCATATGATTATTATTCATATTATTAACAACAACTACAGCAACACACTGAAACCACCAACTCACACACACACACACACACACACACACACACACACACACACACATACACGTTGGGTTTCCATGTTTTATGGTGAAAGACATAATGATTTTTATACTGTACAACTGTATATTATATCCTCTACCCCTAAACCTACCCATAACAGAAAACTTTCTGCATTTTTACATTTTCAAAAAACATCACTTAGTGTGATTTATAAGCTGTTTCCTCATGGGGACAAGAAAATCTGTATCGACAAGGATTTCGGATATTTCCATCTTTGTGGGGACATTTTGTCCTCATAACGGTTTACCAGGGTTTCCCTATTACTGTTGAAACTTGTCAAATGTGAAACGATTGAGAAACCTTGACCGATTCAGCAACCTTTATCGAACTCACAGAAACTGCCTCATGTTTTAAGCAAGTCTGCTGATTCTGTGCTGAAGTACAGTTCACCTTTACCAAAGAGACTCTGTCCGTGAGAGTAGCTTGCCGAACCCTTTCCATTCCTATCAACATCAAGAGATGCTTAATTGTGGCTAAAGGCGGCCTTAGTGCAGTGTTTGGTTTGATAGCTCAAATCTTCATCCCAGCAGAAATAGCTCCAACTCCCCCCCCATCTCTCTATCTCTCTCATCCTCTCCTTCTTGTGAGTTAATTAGGGACTTGTCCTCCTACACGGTTCCTCCACATGAGATTGAGTGAGGTATGAAGATGACCATAATTACAATGGTTTGACTATTTACCCATCTGTCTGTAAGGTCTGATGAATCACACACATGGGAATAATGAGTTCAGCTATATTATTGTTTTTGGTCGTACCTTCGGTCCCACTTCACCTTTGGGTCCAACTGGACCAGGCCGACCCGAAGCCCCATTAGTTCCTGGTGTACCAGCAGATCCCTTAAAACCTGAGAAACCTGGGAAACCAGTTGCACCCTGCAGGAGAATGAGTTAAATAAATGAAAATTTGAAAATGAACAGATTGGCTTTGGCTAAAAGGACGGTCGGAGTCAAATTTGACACAATGATGTGAAAAATCATGTTTTTTGTATGTCTAGTGACATATCGTGACATGATAGCATTGTTATTTTTGTACTATTTATAGAATATTATTTTTTAATCAACATTTTGAATTAGCTTTTTTTTAGTTTAGTTAAATAATAACATCCATTTCGTTCCTCACACAAATTTATATCACCTCAGAAGGCTTTGAATATAGCGCATGAGTCATATGGTGTAATTGTAAGATACTTTTATGGTGCTTTTTAGTCTGTTTTGAAGCTTGACAGCTCTTGATTGCAATATGCTTTCATATTTAAAACATCTCTATTTGTGTTCCAGTCAAACAGTTTTAGAAAGATGTGAAGATGAGTAAATGGTGACAGAATTTTTTTTGAGGGGGGTGGGTGGACTATTCCTTTAATAAAAAGATACAATTATTATTATTATAATTATTATGTGGTGCTGTAATTTTTAAAGTGTCAGTATACCTTCTCTCCTTTCTGTCCAGGAGCTCCATCAAGACCATTCAATCCACTATCACCCTTTTCACCCTAAACATTAACAAAAACAATAAATCTTATACTTAACTTTACATGATGATATCTGTTTGTGTAGTAACTCACCTTTCGTCCCGGGATACCGTTTAGACCTGGAATGCCATGCCTGCCAGGGTCCCCAGAATCACCCTGTGTTTTACAGTCAAAAGAAACGATATTAGTGGTTTATTTAATCCAGTTTTTTTTTATTTAAGATGAAATGTAGACAAAAACACCTGTTCTCCATCCAGTCCTGGGTTCCCTATTCGACCAGGGAAACCTCTGAAGCCCTGCAGGAGAAAAACGCAATGGTTACAGACAGGTGAGAACAGAAAAACTAAATCAATAAGTTCAGATTGACACTTCTTACCTTCTCTCCTTTAATTCCTGTATCACCAGGTAAACCAGGCTCGCCTGTCTCACCCTGAACACAAAAACCATTGTGCTTGCAGTCTATATCCCTTAATAAAGTGTGTGATCTTTTAAACAAATAAACTACTTAAATATTTAATCATTCATCTAAATAATGTAGTTAGTAAGAAAGGTTAAGGAACAGTGTTCTCCCTCTCAGTTGCCTCTGCTTAGAGGATTTTCTTCATAATTCATATTTTCTTCAGATGGTTCATATTCTCACCTGATCCCCCTTTTTGCCCTGCAGGCCCATGTCTCCCTTATTGCCTTTTTCACCATCCAATCCATGTTCTCCATTTCGGCCCTGTAACAAATCTCAGCCAATCAGTATGCTTTAAGTATAATCCTTAAAAATGCAAACATCTCAAACTTGGTTTATGAAACAATCACAACCACTCGTGCTACCTTTTCTCCATTGGCGCCGGGCTCCCCTGGATCTCCCTAAGGAAACATTTTACTTTCCACAGTAAAAAAACATTTAACAAAACAATATAACCCATAC
Source organism: Squalius cephalus (assembly GCF_949319135.1). Classification (NCBI taxonomy): domain Eukaryota; kingdom Metazoa; phylum Chordata; class Actinopteri; order Cypriniformes; family Leuciscidae; genus Squalius; species Squalius cephalus. The sequence goes on from NC_137125.1 coordinate 43,321,450, forward strand.
TAAAAATGCAGTTTTATATAGCAATATAGTGCAAAAACTTCATAGTAGTGCTAATTCTGACCTTTTGTCCTACTGGACCACGTGCGCCAAAAGTCCCCATGCCTCCTTTGGTACCAGCCTCACCCTTCAGTCCCTGAAATTATATCAAACAAGCATTGGAAATTCACTTTACATGTACATGTACATGAATGTACTGTTGTATACTTGTATGTATACTTGTACTGTGAAATATTACAATTTAAAATAACTGTTTCCTATTTTAATATATTTTAAAATGTACTTTATTCCTCTAATGGCAAAGCTGAATTTTCAGCAGCTATTACTCCAGTCACATGATCCTTCAGAAATCATGACCCCAAACATTTGAAAAGTAATGTATATTTCACTCAGTACGTGTGTAAAATACCTTTGCACCAGGTGGACCATCTTCACCCTTCTCTCCTTTATCTCCGTCAAATCCTGGAAGCCCACGTTCACCCTGCCATATAAAATTTGGACATACTGTACATTGACGTACATATCAACATACATTGACCAGTATTTGTCCTTTCTACTTGAAAAAGGTAACAGTTTACATTAAAGTCTCATTTTTTAACATTAGTTAATGAACAAACTAACAATGAGCAATATATTTTTTTACAGATTTTATTAACCTTTGTTAATGTTAATTAATAAAACGTTCATGTTCATGGTGGTTCACTGTTCATAGTGTTAACAGATGCATATTTTGACTTAAAAGTGTCTTAAATGTTAAGTTATACATAAGCTAAGATAAATAAATTCTGTAGTAAAGTACTGTTCATTGTTAGTTTTTCAATGAAACCTTATTGAAAAAAAGAAAAAAAAATCAAATGCCTCACAAGTGTTGTGAAGTGTTATGAGTTTGCACAGTCAATTATGATTCAAGTATCCTTTGTAGGAAACATTAGTGAACTTATACATAAATACAGAAATCTTACCGTCTCTCCTTTCAGACCCTTATATCCTCTGGGTCCTGGCATGGAGAGAGGGCTACCCTACAAAAACAGGAAAACAATAAGGTAGTTGGTCAATAAATCGAAAATAAACGCCATCCAGGTATGCTTATATGCTATCCTTACCTTGTCTCCTCTGTGACCAGTCACACCTTTGTCACCCTGTCAGTCAAAAAGTTTTGTCTTTGTTAATTTTGTCTGGTTTATATTCTAAACAATTGAGTCTAAAATGGTACGTCATATGGACTGTTAAAGGTTTGTACAATCACTGTTTTAAATTTGAACCTGTCATACGCTGAAGAAAATAAAACCGGTTTTATTCACAACTGACGCAGATTGTGACGTTGGTGTGAGTGTGTATGTCTGTGAGAAGAAAGTGCTGTTCACAGCAGATTCAAGATTGGCTTGAGCAGAGAAAGAGTTGAAGAGAAGGCACTGGCAAGTCAATACAGAGAGAAGAGAGGCTCTGTGAGCACAGTAGTGCTGTCAAATCTGCCTATAAATCTTTGAGCTACAGAGAATGCTCCTGGCAGAGAAGGCTTGGCTATTAACATTTAAAGCCCTTCAATGCTTGGCCATAACCACCATAGACACTGAGGGGGACAAGTCATCCCCAATAGTTAGAAATGGAATAGAATATTCTTGATGCTGCTCTGCTGCACTCCATTACATTGCACTCTGTTTGAACAGTGCTCGTCAATGTCAAAATGTCTGAGCTGGCCATTCAAATCAAAGGAGGCGGGCCTTGCTGTTCACAGAGAACAAGTGTGAATTCCAACGCAACACTTTAGTTTTAAAGGCCCACTGAAGTGCCTTGAAACGCACAGCATTATTCAATGTGCTGACGTAATTCCCACTGAAACAGGAAGACAAGGCTCCTCCCCTTTTTTAAAACCAGCCAATAGAGTTTAGTTTATATCACAGCTCGGCCAGAGCCGTTGAGTTCGGCAAAGCCGCAGTTTCCTCCTAATCTACTCCACATCGCTTTAAAATTAGGGCTGTCAAACGATTAATCGCGATTAATCGCATCCAAAATAAAAGTTTGTTTTTACATAATATATGTGTGTGCACGGTGTATAATTATTTTCTATATATAAATACACACACATGCATGTATATATTTAAGAAATATTGTATTGTATATACTGTGTATATATATTTATATTATATATAATTTATATTATATATAAATATTTTATATACAAATAACACATTTTTCTTAAATATATATGCATGTGTGTGTATTTATATATAGAAAATAATTATACTCCATACACACACATATATTATGTAAACACAAACTTTTATTTTGGATGCGATTAATCGCGATTAATCGCGATTAATCGTTTGACAGCCCTATTTAAAATATAGCATTCTGTGTAAAATTCAAACGGGTCCAATATGTTTTCTGGTATACGCCGATTCGTACATATGATCTGCTATATTTTCATTCACATGAATCATGTAATTCATAAATGAATGTGACGAGACAAGAAACGCTTTGCGTTCATCCCACAAATAAAAAACCTTGGTCACCCCGAATGTTCAAGACATGGTAGCGGCCTTGATTCAATGTTGTAAACTTAGAATTTAAACCAAGATGGGTTAAAAATGGTAACTCACCTTTTCTCCTTTCACACCAGATAGGCCTTTGGGACCCTTAATTAAAGAGAAAGGTCACAAGAACTTAACACATTGTACAGAATCACGATAGCTGCGGCACTTCGATCATTTCAAATTTTGCCAGGAATTGTGTATTAAAATATTTATTTTGGGGCATTTTTTCAGATAGTACAGTTGAAGAGAGGACAGGACTACAATGAGATATTGGTGAGAAGTGTTATTTTTCCCATGACAGTAAGAACAGATGCAAAGAAACAGAGATGTGAGAGTGTGATTTGGTTTAGCTTTGATAAACATGACACTACAAACATGTGAGGTTGACAGGAAAAGATTCTATATCACAAAAATTTGTAACATGTTATTCACAAACTCCAATACAGATCAGTTAACAAATCAATCAATATAAAGCAGAGGAAGTTCCTTGTGATAGGCTGCCTACTATCTCTGATGTACCTGATGTTGGATGAATGAATGAATGAATGAATGAATGAATGAATGAATGAATGAATGAATGAATGAATGAATGAATGAACTAATGAACAAACGGGTCAGCCCATACACTTGAAATGGGTCTGCATTTAATCTGCTAACAAAATATTGTCTACAGAATGACACATGACTCACCATGAGACCCGGAGGCCCTCTAACACCGATAGTGCCTTTGGGTCCCTTGTAATAATGAGAAGTTATTAATAAACATTTAGAGTAGAGAAGAAAAAAAAAACATGCAAATGTTTTCAACATATAATTTCTCATTTATTTACTTCCATAATGACAATAAACTATGCTATTACAGAATAAACATTACACCTACAATCTATCTGAAGGAACATTTATCATAATATTACCCGGCGACCTGGGAGCCCGGAAATTCCCCTGTCACCTGGTTCCCCTGGGATAGTGTCTCCCTGATGATAGCAGATACAACTTTTCATAAATGTTTATGTTTATGTCTGTTTGTGGGGTATTTCAACCTAATCTGTTCATGTTGAGCATGAACATAACATGCAATTACTTACCTTTTCACCTTTAACCCCGGAGAGGCCAGGAGGACCCTGTAAAAAGACCAGCAAGTTCTCAGTTCATTCCAGCCCTTCACTTTTCACTCTATAAATTCAAATCCAGAGTAAATGTATTGAAATACACAGTAAATGCAGCAGTGGTACCTGCTGTCCAAGAGGACCAATTGCACCTGGAGTGCCAGGTGACCCATTCTTTCCTCGTCTCCCTCTTTCACCCTGTAAAAACATTTTTAAAAAAGAAACAATTCATTCATTAGTTCATTTTTCGCTTCCAAATAGCAAAATGTGATTAAATCAACATAGTCATAACAATAAGGAAATTATTTAACATATAGAACGGGTTGATCATTACCTTTCTACCTGGCTCTCCAGGGTCACCCGGCTGACCTCTTTGACCTGGTGACCCAGGGATGCCAGGATTGCCACGGATACCCTGAATGCCCTGTGCTCCAGTCGGTCCTGGTTCGCCAGGCTCACCCTAAAAGCACATAACACAACATCAGCAACAAATCGTCTATTATTAGCTGTGTTTGGGTTTATGTTGGTATTCTCTCCTGTATGTCAACCATTAAACAGCCCAACTGGGAATGACAGTTAATTTCACAGTATTAGTAAAGGACACACTTTTTGTCCTGGTGGACCGGCCTGACCAATTGGCCCACGGTAACCAGTTCCAGGTTCTCCCTGAAACAGAACACATAAACAAATCATAGGAGGCTAAAGCATTATGGGATAAACAGTTATTGACAGCAGGCTGAAAATGAGTGTACCTTCTGGCCTTTTTCTCCAATCTCCCCCTGCGTAAATTCACAAATGATCAGCCATTCGCAAACACAATTTTTACAGGGCAAATAACAAAGAGCTCAGAAGTTCTCCATCAGCTCTACAATATTAACAAAGACTAATTAAATCCATTTCAGGCTCACAAGAGTAAAAATAAAGCTCTGGGGGCATCAAAGCAGGCGGAAGGGGACTACTGAAATTCCACCCACCAGGTTTGATTGACAGTAATCATTTCAACATTGTGAATGAGGAGGCGGGGATGTCATGTGTGTGGGTGGGGTGCAGACCAATCAGGAAGCAGGGATGATTATCTAACAGACTTTGATTTGGGAACACACAGAGCTTATTCAGTAATAATAGCCGACGAGAACATTGCTCAAATAACATTACTTATCAGGATGGGACTGTCATGCTTATTACTAAGAACAGATCGTTCTGACTTAGAATGAAAAAGCTTGCCTGACCTTAGGGCCTGGTTTTCCATTTTCACCTGGAGGTCCCTGTTTAAGAGAGGAAAAACGCACATACACCATATTACATTAAATAAATTAGGGTCCAAAAGTCTGAGTCTGTCCTAAAAATGTGGGATTTAAAATCTAAATTTGGAAATAACCATGGAATATATAATATAATATAATATAATATAATATAATATAATATAATATAATATAATATAATATAATATAATATAATATAATATAATATAATATAATATAATATAATATAATGTTTATTTATATATTTATAAACATATATTTTGGCTCAAAGGTAATAGATATTTTATTCTTTATTACATATATGTTGTGGATATGTGGAATATTTGTATTTTTGTTGAAAACTGTCATTTTAAAGCACATTCTTACCTTCAGATAATCACAGTGGGAAATACGGGGCCCCATGTCTTCCTCTCCGTTAGTCTCTCCCATCCTCTCTCTCTCCATCTTTTCTCTTTGTCTCTCCCATTCCATTCTTTGTCTCTGTAACTGTCTCTCTCTCTCCTCATTTTCCTCTTGCTCCATTTCTGTCTCCCTCTCTAGCTCTGTCTCCCTCTCTAGCTCTCTTTCCCTTTCAAGTTCTTCTGCCCTTTCTCGTTCCAGCTCCATCCTTTCTTTTTCCATCTCCTGTCTTTCTCTCTCCCTCTCTAGCTCAAATTCTTCCTCTGTCTCCTCACTGCCTGTCTCCTTATCACCATCACCTGAACTGTATTCTTTGGTCTCAGTCGCACCATCCTCTTCCTCCATGTCCCACTGTGCCTCAGTTTCCTCTTCAATCATTCTTTCCTTGTTCTTAAGATAGACTTCGTCTTCTCTCTCGCCCTCTTCTTCCCTCCCTCTTTCCTTGTACATCTCTGCAACAGGCTCAGTGTCTTTGTTTTCTTGCTTCTTTTTCTACAAAAGTGACAGAAAAATAAAGTGTGAGAGCTTTATATCATGCTATTAGATTCCCCCTTTCTTGCACTATAACAAGTAAATAATCAATAAAAAATAATCAAACATTTATTTGATCACAGTATTTTTTTGGTTTACTTACTATTCCAAATTTTTAACAACTTTCAGGAACATATAATGCATCTCAACAGTTTTCTATTCAAATACTAACAGTATTGTATGTGTAACAGATTAAATAACTACAATAATTAATGTGGTTATAATTTTGACTTGATGTCTTGTGATGCCGAGATGAGTTTGTTCCTCTATTTTTATTTCATTGATTCAATTTAAGAATCTTCTTAAAGTTTAATTACAAATATAAGAAAAACTCCTTGCATGGCATTTCTGAGTTCACTTTTCTTTATAGATTAAACTCACATTCAGCTTCTTTTTGCCTCCTGCTCCTGAGGTAGAACGCTAAAAGAAGATGAGATAGCACAATTTTACTTTCTTCCCTCCATTTCCCTCCATTACATCATGCAATCACATCTGCAGCTCTCCATAATGATCTTATCAAATCAGAAGCACATCACCTTATATCCTTGTCTGTAACGGTTTTGTCCTCCTGGCGTTCCAGGCATGTATGCCTACAGATGACACACTTGATTTGTGTTTCATTAAGATGCTTATTCTATGTACAAATTGAAATTCTCCTAACGAAACATTAGCCGTACAAGTTGTTTTACCATGTACTCAGGCGAGGGGGCGCTCCTCTTCACCTTAGATCTTGCCCCTTCCAGACCACTATTGTGGGACAAGTACCCCTGTTTACACCCAAACAGTCTTATAAACATCTTTCTCTTACTCATGTTCATTTACTCCACTACTTTACTATATTTACTTACTAAATCAATTGTTTTAAACGCTACATGTGTATTTAGGCACCAAAACATTATAATGTACTGTACACTTTCAGTATACAATATACAATTCATGCATTAATAAGTGCACTTTAGGTAATAATAGGTACTAATATGTACCCTTTAGGTGTAAATAAGGTACAAAGGTGTAGCTTTCGAAAGCTTTTGTACCTGAGTGTATGAAAAAATGTATATGCACTTTAAAATGACATTTAACAGTGTTATTAAATTAATAATGTTTTAAAAGATTAACAATATTTAAACAATATTAAAAATAGGGGAAATGAGCATGAATAAAAATTTAAATAAAACCTATAATATCAGCTAATAACTGATATGGTACCAATATAGTGGACCTCTTTATTTAAAAATGTTATGAAGCAAACATTTTTCATGATTGTGAAAAGAATTAAAGACACACATAACACACAATAAAGACTCAGAAACAGGTTAAGACTGGTTTAGGAAGAACACATTTACTGACAGACATGCACAAACAGATTAAATACAAAAAGAAAAGCAATATGTCTTTGAATTTCACCAGTGAAAACAAGTAGCACATCATGTTACCGCAAATGAAAAAAGTAAATATGCAAACAAACAAAGTACAATCCTTTTTCAGTCTTATCAATAAATAAGGAACTGATGAACAAATTGATGTTGCATGAGCTGACAGGGCAAATGATTTAAGCAAGTTATTAAAACAACTTTAAGACAGCGTTTTGTGTTGTTATATTTATATGAAATATATGAATGATTTAGCTTGTGTTTGTTCAGTAAAGATGTTTATATTGGGCTGGTATCTCTTCAGAGAGTGCTGGTGGTTCTTCTCAATCTATCAAAGCCACTGCAGCGTACTGAACTCTAGACGCGGTGGAGGCGGCATGGATGAATGACATCATCATTGTGCGACGGGACAGGAGGCTCTCCCAAAGTAATGCCGGCCAGTGAGATCCTCCCCCTCTTTTACCCTTCACAGTTTCTACACACCTGAATGTCTCTCTTACAGATTTTAGGGGAGCTCCTGTGTTAAGAAAATAAATATATTAAAGAAAACCTGTAGCTAATCTGTAAAAGCGACTATGAAGCGTGTTTAATGTTTCATTCTGCAAGTAAACAAACCAGAGGAATCATGCTTGTATGTCTGTTACTTCATGATATTTCATTATATATTAATGTTTATGTTCTTGAAACTCACACTTTATACTTATACATTGAAGTTGACTGTTTAAAATGCATATGAACTTGCGCAAAATATTGTTTGCACTGGTGAAATTCAATGATTTTGTCATGCAAAAAATAAAGAGGCATGCTAATTAAAAGTGCATGCTAAACTCAAATGTATTCATCAGTTGCAATAAGCTAAAGTGTCCAACAAACATGCTAAAGGAAAGATTCCCAAAGCTGTAGATAGTTCATGCTTCAAACAAAAGCCACATGCAAGATTGAGCTGTGGAATAAAACAGAAGGAGGACAGAAAGCAAAATCACAGACAAACTTTTACCTCCTCTGCAGTTTGTGTTGTATTCATCACTGATGATAATAATGTGGTTTCAGGTGGCTTCTGTGAAACACAAAAAAATAAGTTAATGTGTATATCATATACAGTACAGGTCAAAAGTTTGGAAACATTACGTTTTTTTTAAATATTTTTGAAAGAAGTCTCTAATGCTTATCAAGGCTGCGTTTATTTGATCAAAAATACAGAAAAAAACAGAACTTAAAATAATAGTTTTCTATTTGAATATACTTTAAAAAATAATTAATTCCTGTGATGCAATGCTGAATTTTCAGCATCATTACTCCAGTCTTCAGTGTCACATGTAACATCCAGTCTATCACATGATCCTTTAGAAATCATTCTAATATTCTGATTTATTATGAGTGTTGGAAACAGTTCTGCTGCCTAATATTGATGAATAAAAGGTTAGAAAGAACTGCATTTATTCAAAATAAAAAAATTGTTTCTAATAATATAAATCTATCACTTTTTATCAATTTAACACATCCTTGCTGGATAAAAGTATTGATTTATTTCAAAAAAAGAAAGAAAAAGAATTACTGACCCCAAATTACTGACCAGTAGTGTATATTGTTGTTACAAAATTATTTTTTTACTTTTTATTCATCAAAGTATCCTAAAAAAGTATCACAGGTTATGAAAAAATATTAAGCAGCAGAACTGTTTCCAACTTTGATAATGAATCATCATATTAGAATGATTTCTAAAGGATCATGTGATAGACTGGAGTAATGATCCTGAAAATTCAGCTTTGCATCACAGAAATAAATGATAATTTAAAGTATAATAAATTAAAAACCAATTATTTTAAATTGCAATAATATATCACAATATTAAATTGTGTTCCTGTATTTTTTATCAAATAAATGCAGGCTTGATGAGCAGAAGAAACATCTTTCAAAAACATTAAAAATAGTGATATTTCCAAACTTTTGACCTGTACTGTACATTTAGCTGCTGAAATGCGAACAAGTACCTGCTCTGTTACTCTTGATGAAAGCAGGGGACTCGCTGGCGTTGTGTGAGCCGTCTGAAACAAATTGAGAGGACATTTTTCTATCAGTCACACTTGTTGCAAGCCATACTGTGCAAAGGGGATAAATGATGGTGCGTGTTTGTCATAAGGGAATTATAGAAATTAAATTACAGACACTAAAAAAGTGTCTATTTAAAATATGCATTCACTACTGTTCAAAATGCATTCCAGTTTCCATAAATATTAACCAGCACAACTGTTTTCAACATTGACAATAATAAGAAATGTTTCTTGAGCAGCAAATCAGCTTATTAGAATGATTTCTGAAGGATCATGTGACACTGAAGACTGTAGTAATGATGCTGAAAATTCAGCTTTGATGTCGAATAAATTATATTTAAAATGTATTAAAATACATCAGGTATTTTAAATTATTCACAATAATGCAATTTTCTGTATTTTATTTGCATCAAATAAATGCAGCCTTGGTGAGCATTAGAGACTTCTTTCAGAAACATAATAAATATTTTGAAGTGTAGTGTATGCTCTTACCAGTCTGTTCTCCTCTGGAGACTGTGTAATCCGAGAAGATGTTTCTGTCTCACCCTGTGTGAATTTTTTACATGTTTTTAACATCATAAAATGCCCTGCTCCTATGCAACCATTAACATTTTAAGGTTAAGCAGAGACTCTTACCTCATTTTCTTGTGTGTACAAAGCTGTCGTTGCTGAGAATTTTAGCTGAGGAAAAAACAGGTTCCAGCAGAAAAAACTTTAGCTCAATGCATATCATACAACCATATAGTATAGAGGGAAAAGGATTGCACTGTAACATGCATTCATCTAAATTGTGACTGTGTTCGCAATAGTGCTTTCAGTTGTACATTTATTGTATATTGTGATTTGATTTGGTTTGGTTTTGATAACGCTCACCTCCTCCCCTCCGTCCTCCTCCTCTCGAGAGGGAAAAGGCTCTTTTGTGGGCAGCTCGTCCTGACATGATACACACAAAACATTTAAAAATCAATGTGAAAAGTTAATGAAAAATGCCCACAGTGTGACATAAACTGAAAGATGAGAGATTATGAGAATAATTAATCAGCATTAATTAGAAATGTTTTGATTACGATTTCTTATTTAGGCTGGGGAGTGGGAGTAATATATTAAAGTCTTTTAAATTGCGAAGTGAACGGTGTGATTGGACTCTCCAGTGGGTGTGGGTGAGGGAGAAATGAGGTAAACTTATAGTGTAGGCTGATATGTCAGGTCCCATTGAGCTAATTATGCATGCGTGAATACTAACAGACACATTATAGATCAAATCTGATGTACTGTGTGATATATTCTGAGTTTATGAATCACATTAGTGTATTTGCCTTACATTAGATTTCACATCATGCTGTATGATCATGTGATCATACATTTGTCTGTTCAACCCTAATAAAGCCTACTTTATAGACTTACCTCGTATTCAAGACTGTATTCCTCATCGTCATATGATGCTTCCTGAACCTCCTCTTCCATGTTGTCTTGGTCTTCCTGTAATTTAACATAGTAAGAGAAATGATTTCTGCCTTCTAATGATGAATATAGAACATGATCAGCTAAATAGGTTTGTTTTGATGCTAATGAACAAACAAACTGAGAGAGAATAGATTATTAATACATTTACATATTAGGAGGCTAGATTTACACATTACAGACTAAACTAAATAACAATATTGGTAATCATGCTTTATGAAGAATTTAAGTAATTATAAACCACCCAAAAATTCAAATTCCATTAAAGCCAAACAGGTTTGTAAAGACATGAGGGTGAGAATTTTCATTTTTGGGTGAATTATTCTTTTAGTTAAAATAGTAATGACTGTGATTAGTAAAATTTATGGCATATTTGTTAGAATTTTAATGCATTATGATTATGGGCAAACCACAGGTGTATTTAATGTTCGATTTAAGTGTATGTTTAAACATTTATTTAGTGTTTGTGCTTTTTTAATGAAATATTTAGGCATATTTAGACAAGTCTATAATATCTCTAGAACATTTAAGTAATCACAAAAATAAAGTTCAACGTAATAGAAAAAAGGCTATTATTTAGCCCTGTTAAGCTCCTTTAGATGTGAATGATGTGTGCATGTCAGGTTAGATGCGATGATGAATCATTTACCAAACGTTTCCTTTGCCGTTTTTGCCGTCCTTTATTTCCTTTGCCCTGGTTGAGAGTTTAGCAGTTGAGAGGCGTCATAATTCATGAGAGGGTTTCAAATAACAATCATCAGAAATATTTAGAGACACTTAGGAGGTTAGCAGCCATCATTTATTATTATATTTAATTGTAATGTTTAGTTCTAGTTATATCTGGTTAGGCTTTTACTATTACTGCATAGATTAAAATTTTCACCAGTATTAAGATATTTGTCTGTTTAACCCTATAAAGCCTACTGTATCATATTTGATACACAAATATGAGCCATGAAAGCCTGATGTATCAAATATGATACTCAACCAAAAACACATATACAAACATTTTTTTGTAGACTTTTCGTTTAGATTTTCTCTAATTATTTCTAGTTAATTATTATTATTATTAGATTTTGTCTAATTATTTCACATGTCAGGCATTACAGTGTTAATAGCCAAACATGTTTATAGTTAATTTGACTTTTTTATTAACACAGAACTGTGACTGAAACTCATTTATAACACATTGAGATCACTTTACCTTCCCCCTCTCTCTGCCTTTCTTCTTCTCTCCAGATGATTTTTTCCCGGTGTCCTCATGGCTGTGGAAAACTGTCTCCATACTTACCTCTACCTTCCCAGAACTCAGCTGTCAAAAAAAAGAAGATTGATTTAATGATCGAAACTTGTTTTAAAAGTAGCCATTCAATGGTACTATGTTACAGTAAATCAGAAAAAAGACATTCCAAATCAAAATCCAATCATTTTAACATTCTAAATACAGCAAATTTAAATTTAATTGATGAGCTCTGATTGATTTAAAATGTATAAATGCTTAAGTGCTGAGGTGTATGTTTGATATTATCCTTTAGATGGAGTGCATTTTGTCTATTAACAACAATAACAACACACTCTAATGAGCTTCAGTACAATAAACCACATTTAATATCACTACTGAACATACCCTCTCAGAGGAAGTGTTGGTTTGGAGAAATTTCAAAGGTGTTACATCACTGAAGTTGGTTTTCAAGAGTTTATTTTCTTCGACATCTACCAGCTTGTCCTTTGTTTTACTGAGATCAGTCTTTTTGTGAATAGTAGAGATGGTCCAAAGGGTGGGACCCACCTCTATTTCAGCCACAGGCTCCTTAAAAGACAACACAAGCCACATTAAAAACAACAACAAAAGTTCTGCTTTCATTATATGTTTAAATGATTAAATTATCTTGAACTGAATCAGCACATGAGGCATTATGATACTGATATGACTCCTTGAAAAAGCAACATTACATCAGATCAAATCAATCAAGTACAGGCCTAAATCTGAAAAAAAAAACTAAGTGTTGATGTTAGGTTAGAAATGGATTATGAATAACAGTGCTGTAAATACTGACAACAAATGTTTTCTTACAGGACTGGGTTCAGGTGTCTGCCCCTCTTCAAGGTCAGACTCTTCCTCAATCAAATCCGTATCAGGTAATATCTCTTGTGGGTGACTGTACTTTACTGAGCTCTGTGGATTAGAGTGAGCTCTCATGATTCAATAATCTTAAAATAGCCATAACATTATTGCTGATGGTAGGTATGATGGTAAATCTGACTAGAAGTCACAGTGTTTGTATTATTGTTATAGTAATTCATTTTCCTGAGATGTTTTGTATGTTTAGGAGGCTACTCACGGTGTATTCGGTGATGACGTTGGAGTCAGGCTCCTGTCTGTCTCCTTTCACTCTTCTGCTGGTGCTGATCTCATGAAGAAGCTCCTCCATTCCATCCTGAAGCAGCCTGTCAATCAAGGCCTTCAGCAGCGAGAGCTGGGAAGTGTGTTTTTATTTATTGCAAATGCGGTACTGTTTCATTGTAGTGTTATGCCAGTCAAAATTGTTAGAATTCATATAAATACATAATGCATAAGATGACAATATAATGGTTAATAATGTAGGAGTGACTTTTATAAACCCGTAAAAAGCTTAAAATCCTTTCTGGCCTATTCACATTTGTTAATGAGTAACTTGATTTTCAAAACAAAAAAGTCATTTAAATTATTGATATGTTATGGATGTAATGAATGCAGCCTCCACAGAGAATATTGCAGTTATCATATTCATAATGTTTTACAATTATTTATATATTGTTTATAAAGCATGTTTTCAGTAGTAATATTAAATATTAAAGCAAAAGCTTAATATCAATATGAAATAGTAAATCTTATATATTAATTATAATATTAAAGCTTAATATTTGATCAAAACTGAAGTAAAGGTTAATCTAGGGGCTAATTATATTAGATTTTGTTATTAATTAGTAAAACACCTATTGCACAAATATATAGCGTCATTCAGTTTTTAACATTTAGTATTTTGATATCAGTAAAAAATAGACAGTCACTCAATTTGGCTACAAATATTTGAATATATAAAAACATTTTATTCATATCTTTCCATATAGCATTACTTCCAGGCATCATGCCTAAAAAGAACCCTCATCCCCCAAATACTATATTTAAAAATGTGTTTTTTAAACTAAATTTTAAACTAAAAAACTAATTTTTAAATTAGTAATGAAGTCCATTTATGTAAGAAAATCAAACACCGTGCCTTCAAAAATCCTGCAGGGTTTAAAGCAAGCTGTTTAAACACAGCGCACTTACTTTAATACCATATGAATCAAACAAGCCTTCAATGTCCTGAAATAGAACAAAATAATATGTTTATACCACCAAAGATCAGTTTTTGCAATGAAGTAAATTATGTATAGACATTGAGAAGACCTTCATTTCAACAGCTCTCCCAGGTGGGCCAGCATCACCCTGTTAAATAATACAGTGCCCACTATCATTCCTTCTGCAACATAGACATGAAAGGATAACTTTAATGCAATCAATGAGATGTAGAAGGTTTGGTACCTGCTCTCCTTTAAAACCCATCTCTCCTTTCTCTCCCTGCCAACCAAAAGAGAAAAATTAAATATCGCCTCAGAATCTTTTAATTTCTTCAAGGATTTTGGGCAATTTATACTTTACCTTCATCCCAGGAGGACCCTACACACAGAAACACACGTAAGGGCTAAAAAAGTACCTCAAACTCATGATTTTTAAAAACATAAAAGCCTCACAGTCTTTGCATCAAAATGTCTCAATGGTCTGGAGTCACATGTTCTGATATATGTGTTGATCTCGTATTCACAAGGCTATCAATGTGAGACACTCACCGCCGCACCAGGGGGACCCATTGGTATGGGAAATGCTTTTTTTATGTCCTCAATCGACAAACCCTGTGAGAAAAAAAACTAATATAATTTAGCAACAGTAATGGCTGCAAATACAATGTTGTCTAAGCTTAAACAAACTTTTACCTCTTGGAGAACAAAGGGAGGACCAGGCAAGCCTGGAGATCCTTGCTCTCCTTTTTGACCTTCATTTCCCTAAAGCAGTTAAAATGTCAAAAATACATAACATATAATAGATATAAACAAACCATTTAATTATACCACAGTTAGCTTAAAACGGTTAAATTTGGATATCTTACATTTGCACCAGGTTCACCTTTTTCACCCTATGCATTAAAATAAAAAATTATGTCAGCTAAATACATTTAAACTTAGATTGGGTTTAATGGGATAGTGGAACAATGGAATAGTTCATATCAGTCTGTTCTCCCACCTTTGTTCCTTCATCACCCTTTGAACCTTGTTCTCCCTGGAAAAAAAAAATGGTTTAGTTTTTTTAAAGAAAAAAAGTTTTTAACAAAAGCATTTAGAGCTACAACAATATATAAACCGTACATCTTTTCCGGCTACTCCACGTTTCCCATCAACGCCAGGTTTGCCCTGAAAGAGGAGAAAACAGAACATAAGAAAAGGAAATTAATAGCTTTATTATAGAGATATTATGTTATATCTGCTGTAAATGTTACTACTATATACTCACAGGAGTTCCAGGTAAACCAGGCATACCAGTAATCCCAGCACGCCCATCTCCTTTCTCTCCTTTCTGTTTAATAAAAAAAAAAAAAATGTTTAAGGTTGTCCCCAAAATATCAAAAATGTCAGGTTTTACTGAATCCTTTTGGGGAGATTTGGATCACACATGCACACACACAAACACGCACGCACGCACACACAGAACAGCATTAACTATAATTATTATAATAATCTGTTCTTCAAGAACAAAAGATAACCTTTAGGAAAGTGCATATACGTGACAGATTGGACTATTTTAGCTCAATTCTCCATTTTCATTCAGCAAAATGACACATTAAAAGGATCCTATACAGACTCATTAGCAGACATTGTGTATTTTGATGCACTTTAATACTGTACACCTGTCGCACACCCTGCAATTCAGTTAATGTCACTGAAATGTAAAATATGAATCACATGTTAAATGATCACAAAATAATTGTTATTAGGCCTACTCACTGGTCCTGGGTCCCCTTTTTGTCCTGGTTCACCCTGCACATACACAACCACATGGTTACTTATAACTGAAAATAATTACAACAGTACATATGAAAGAGAATGATTAGCCATCACTATATTTCAGAAATATTGAAACAGCAAGTAGTCGCACCTTAGATCCAGGCCTTCCTGATAGACCATCTAGGCCATCTCTTCCTGTACTAGATCCAAACTAGAAGAGAAAGAAAATTGAGCTACATTAAATGATGTGTTTTTAAAGCCTCTCATCCTCCAATAATTAAAAGACATGCCATCTGAAAAACTGAAAAAATGCAAAAAGTATGCAGAAATTAAGTTTATTTATGACTGTAGTGACTCACCAATGAATTCCCTGGAGGTCCTGGTTTACCTTCAGGACCCTAAAACAGAAAAAAAGCTAAATGGAACCTATATCTATCATTTTGTTTTTAATAATATATACATAGGATGTGAAAACGTCACTTACAGGTGGTCCAGGACGTCCTATCTCCCCTTGGAGTCCTGGGAGTCCCGGCTCACCGGGTTCACCCTTTAAAGACACCAAACACACACACTCACAATTGACTGAAGGTTCCTAGATTGTTGTTGTGTACATGTACATTTGTATGAATTTCTAAATGTCTTACTGTACCTTAATTACCCTGGTGAGAATGGTGTTGTCTGATGTGGTAAACTACGGAAAAAGATTGAGAAACTGAAGTCACTGACAATTTGTATTAACAGAGATAACCATGAAATGGCCAACCAAATAAATGACAAAAAAGTGACCTAACACCTAAAACAGTGCTTCTAAAGACAAAACAAAAAGAGCAATACTATCTTGACAGCTTTTGACAAGTGTAACAAACATATTTTAAATCAACCAACCGAAAACAACATGATCACATTAATATTCATTTATGTTAAATAGCTTGATTATAATACCCAGTAAGGACAGTAAAACTCACTTGAGTATCTCCCGGTGGTCCCGGCAGCCCCTGCAGAGAATACAATATTAATATGGAGACTCCTGCTCTTTAATTTATCACCGGAGAGCCCCAGCGTGACAAGAAAAACTGAGATTCTGTTATGCGAGCACAGAGCACGACCAGCCAATGAAATATTGAATTCCTCTTGAACAAGTATACACAATAAAGTTATTCTTGTGCTTTTTAATAGCACGTACCGGCTCGCCTCTCTCTCCTTTGTGTCCTTCTGGACCCTGAAAAATATGAACATCCATAGTATTGACTATTCTGTGCTAGTATGGTTCATAATTCAGTGGCACTCTGAAAGTGCTTCACAAGAGCATTTGTTCAATGATTGAATACAAATTGTAAAATAAAGGAAGCTGCTTACTGGTAACCCTAATTTTCCAGGCTCGCCTTTTCCCCCAGGGTCACCGGGTCGTCCTGGAAGACCGAGAGGGCCCTGACATTGGAGATGAGGAGAAGTGTGAGTGGTAGGCTAAATAATTTGAGCAACAAAAGCAACTAGTGTTATATACAGAGAGGTGTAAATTTATATGGGGAGGGTGATATTATTACAAACAGGCCAATACAGAATATCTGATTTGAACAAAGAGAGACATTAGATCAAGAATGTATGAGAAAAAATGTGATTTCGGGGTTTAGAAGAGACAATACCTTGACACCTCTCTCTCCGGGCTCTCCTGGTGAACCAGACTCTCCCTGTGACAAAAAATATAACAAAAAACAATAAATAAACATCTACACTGTAAAGACACAAACAGCTTAATAAACATGCAAAAAGGCCAATGTGTGATTTAGGGGACATAAAATATCATTAGCTCAGAATAAAAACAATAGAAGTCAGTGGAAAGTCTCCACCATAGTAGAAAAACATGATAGTGTGTGAAGGTGTGTGTTTCTCTGTGCTGCTTGTTGTGTAGTCTCACCCTTGATCCCACCTCCCCTTTCGGTCCTGGCACACCCTGAAATCCATGAAAGCAGAAAATGTAATTAAATACGAATGAACGAAGCATTAATTAAAAAGCGAACAATGGGGATTTTATGACAAAATAACCCTTCAAAATCTCTAATATCCTTAACGCAATGATGCAAAGCGCACGTACACACATGCTCGCAAATACACACTCACATACTTCTTGTGTGAGTCACTCTGGGCTCTCGATTTACTTACATCTTTACCTCTTAGTCCTGGAGAACCAGGGTTGCCTGCACCCACCTCCCCTTTCTCTCCTTTGGACCCATCATTGCCCTGGACACAACCAAAGGAAGTGTTTGTGTGATTGATCTGTTTCATGTAATATTTTATGCCTTCTTTTTGCCGATGATTCACAATCACTTTTGTAGTCTGACAGAATTTCACAGGTATTAAAATCAAGAGCATAACAAACTTACTTTTGGCCCTGGTTTCCCTGATAATCCAACATTACCCTGTGCATAAAAAAAGAAGTGAGACAGAACAGTCTAATCTTGTTTGATGTTTTTATTTTATATTTTGTGTCTTCTAAAACATATCTGTCTATATATATATATATATATATATATATATATATATATATATATATATATATATATATATATATATATATATATATATACAAGATTAAATTCCATGTTGACTTGTTATATTCATACAAGACACTGAGAATATGAAAATAAAGTTTCCTTATAGTGGATGTTAATAAATCATGTGAATTCCTGTGGGCTGATAATGTCATTATCTACACTACTGTTCAAAAGTTTGGTTTCAGTAAGATTGTTCTTTCTGAAAGATTATTTATTAATACTGTTATTCAACAAGGAAGCATTAAATTGATCAAAAATAACAGTAAAGACATATAAATATTACAAAAGAGGTCAATTAAAAAGAAATGCTATTCTTTTAAACTTTATATTCATCAACATATAAGCAGCACATTTGTTTCAATAATAATGAAGAAATAATAATATTATAAAAGAAATGTTTCTTGTGCAACAAATCAGCATATTAGAATGATTTCTGAAGGATCATTTGACACTGAAGACTTAAGTAATCATGCTGAAAATTCAGCTTTGACATCACAGGAATATATTACACTTGAAAATTTGAAATTAAAATACGTTAAAATAGAAATCAGCTATTTTGAGTTGTAATAATATTTCACAATATTACTAATTTTACTGTTTTATTTTTTTTTTTTAAATTCAGCCATGGTGGGCATAAGAGACTTCTTTCAAAAACAGGTAAAAATCTTATCGACCCCAAATGGTAGTATATATAACTGGGGTTAATTTAATATATTCCAATTTCCTTCTGAAGATCTGACAGGTTAAAAGGTAGTTGTTGAATAAAATCTAAAGGAATAAAATAAGTGTGTGGACATTTTTTTTTTCACAGTTTTCTGCATTGTGTCATGTGGTTGGAAGTAAACACTTTTCTAAAAGCTCTCTAAGTCTCATAAACACTCACTCTTTCTCCACTCTCTCCCTTGGGACCAGGCTGACCAGGGATTCCAAATCCAGGATTGCCCTTTAAACACCCAGAAGACAATAAATCAGTACATTCAGATTGGCAGCTAATCAATAAATGCATTTAATTGTTCTTTCACATCCAAGCCAACAAACCCAACACCTACCTTTTCACCTTTATCACCCTGATCTCCTTTCATTCCTTGTGGTCCTAGAGGCCCAACTTGTCCGACATCCCCCTTTATATCCAGTTCAGGGAGAAAACAATAACCTAGCTTAAATCTCTCTACTATTGACCATTTCAAACAACATGTAACCAACCAACAAACATCACTGACTGGCCAATATGGGTTATCACCTAAAAACCTTTAAATAAATGCGCAAATCACAGATTTTACCCCTGGATTGTTTGGGGACTTGCATCAAAACTTTGTAGTTTATAAAACTGTCCTTTTTTGCTTTGTTTGTTCATTGACACGCAGACCTGGAGGAGCTCTTGGATTCACATTGATGCTCACGGCACTAATTAACCATGTTTAAGTTGCCCAAGCGCTGGATGCACTGCTTGTTTTCATCAATGGAGATGAAGGGAACCCAAAGGGAAATAAATCTCTGACTTGAGTCATGAGCTCAAAAAACAAAACAATAAAACAACCACAAGAAGACAGCATCTGTTTGTGGGACCCAAATTTGACCAGGTTTGGTGTAGACAATTGTTCACATATCTATCTATCTATCTATATCTATATATATATATATATGAAACTGATTTTTGATTATCTTACCCTGGCACCCTTTTTCCCTGGAGGACCAAGTATCTGTGAAATGTGAGGGGAAATATTAGCAATAGTGTATTTTTGGTAAAAACACAATGTGTTAGATGAGACACTAAGCCAAGGCATCATTTCTACCCCTTTGGCTGGGTCACCGGGAGCGCCTCGCTGCCCCTGTGAATCAAGCACAGAAATATAAATGAAATACTACATTGCTGTATATTTGATTAAATTGTAGGGTGTAAGTAAAACTGTTATTTAGAAGGGGATGTCCACATAGTTTGGGCAGTGTAATGTAGAAGTATTACATTTGATTAAATGAAGAAAAGAGTTTAGATTCACCTCATCACCCTTTCGTCCAGCAGCTCCAGGGAAGCCCTAAAGTTTAAAAAAGAGAAAGTAAGCTTTCCCTCTAATCATTGCAAGAATTATGAAATTAGTATTCATCAAATCTGAATGACCTCAGGTGCTTTGAGAGGAGTATTGGTTCTCTGTGAGCTGCGGTAGAGCTCCAAACCAAACGTTTCATCATGCCGCACTGTTTCTGAGAGAACCGAGCGATAATGAGGAGTCGAATTGTTAGAAATGTTTCCTTGATCTCCTCTCTGAAGGCTTGGGTTTAATAATGACTGCGCAAGTTTAATTTGAAAGTAACTGAATTGCCAGAGATGGACACACAGTGACAAGGTTGCATGTGAAGGATATAATAATGTAGTAGTTCGTAATGTTTCGCACATGTAATTCTCTCATTATTAGGTGGAAACTCCATCCAGGTGTTTCCTTTTTTAATCAGGTCGATAATGTGGATCTGGAGCTTTGACGTGGATTTTGGAGTCCATCATAGGCTAGAGAGCAGAGAGGAGGCGGTTTTCCTATTTCTTAATCGACTCCTTTAATTTCCCCAGAGATCTACAGCTCATTCTTGCTTTTAATAGAACTTCAACAGCACCATACAGAGTGGAAAAGTTTGAAGAGCGAACAAACAAATAAGGATTTAACTTTTTTAACAAAGCTTTTTTAAAACGTTCAAGAGCAGGGAAGTGATTTAAATCCATTAACTGGGTCATCACACATCTGACCTTTTCCTGCAGTTGCCATTTATATTTTTCAGGGATGTGAAGAGGTAAAATTGATGAACTTACTGCAATTCCTGGAGGCCCGATTGGCCCGATTTCCCCACGTTCACCCTGTCGAATAAATGCAGTTGTTGATTACATTGAAGGATTTAACATTCGTAGTTTATGTAGTTGAAAACAAACGTCAGGTGTCAAAAAATGAATCTAAAATCAGATGGTTATTGCAAAATACACATGAGAGGGTGGTCAGGTCTTATGACCAGCTGACTATAAATTATGCAACTTATAACATTATTGTTTACCAAATAAACAAATAAATTGGAATGACATTGATTTGAGATTGGCCAATCAAATTGGCCAATCAAATACAGAGAATTTCAGAGAGCATATTTTAATGGACAATATATGTTCCCATTATGATGTTTAGTGCATTTGATTTTTTTTTTTAAAGTTCACATTCCATTATTTTGAACATGTTGAAAATGTGTGTAGGATTAAATTAAATACAGAGCAGCATTGGCACTAGACAAAAGGACTGACATGACGTGATAGATTTTTTGATGGTGAAAAAAGTTAATCGATTATGTGCCTGAGAAAATTCTAACCTTGTCTCCTTGATCTCCTTTAAGACCCTTTTTCCCCTAAAAACACAACAACAGTGAAACACCTCCGTCATTATGAAGCACTTAACATTTATTAAACGAGATTGCATCTAAGGCTGACATCTGTTAAAAGATTCATGCTGATTTACTGTGGAAGACAGATATGATTTAACAGCATGAATTGGCAGATAAAACACTTTGATGGTGAAATGGTTGTGTATAGTCTGACAAACCCGAGGGCCTGCGATTCCCTGGACTCCTTGGATTCCTACATCGCCCTTTGGATGAATATGGAAACTACAAATTACACACTGCAAGAGACAATCATCTGTCACTCTCCATTGATTTTACATCCAACATGCTTACCTTTGGGCCTTGTATTCCTGTATTACCCTGAAAAATGATTACCATTAATTACTCTTAAGATTTGTTGACAGCAGAACATATCAAGTTAAATAAATAATGTGGTTTGTGTACATCAGAAATATGTACCTTCTCTCCAGCTGGCCCAGGAGGACCTTGGACACCTTGAATTCCGATACCTTCCTCTCCCTTTATGATTAACACAAAAGAAATTCAATCAAACAACCAGCTGCACTAATTTTAGCTTTGTGCAGTTCTGACAGAGAGGAAGGGCAATTTTTTACAGCACTCCGAACAATGAGACTTCCAAAACGATAGTAGGCAGATGAGATTTAATTTATGCATTTCAACTATCCTGTGCAAGCTGTAGGAAGCCATTGCTTAAAATAGCTTTTACATCACTGCTGAAAAGACAAAATGACACGTGAAGTTGTTTTAGATATTTTTACCCCTTATTCTCACCCACCTTCTCCCCTTTCTGACCAGGAAGTCCTGGAAGTCCATCCACTCCTACTGGCCCTGGTAAACCCGCAAGACCCTAGACAAACACATCCACGAGATCAAATTAAATTACTTGTTTCATTATTCAATCAACCTATTAAATGGTTTACTTATAGACCTAGTTCTTGCATATTAATATAGGAGAAAGTATTTAAAAATCTAATAACAATAATAATACACACTGAAGCTCTAAGAGAGTAACTCTTAAAGCATGCACTAACATTATTTCCATGTTCCCCTTTTTCTCCTTTGGCACCTGGTTTTCCACGTGGACCCTAGAGAGAGTGAGAAGCATTATAATCACACATTGTATTTTGCATGTACATTTTATGGTAAAATGTTGCTTGTGCAGTGGATGTCTTACTTTAGGACCAGATTCTCCAGTCTCGCCCTAAAATAACAAAAAAAAACTCATGAAAAAAAAAAAAAAAAAACTCATTTCGAGCCATTTTATATGCTTAATAAGGTCATTACCACTCATATTGCATGTAACCTTGTGTATAGCCTTAAGTTGTAACTTAAAAAGCCACACTAAACACAACTAACATGAGATTATAATATAGACTATAATATTATTATATATACTGTATTCAGGTCAGGGTTAGGTGTTAGGGTTTGGGTAAGTAGAAAAAGATGACATGTTGTTGCAAAGTTACTTAGTCAGTGGAATGTCTGTTGGGGAAGCATCAAAATAAATTGTTAGCAGATAATGGACAGTCTATTCATAATGAGAGTTAGCTGACATGTAGTGCAAAGTTATAGTTAGCAGAATGTCTAAAGTGGACTATCAAAATAAAGTGTTACCGATTATAATATAGACTACTTCATGTGTGCATCCTCATAATATTTCACACTAACCTTAACAGAGAGTCCAGGAGACCCCGGAGGCCCAGGCTGAGCAGGGAGTCCCGGAGGACCTGATACCCCAGGGACCCCTGGAGCACCTGGGGGGCCCTTTTAATCAAGAGAGAGGAAAGACGAAAACCTTGAAAAAATCGATTTCATTTTTTGCAAACTAGTTTAACACAGCTATTTTTAGTATGATACCATCACTTACTGAAGATCCAGGTTCTCCTTTACGCCCTGGAATAACCTCCATACCTCCCATCACATAGCCTGGCTCACCCTACACGATAACATAAAGTTAACATAGGTAAACTTGATTTAAATAGGCCTTATTTATTTGTTAAAAAATAAAATAAAATAAAATAAAATAAAATAAACATATGAAATGCTTATCAATGTCTTAACTTACTCTCTCTCCTCTCTGCCCTTTAGGTCCAGTATTACCAATAGGCCCCTAAGATTGCGGAAAAAAGAGTGATCGCACAGACACAACCGCTGTCACAATCACACAGAGAATAATCAACTTGTCTAAAACACGAGGCATGTAATAAAAAAGTGTGAAACTTCAAGAGAAAATAGGGGCAAATACTCTAAACTGACTAGTCATAATCATTCCTCATTACTCACTCTGTGAATCACTCTAACATAATTGCACCTTTCCCAATTCTCCTACTAAGATATACATATAAAGGATATTGCGTACATGCTTTAAATGATGAACTAACTGCAATTTCCAGAATATACCGATTTAAACACCAGCACCTACACTGTTTTTATGCTGTGAGATTTAATGAGACACTCACCATGTCACCAGGAACTCCAGGTGATCCCTAAATCAGATTATGAGATTGTTTAGGCACATTTACACATTTAATCAACAAAATCTTCTCAATAAGTTACATTCATTACATATTTTGCAGTACTAGACTGATTCTTGAATTTTAATTAATCCATTACCCTTTGTCCAGGAGAACCAGGGGGTCCGGTTCTACCTGGTCGTCCAGGTAACCCTGGGATGCCATCCGTTCCGGGAAGACCCTGATAAATGGGTGTGGATTGGGAATAACACAGATAAAAATAACGAACAAACAAAAAAAAACATACACAAATACAGAAATTGTTTGATGCTGCTCAAATATAACATCAGAACATCTTCAGTGCATTTATTACTTTGAAATCAAATATAGAGCAATATAAAATCCACGCATTCACATGGATACATATCACAAAAATAAATAAGGAAACATCTACAACAATGCTGATCTTATTAGCAAGACCTGTCACATTTCATTTGTTATACAAAAGAGTCGCTTTGATATGACAAGCACTTTCATGTGTCGCCTTCTCAAAGAGATAACAGGAAGAGAAAAAAAAAGAAAAGTATGAATAGCACCCCGCATAGAGAAAGATCTGTGATATTATTAATTAGATTTAATCCTTTAATCTACTAAAACAACAACCGAGCCACAAAATCTCATTATTAACAGAACGACTCAGTTTAAATAATAAATGCTCCAGTAATTAACATAAACATAAGCGTGTAATTACGGGGTGTTTTATTTATGTTTATTTAAGTTTGTGCTGTGGAACGGCATGAGCGCCTCGGATGTTGGATGTACTCACCCGCTCACCCTTCTCCCCTTTGACCTTTAGAGAGAATGAGTCATAATGCCCTGGGCCTTGCTTGAGTCGCTGTGTCAACAGAAAAATATTTGAAAAAGAAACACGGTCACAGATTAGGGTCCAATTCTCACTATTACCTAACTATTAACTACAACTTTGCCTCAATAAACTCCTAATTACTGCTTATTAATAGTTAGTAAGGTAGCTGTTAAGTTTAGGTATTAAGGGATGTAGAATATGGTCACGCAGAAATTAAGTCATTAATATGTGCTTGATAAGTACTAATAAACAGCTAATATCCTATTAATATGCAGGCTAATAATCAACTAGTTAATAGTGAGAGTTGGATCCTAAACTAAAGTGTTACCAGAAACACAATTAAAATATATATATACTGCAAGACACTCAATTTTTATATTTTCTGAAGAAATTGTGTAATTGTGCAAAACCAGTGTTGTTATTAACTAAAACTAAGACTATTCTTATTAATTGAAATAGCTGAAATAAAACAAAATATAAATATTAGATTAAAAACTAAGTTTAAGCTAAACTTGCATTTAAGGCAAGTCAAAAGGGCCCACTGTAAGTCTCTGTGATACTTTGGACCCTAAAAATGACTCTTTCAATGTAAGTCTATGGGAATTGTTAGTCCAATTTATCATATGTCAGGCAAATATCGCTAGTCTTATTGCTAAGAAAAGTTACAGCACACATCTACTCAATAAGCTAAATAAGTTAAATACTTATTATATAGTTATCATTCTTGGTGTGAACAGGGTTGAGGGTTTGTTCAAACCCCTATTTCTAAGTATGAGCAATAACAATACTGATGTCACCTTTGTTAAAGCCCTCTAACAAAGTGAGAAAGACTGTCTGTCAGAGTTCAAACAGAATTAGGAAGTGAGCTATTGAGATTAGAGAGAAAGAAAGAAGGAAAGAGAAGTCTGAAACATTGGAACATACCAAGCCGCCATGACCAAATCCATCGCCCTGCAGCAGAGAAATGAGATATTATCATGTCACCAGTTATAATTCTATGATCGAATCGCACACAGTAACATGGTAGCCGCTTACCTTCTCTCCTTTCTGACCCTGTGAACAACAACAAACTGGGAATGAGGTTTCATATGAGACATGGTGTGACGGCTGTAATGAGGATGAAGAGGAAGCGTTTACCTTGCAGCTAAGAGGACAGCTGGGCCCTTCTGGTTTAGCGAGAGCTTCTGGGTCATCTGTAGGTGTGTCCAGTTGAGCAGACTACGACAAAGACATACACAATTTTGACTTGTGCAGTATGTATTGTGAAAATATTACCCATAATTCCACTCTGATCAGCATGACCAACCTCGTCGTGTTGTTTGAACTCTGATAGTAAGGCCTCGCTACAGATGCTGCTGATAAACTCTCTCTCGATGGACGGAAGATCGTCAAAGTCACTGGCGAAGAAGATGTTCTTGTAAGTGGTGGGGGAGGCGATTTTCCTCAGCTCCTCAATGTCTGCGTGAGCGATGCCGATGGCCAAAACACTGACACCTAAAACACAAGTATACCAAAAACTGAAGTTCGAAAACTGGAAACTGAAACTATAAGTGGCATAAGTGTCATAAAGTAGTAAATAATACTTGTGCTACCATTCAAAAGTTTAGGATCAGTGCGATTTTTTATTTATTAAGAAATCGATACTTTTATTAAGCAAGGACACATTACATTGATCAAAAGTGACAATAAAAATAATTTTAAAAAATCTATACAAAAATACAACAAAATATCTACTTCAAATAAACGCTCTTTTGAACTTTCTATTCATCAAAGAATCCTGAAAAAAAGTATCATGGTTTTTCACAGAAATATTAAGCAGCACAACTGTTTTCAACAATGAGAGTAACAAAAAAAGGTTTTTTGAACACCGAATCATCATATTAGAATGATTTCTGAAGGATCATGAAACACTGAAGACTGGAGTAATGATGCTGAAAATACAGCTTTGTTGTCACAGGAATAAATTACATTCAAAAATAGATTAAAATAGAAAACAAATGGTAATTATATTTTACTAAATTACTGTTCACTGTATTTTTTATCAAATAAATGCAGCCTTGGTCAGCAAAAGAGAATTCTTTCAAAAAACAAAAATGTTACTGACCCCAAAAGTTTGAACGATAGTGTATATTTAGTCATATATGAATGTTTGGCTATGCAGTTTATATCACTCACCCAGAGCATGCGCTATTCTGGACGGTGGCTCTACATCATCCTGAGCTCTTCCATCTGTCAGCAACACTAAAACATGAGGGACTTCCTGTCTCATACCAAGAGACTCCTGAAACATCTCCCTAAGGACATAGCTGATCCCACGACCTACACACACACATTCACAATCATCAAATTTTAGATCAGATTGCACCCTAATATGTGTCAACAACAATTTTTGATCTTTAAATGTGCACATAAACCTGTTTTTGTGTTCCCTCCTCCATAGTGGACATCTCGGAGTGCTCTCAAAACGGAGCTACGGTCTTTGTGAGAGTTAAAGTTGAACTCGATCCTGGGCTGATCACTGTAGTGAACTACTGCTATCTAAGGCAAGTTAATGAGATGGTTCACTCCACACTTAAAGCATTAGATGTTTGATCAGAGCAAATGATTGAGACTATTGATTCAGTGACTAAGACACAGAATGATACCGAATGAGGTGTAAAGTTCTTCATTTAAAGTATGCTAGAGCATTAGCATGTCCTACCTGTGTTCCTTTAGGTCCTATAGTGGGGAAGTAGGTGACGATTCTGAACAGGAAATCCTTCAGTTTGCCAAAGTTATTATTACCAATGCTCCAGGATTCATCGACCAGAAACACAATATCTGCTTTCACCCTGCCACACACTAACAGACAGATGCACACAATTCATTCACACATTCACACACTGTTTAGAGTGGGTAGACAGTGTAGTAAAATTTCTGCTTTTGGCGATTCAGTTAAAAGGATTGTTCACCCAAAAAACGATTCTGTCATCATTTTCTCACTCTCATGTTCCAAACCTGTATGACTTTCTTTCTTCTGTGTTTTTGTCCATACAATGGAAGTCAATGGCCAAAACGGTCATTCTTCGAACATTTTTCAAAATATCTTATTCATACAGGTACAAAATGAGGATGAGTAAAGGATGACAGAATTTTGTGTGTGTGTGTGAACCGGCCCTTTAAACTTTTAATGACTGAAACATCAAATAATACGTTTTTTTTTTTTTTTTTTTTGTAATTCATGAGAAATTGCACTTCTTATAAGCTTCAAATCATGGGAAAACATTGATTAATAGTCTATTTTTGTGGTATATTTCAGCAAACTGAGCAATATATTTAAAGCTGTCTGTTAGAAAGGGTTCTTGATTAAAATTTCACATGCAAAAGGGACATTTACAAGTCTAAAAAGGAAAAGCAAAAAAAGCCTGTTTTTTCTAAGGGTCACTGAGAGGGTGGGGAAATGTCATGAATAACTAAACAATGATTGCTTTGGGTGCATAAAAAAAAATTCTGGAGCAAAAGATTGAAAATTATTAGAAAAATGTATGATTTGCCCCCTTTAAACCATAACTTCAGCAGAATTGTATACATTTTAAGTGCAAAATATTGATTTAAACCTGATTGAGACAACATTTAATTTGAATGACCTGGTCCAGGTGGGGGCGTCTCGACAGAGAGGGTGGTTTGGTCATTTACTGTGGTAATTCTGGTCAGTGCTGAGGCCGCTTGGCCGATTGTGATCTGAGGCCTCACAGCGAGTCTCTGAGTTGTAGTGGGGATGCTGGGGGCTTTGACCACTGGGGTGCGAGTGTTTCTGGTTGTGGTGTGGAGGTGCAAGTCGTTGTTCTTGGTGTTAGCGGAGACAGAGGCCGGCGTGGAGCTCTGGACAGGAATGAGGTAAGGAGCTCCCACTGTAAGATAAGCATAAAAAAAGTCCTGAGCTCAAATAAACCAGTGTTTACTTTTAGTATATACTACCATTCAAAAGCTTGCAGTCGGTAAGATTTTTGGTTTCACTTTATTTTGACGGTCCCTTTAACACATTCTGTTGAATACAAGTAATGTTGCACCTACAGTACATGTCAACTAACTCTCATTAGTAGAGTATTAGTAGACTGGTAGGGTTAAAATCAGTTGACATGTGGTAGTAAACAGTTATCAGATTTTTAAATGTTTTTAAAAGAATTCTCATAGAGGCTGCAATTATTTGATCAAAAATACAGTAAAACATTAATATTATTACCATTTAAACGTTTTTATTTTACATAACTTAAAACGTAATTTATTTCTGTGATGGCAAAGCTGAATTTTCAGCAGTCATTACTTCAGTGTCGCATGATCCTTCAGTAATCATTCTAATATGCTGATTTGGTGCTCAAAAAACATTTCTTATTATTATCAATGTTGAAAACAATTGTGCTGATTAATATTTTTGTGGAAAGCTTGATTTGTTTTTCAGGATTCTTTGATGAATAGAAAGTTCAGAAGAACAGCATTTATTTGAAATTGAAATCATTTGCTGTATTATAAATGTATTTACTGTCACATTTGATTAACAAATTAAATTACTAATTTAAAAAAACGTACTGGCCTCAAACTTTCGAACGGTAGCGTTTTAAAAATACATACACTTTCCTAAATAATGAGTTGTGATACTACATAATGACATGAACAGAGAACATAATTTACACCAGATGTGTCTAACACATCGATCGTGCCTTACGATATAAGTGATTAGCATTTAAAAATGTAAAATGCTGATGATATTTGCAGAGATAATGCCTTACAGATCCTTTTAGTGATGGTTGTGACTGGACCCTCCACTTCCCCATAAAGTGGTCTGATGGAAAAGATGTAGGTCCTGCCGTACTGGAGATCTCGGATCTTATAGGAGGTGAAGCCAGAGCTCAGCAGATCAGAGGAGAAGTCCACCTCTACACAGAACATAAAGAGAGGCATTTGCATTAGGACAGAATAATGTCACCATCAAAGTGACTAAACAGGAGAAGGAAACTAAAAACTGGAACATCTGGGAGAGGCTATTGTCTGCAAAATGATCAAAATACTTGAGGTACGTCATAAATCTTTTATACCAGTTTAAACACTTCAAGAATATTCAAGAAAACATAAAAATTTAAGCATTCTCAGGATGACGCTCTTGTAAGAGTCAAAAGCTTAAGAATGAAAGCCACCTTTAAACCCCTCACAACCTTCATGTTCAAGCAAAGGACACCCTCATTAGAAGGCTTCGTTGACGTCATAGCCATAACAGGAATGAATCACAGATCTCATCATGACATTATCTACGCTGTCTATTCTCTTCTTTTTTTATGTCTCATATCAGACAAAATGGCTTTTATGGGAGGAACTCTTATTACAAGAGCTTATCTGAAATTAGTTTTGCCCTGCCATTTAGCAACACTCATTAACAAATAAACGGTCATTCTCCTTGTTCTTAAACAACTGAGCAGTGTTAGAGCCTAGAGCCAGGCTTCAGCTAGGTTAATCACCTCTATATATTATATAATAAAATATATGATATTTAAATAATCTATAATTTTATTTTATTTTATAAAAAAAATTGTCATCCGATTATTAGCCAATGTGCACAGTTTTTAACATGGATTTAAAAAATACCAATATTCAGTAGGCCTATGCCATATATACTATCTATACAACTATATATTTTAGTGGACACACGTCATGTGTTTGCATGTTCATAAGCTATCCTTTATTTCTACAGAAATATTTCTGTGTGCACATTTAGGATTTTTTTGTAAATGTGGATGCAGTCTGGAAGCTTCTGTTTCTGACCTGATATGTGTCTCCAGGACAGCTGGTATCCAGACGCTCCAGTCACTCTGGTCCAGTTCAGTACAGTGCTGTTGTCGGTGGTGTTCAGAGCGCTAAATCCAGTCACTTTGGGCAGATCCACTGTAACACAACAGCAATTCTTCTTCAAAATACTTACATTTGCATGCTTACTGTTGCACATTTACATTTTTTTTTTTTTTAGTTTCTTTTTATTTAAACAGGGACAATGCACAAATTAACATTAACCTTGTGTCAAAACAAGGAGAGATGCATTGTGCCAGGTTATAGCACAAGTGCTATTTTCCGCCCGTAGTCCCTTGGCAGATCAATAAGACAATAGGACAAAATTTCATAAAAGTAAAATACAAAACATTAAAATATACAATTTTACAACTACAGTCACACTTAATTTTCAATTAAAACTATCATATGCTCAATTGTTCCCCCTTCCTTAAACCAACACACACACACACACACTTCATAAATGTGTACAATTTTGTTGTGACAGTAACCATGCCTTTGTCAAACTCGAAAAGGTTTGAGGATTTGTACATGTAATAAGGTGTGTAGGGAGAGTATTCCACTGAGTTATGGCCACAAATGAAAAAGTTGATTTGCCAAAAGAAGTTTTGCGATTGGGAATATTGCACTCTCCTCTAGTGGCTGACCGAGTAGCTCTTTTTTTTTCTGAGTTGCGCGTAATAAAAATTTTTAGAGGAGGAGCGACAGCATTATTAATGATTTTAAAAAGTAAGCAAACATTTGAATGCATTATCAAATTTCCAAAATTTAAAATATTGTACTTAGTAATTATTTTACAGTGGTGATATTGACGTGTTTTTTTATCATGGATCTTAAGTGCTGTTTTATATAATGATTCAAGTGGTCTTAAGACTGTCTTACCCGCTTGAGACCAACTTGTCATGCAATACAAAAAATGTGAAACAATCATTGCACTTAAGTAAGTATTTGATGCCTCAATGGTAAGAGAGTTTCTTATATATCTGTAATTTATAAGATTAAATTTTAGTGTACTACTCAATTTTTTAACATGTTTTTTAAAACTAAGAGTTGGATCCAGGGTAACACCCAAATATTTGAATTTTTTTCATTTTATACATGAAAACAAGCAGACTCACAGGTGCGGGCGGTCACCATTACTGGGCTTCCCTCTTTGCTTTTGACCACTGCAGAAACCTGGATTTTGTAGGCAGAACTTGCAGGCAGATCAGTGATCGTGAAGGACGTGGCAGAAGAAGATACAACCTCACTCTTCTTCTCTCCACCTAAGAGAAAATACACAGAACAGTGAAGATGATGGATGGATTATAATGAAATGCAATGATAATGGAGTGTAATGAGGACACACACACCATGAAAGGGCCTCCAGGTGATACTGTACCCAGTGACCCCTGGAGTTTTCTTCCAGGCCAGTTTAAAAGAGCTGGCGCCAATGTCCACAACTTTTACCTCCCGAACTGTCTCAATCAGCTCAGAGTCAGTTAAAGAAGCTGCAAAACAATATGGCACAACTAGTGACACCAGGTTTGATAAAAGTCAATGAAATATGTTTATTATTTAAAAATGATTCAATTATAACTCATTGACATGTGAAATTCATTCAAATATATTCATTTTCTATTTAATATTTTTAAGATATTAAATCTAGAAGCCCCTTGAAGGATTAAAGTCCAATATGTAAGGCACATTTAAGTCAAAACAGGTCAAATAAATACTTAAACATTTTTATATTTGTTTTTGCGTTGTTTTAAGTGTACTGTAGCTGTTTTACTGTGAACTGTGAAGATGTGATGATAACAGTGAGGCTGACAGCAGTGAAACACACATACACACGCACACACACACACACACGCAAACACACACACACACACACACACACGCAAACACACACACAGACACAGACACAGACACACACACACACACACACACACACACACACACACACACACACACACACACACACACACACACACACACACACACATACAGAGCTTCAGTAAAAATACTGCTCTATAAATAGCTGTTGTCCTAAAGATGGGGGCTCAAACACAGGAGCTGTCAATCAATCTCCTGATATCCCACAATCCCACTGGAACAATGGGCGGAACATCTCCATATCCCCGAACCCTGACTGTCTGAAGTGTTTAATTAACTGAGCAGAGTTTTCTTCTCATGGCTCTGATAAATGACTGTCAACCAGTTGTCATTGAAAGAAGACAGAGCCAAACTGAGCAGTCAAACCAAACCAAATAGATCAAGAACGGTTGGATCAAGAATAGCTTTCCTACAGTGTAAGAGGAACATCAAAAATACTGTGGAAGACTTAGTATAACACAGGCAATAATAAAAGGAGGAATATATATTTAAAATCCTAAGAATACCAGTACGACGACCTTGTAACTGTGAAAAGGGTTGAGAAAGAAAAGATAAGAGTATCTTAAAAGAATATTCCAGTTCTAAGTGCTAAATTACCACATAAAATCCAAGTTACGGTGAGGCACTTACAATGGCAGTGAATGGGGCCAATTTTTGGAGGACTTAAAAGCAGAAATGTGAAATTTAAATCTACGATTTAGGGTTTATGGAGTTACATTGTAATGGCAACAAAGATGTAAAATCAGATATCATTTTATACATAAAAGATTAGTAATTGACTTTTCACACATATTGTTTAGTCTAATGTCTATATTATTGAAACAGTATTTTAACATTTTACAAATTTACCCCATTGTAAATGCTTCACTGTGCTTCTTTAAAAGAAAAGGTAAGACAATTTGGTACTAATTTTTGTGGTAATGACACACTTAACTTGTACCGAACTCAGGATATTCCTTAAATGAGTGTGTGGGTGTCTTGAGACAGAAGGACACAGTTAAAAAATTGGTTGAATCAAAAACTGTGGTTATTCTTCCATGACAAAAAAAAATATTTCTGTGAATGAGTTTATTGTTGTAAAAAGTACCTGTTTGCTGCGAGAGGGTGATTTCTGGCCCTTCTGTGTTGCTGTAGAGCGCGTGAATACTGACCGAATAAAGTGTGTGTGGCTGAAGACCAGTGATGCTGTGCTGTAAAACACTGCGGTCAAGATAACGACTCTGAGGACGCACAAATTCTGGGAGCAAAAGCACACACACATGCACAACACAAATCAAAATGAGGAATTATAATTTTATGGGCCTTATTGAAACAGACTGGACACATTTGCCAGTGATTTTGATTTTGTAGATGAACAGTTTTTACCCGAACTCCAGGTGAGTTTGTACTCTGTGGCCCCTACAATAGGACTCCATTCCACATCGATGGACGAGCTGGTGTATGACGTTACTTTAAAATTTGACACGTATCCGAGGGGTGCTGGGGAGCAGAACGCATCACATAAGACTCGACCAATAAGCAGCTGAAGTCACTGCTGACTGTCAAAATGTGTTTATCAAGAAAACAGGAGAAAGTTTCAGGTCACTCACAGGTTCTGAATGTAGCGGTGATGCCCGGGCCAACCACAGAACCAAAGAGCACGTAAAGAGAGAGCACATACTCCGTGTCATGGACCAGATTCTTCAAAACATACTCAGTAGTGCTGCCGTTCAGAGCCAGCTGTCTGGGCCGATCTCTCCCTGTGAACTCTTCACATAAACACACATAAATACACATATATAAACGGATAAAAGAGGTATGTACAGCATCAAAAATATACATGTAAAAATATATATGTAAAATATGTTTATGTACTTGCATATTATACAGTATATACATTTTCTGGTGATACAGAACTAAAAAATCATAATAATAATAACAATAATAGTACTTTAATAATTAAACAAATATA
This sequence comes from Squalius cephalus, assembly GCF_949319135.1. Lineage (NCBI taxonomy): Eukaryota > Metazoa > Chordata > Actinopteri > Cypriniformes > Leuciscidae > Squalius > Squalius cephalus. The sequence goes on from NC_137125.1 coordinate 43,356,140, forward strand.
CATACAACTCACATAAAATAAAGCATTCATATAAATGGATGAGTATATATATATATATATATATATATATATATATATATATATTAGTGCTGTCAAAACGATTAATGGCACACACCTAACATAAAAATATATTGTGTATATATATATATATATACACACACACATATATTTATACATACAGTGTATATGTGTGTATACCTTATATATATACACAGACACGCATACACACACACATAATATATATAGAATATAATATATATATACACACACATATATTATGAAAACAATATTTTATGTTAGATGCGATTGGTTATATATATATATATATATATATATATATATATATATATATATATATATTTTTTTTTTTTTTTTTTTTTTTTTTTAATACTTAACATCGAACACCTAATTTAGCCTCTCTCGCCCTTCGTTTCTCTCCCTTTTCTCCATAAACTCATTCTCAGACTCATCTATATGTATGTGTCAGAGCGTGTGTTATGAGTCACAGAGCACTTCTTCCTCAGAATGTTCTTCCAGGTCGCTCTTTAAAAGCAGGGGCCTGCAGCCCATCACAGTGACAGAAAGGTGTCACTTTCAAAGACTCTTCTTTTGGAGGTGCTCAGAGGTGACATCAATTCATTTCTTCCACACAGAGCCCCGAACACACACACACACACACACAAATTCTCCTAAACACGCAGATAAAGTTGACGGCATGAGTCATGAGGCGGCACAGCGACACCTCATGTTGTCACCAACCTGTCGCTTCCATGAAAAAGAGACTATAAATCAGAGAGAGAGGGAGAGAGAGAGAGAGAGAGAGAGAGAGAGAGAGAGAGAGAGAAGGGAGAGGAGATGAAAGAAAAGTAGTGACAAAAAAGAGAAACAGACTACAAAGTGAAATTGGAAAGTGGAGACTGGCCAAGTTCAGGACAATGAGATCCTAGGAGAACAGCACTTTTTGAGGTACCTGCAGTAGGACCCCAGGCCAGTCTGTAGCCTGTGGCTCCAGGTACGGCGTTCCACGAGATAACAGCGCTGCTAGTGCTCACCGCAGATGCTCTCAGGGTCTGTACTGCACTGCTTTCCACTGAGACACAGAGAGATAGAGAGAGAGAGAGAGAGAGAGAGAGAGAGAGAGAGAGAGAGAGAGAGAGAGCATCATAATCTTCCTCCATGGTATCCCAGCTAATAGGAACATTCTTGGAACTTTAGCTAACATTCTAACAAGGTTCTCTCAAAGTTATGAACAAACATTCTTCCAGTAATGTTCTCTGGTCTTAATTGATGTTCTCAAAACGTTAGCACAAAAACATTATTACTCATGGGACATCTTATTTCTGAAACATTTTAGTTTTATCATCATTTTAAACATATCAACGTTTTTTAAATGTTACCAGAACATTCAAAAGTAACATTCCCCAAATGTTTGCAAAATGATAAATCGGAATGTTTCCTTAATGTTCACATGACCAAAATCAAGCTTTTAATGTTGTTTTATATATTTCTATGTGGTGTTTTTAATATGCTTTAAGACAAACCATGAGCAAATTCATAAGTCAACACCATTGCTGAGTATTTTCTCCTTAAAAATGCAGTGAAAAAAAGAGGATTGAAATCACTGGTGTTTTTTACGTCAGCAACTACCTCCTACTATCCTGGTACATATTTCTGTTGATATGAAAAATCGGGTACATTTAGCAATATAGCAGGTGAATTATGTATATGATGCAGGCCTATTACGATGTTATGATGAACTAATGCTGACATTCTAAGCTTTTCTAAGGATACTGATTTTAGGAGTCAGCTGTGTGACTCTGAAATGGTGAACAGGAACATGGTTTTTGTAACATTAGCAACACATTATTAGCTGTTTGATAACTTAGTCAAGCAAAAGTTTAATCATATTAATTACCGTTATGTGTCCGACGTTGTAGCAAGCGATACATAAAATGCATTATCATTCTGATACATGGACTTGTAGCTGAACCTGTATGAGTGAGTGGAGGAGGGGCTCATTTGCATATTCATGGATACGCTTATACTAAAAGAAGCAAGGGTGTTCTGTAGTTACATTCAAGCTGTCCACAAGAAAAAAAACTTTAAAATATGCCATTTTAGTGATCAAAGATGAGTTTTAGAGGATACAATCATTGACTTCAGGAGGACTTTAAAAAAAAAATGTTTAAATGTTTAGAGAACATTTATAGGCCTAAAAACATTTTCATAACTTAATGGGAACATTAGCAAAACTAAAAATATTTTTGCTAGTTGGGATGATTTATTATCAGCATTGTATCTTCTTGCTTTATGTAGCATTTCTTTCTGTTTTTAAGACACTGTGTCAAGTAAAATAACATCTTAAGACCCGTTTCATTCTGTTGGCTCAGTCTATCTATCTTTTAAAGCAAGCATGCGTCCTGAACGGCCCCTTAAAGTGCACGTGCAGCACTCACATGTCTTGGCTTTGGCAGAGGTAACAGGCCCTTCAATGTCCACAAAGATGGGGTTGATAGTGATGGTGTACTCTGTGCCAGCATGCAGGCCCTGCACCATGTAGAAATTAAAGTTGTCTCCTAGGTTCACATTTTCTATGTGTCCCTCTGCGGAAATAGGCAAGCAGAGATTTGCATTTATATTTATGTTTTTAAACAGGCTGCATTTATTATCAAAGCAGCTCAGTACTTGTTACCTGATGATGACCAGGTGAGTCTGTACCCTGTGGCACCCCTGACAGACGACCAGCGGGCCTGAACTGTGTCTGTAGTAGCGTTCTGCACCAGCAGTTGATCAACTGGGACCAGTTTCACTGCAACATCCAGAGAATGAGAAGTGTACAGCGTTTTGAGTGGGATGATAATGCATGACAAGAATCATAAAGTATTTGCTGCAGGATTTTTCATGAAGAAATGTGTTCAACTGCCATCTAGTGGTTAAACCAGCAACATACACAATTTCATATAAAATTGTCACTTTAATTATTATTCATAGTCCTATAATAATAAAGTATATATATATATACACTATATTTTACAGAGTCCTCCTCTACATATAGCCTATATATAGGAGGACTGAAATAGAGGAAATGTTTATGCTTACCATAATACCATGTTTTTTTGGACATGATACCATGACACACTATCATTTTGTAAGGGCAGACTTATGCACGAGGAGTGAGATGAACATTTGAGGGGAAGAAAGAAAGAGGAAATAGACTAACAAGTTTTCCCGGTGATAGATACAGGCTCACTGGTGCCCTCTGGGTAGATGGCGTAGATGTTGACCTTGTAATCTTTATCCTCTTCTAAGGTGTCAATCACGTGAGAGGAGACGTCACCCATCAGCATCTGCTCATAAATAAGCCCAGGTCTGTCCGCTGAGGAGGAAACGATACATGAGAATAAATGGAGGAATATTTCAAAACAACATCTGTAAAGTTTCTCATTCAGTCTGTGAAAGTCTGCTGGTTACCCACTTCTTGGAACATAGATTTTATATCCATCCACTTTTCCAAGCGGAGGCGTCCATCCCAGGCGTAAAAAGAAAAGTCCTTCTTCAATCACACGGAAGTTTGCAACCGGTGGCACAACAGCTGAAAAGAAAGCGTACGTATGCATGCTGGGATATTGCATTCAGACGATGGGAAAGTTTGCATACAAATAAATAAGAAAGATCATTCCTTTCTAAATAGATATGCATGCCCTTTTAAAGTACATTTATCATGTTTAGAGACATTTTTGGTGTACACTCTTAGGAAAAAAAGGTTAAGTGAGGTTCTATATAAGGAGAAATGTCTTAAATTCCAAAATAATTGCAAAATACTCTCATGTCTAATGGGTTATTATTTTTTTTCTAGTGATTAATGAACTAAATTAATGAAAAATGCCTAAAAAAGTTCTATGTATGAAGCACTTGAAGGAACCCTTTGTGAACGTGATTTCACCAAGTGCAACATGTTTCTGGATTAACATCTATGTTGATCCTGGAACAACATTCCAATCAACCAATCAGATTTGAGGAACAAGTTTACAGTTTGTGTCAATGTCAAGTTTAGGCTTACAACCAGGTTTAGGTGCTTCTACATCAGTGTTATTCATATATCAGATTTTAGGGATAACTTATGGGTAGGACAACATTTTCAGACAGGAATGTTGTTCCAGGATCAACAAAATATGTCTTACTTGGCAAAATCAGAGTGACCCAGGATCATTTAAGGCTATATATAGAACCTTTTCTTCTAAGAGTGTATACAGTTTGACACGCACTGGTTTCTGTGATAATAGTGGCAGAGTCTCCAATGCGTCCGGGGTAGATGGCGTATACAGTGAGAGAGTACTCAGTCTTAGGACTCAACCCGGTTACTGGAGTACTACTAATATCTCCCTTCAGATCAATCTGAGATAGAGAAAAAGAAGAGAATATATTCTGAACAAACCATACGCACAAACACTTGCAAATACATAATCAACAAAAGTTGTCCATGTGCAGCCTTCCATCTGCTGTGCTGCATGGGGTGTGCATATGGACAGGTGAGCGTGTCTCACCTGTCTCTGCTGTGCTGGGAGCAGATGGCCCTTTGGAGACACAGGGGTGATGAGCAGCCTGTAGCCGGTAACATCTCCTGTGGCCTGACTCCAGGTCAGCTGCAGAGAGCTGTAACTCAGCTCACTCACTTGCAGATCTTTAGGTCCTACTATCCTCTCCACCACTACAGCACACAGGACAAACATGATAGAATTAGCTCTTCGCTGAGCCTAGCCTTCCTAATGTTGCTGACCAGTTCTACATAGCAAATAAACTTTTGCTCTTTACTAATACGAAAGATCTGTTTGTTTGTGTATGGAAAGTCTTCATAAATACTGTAATTTATTTCACTTAATAATAGTGACACGAGAGAGGATCGGGTGTGTTTTTTTTTTCTTGTTTTTTTAAGATCATTATTTTTATGATAAATCATAAAAATGTATGATTTATAAATTTTAAAGCAGCAGGTGCTCGAGGAGGAGATCGATAGGTTCAATCTATCGATCAAGCTATCATTCCCAAACAAACACATATAAAATCATTAAGAAATCCTGTGTTAGTGCTATGATATTAAATAAACTTTTGTTACTAAAATTAATGTTTATTTATATTTACATTTAGGTCATAAATAAAAGCAATAGCAGCTAAACGATATCACAGTATCATGATGAAAGTGTTCAACTGTTACATTAATGTTGTCACGTTTAATCACTATTAAAAGAAAGGGGTTAAAAAGACAATTAATATATAGTTATATTATCGATTTAACTGCACTGACACTATTGGACGAGAAGACAATTTGAAAGGAATTGAGCTGGATAATGATACTAACATTGCAGACACTTTTAATGAACTGAGATACTAACTTTGCAGACACTTTTAATTAACTGAATTGAATCAACATTGAACTGACTTGATCTGAATAATGACACTATTGCCTTTTGTAGAGCTGTCTAAAACTGAACTGAACTCCATAATTATCATTTGTGAAATTAATTGTAATTTGGCCATTTTTTATGTAATTTTGCTCTTTTTTTTAAAATAATTTTTATGAAATATAAATATTTTATGATTTTAATGAAAGTGTTCATGTAAATCTCCTATGTTTTATATATAAATGTATAATATATAAAGCTTATCTACAAAAGCAACAGTAACCAAGGAGGGCAGAGTTTAACAAGTGGGCCAACTGTGTTTAGACAAGCTTGAAATGCAATAAATACAAAAAAAAAAAGATAAGCCTCAAGTTCCATTAGCAAAACTCATGGTCATTTTACCAGGTGGCTTTTGTTTAACAGGTCGGGGAGGTTCTGAAGCAGTGAAGCAGATGCGGCGGGAGAGTTTGGGCAGCAGGTGCTCGAGGAAGGAGAAATCTGGGCTGAGAATTAGATGTTCCTCATGGGGTTCTGTAACGATCTTCTTCAGCTCAGACTGATCGGCGTTCCTCACTCCTGAAGAACACACAACACACATCGCCCAGGCCCAGATTAGCTTCAACACAGATCTACTTCATTTCTAACAGATTATGGGATCAGGGCACGTTGCAGGCCAAACTCGAACCTTCATCACCCATATGATCACCAAGGCTATTCACTTGTCACTATACCACAGCTCCAAAGTGACTTTATTTTAAAATAAATTATAGCATTATATGCAGTCAATTCTTAACAGGTGTGTGTGTGTACATGAGTGACCCTCATATGTCTCAGACATGTCTGCAGTGTTATCAGCTGTAGAGTGATGATGGGAGAACGTCACGCCATGTCGCCTTGCTGTACATGTGTCAAACGGCCTGATCTCTCTGGGAAAACTGATTAGAAAGGCAGGACACGGTGTGTGTGTGTGTGTGTGTGTGTGTGTGTGTGTGTGTGTGTGTGTGTGTGTGTGTGTGTGTGTGTGTGTGTGTGTGTGTGTGTGTGTTGAAGGGGAGCAAGGAGGAATGAGCTTGATGAAAAATTACAGCAATTAGTTGGCCACCGGGTAATGAGCCATAATTATTTCAGCACTCTGGGCGTCAAAACAGAAAGAGCATCAGAAAGTCAAGGAAACAAGGCCGACACACACAAACATACACGTTTTATGTCTTGGCACGTTCACCAATACTACCATTCAGTGTAAATCACTCCACTACAGTTATACTCTGAGTCACACATCAAAACATAAAGGAGTGCGCACACACACAAGCACGCACACAAGCACACACAAACACACACACATTTGGCATGAATAGCACCAAGTCTGAAAACTCACCCACAGCAAACAGTGAAATTCCACTGTCTGTAACAGCTTTAGCTGGACCGTCCACTGGATCATCCGATTGGCCATTAGTGATCAGAACAGCAATCTGATGCCAAAAAAAACAAACATAATGTGATGCTTTATATCCCAACATGCAAAAGGGTGAATCTCACAAAACCTGAAGAACACTCAAAAATGTGCTTAATTGTAATTAAAATGGTGCCACAAACAGTTTTCCTTTCTTCCATGTAATTTTTAGAGTGAAATACATGTCTATTGTGAGACTTTTTCTAACATCAGAAATATAAAGCCAGTCACCGCACAAAGTAATAAAACTGGGTCATACTTGTAGATCCCCCTTAGACATGCCACAGGCATTAAATTTCAAAGATGTACAAAAATATATTAAAGAGTAAATCTCACAAAGACTATCGAGAAAGGTCCTGCTTATATTTAACCACAAAGAAAAAAGGTAGCACTTTATTTTACAGTATGTGCATTTACAGTGTACTTAAGTACTGAGTAATATAAGGTAACATATGGACTTGAGGTTGAGGTTAGGTTTAGTGTTAGTAAATAGTTATTTTAATAAATACATAAGACTTAGACGTAAAACAGGACTGTAAAATAAAGTGCTACCAGGAAAGAAAATAAGGCCTACATTTAGGACTATTTTAATTATTATTATTTTGCATTGTGACATTCTTTAGGACAATTAAGCATTGTTAACACTCCAATTTTCATTACTGTAATGAGTCATCAAGTACTTTTACTATTCCCATTATTTTCAACAAGAATTCTCATTACCATAATGCCGCATTACAGAAAAACAATAATGTTTTAAATCAAATACTTTACAACTGAAATACATATTTATCTTTCACATTACAGTAATAAGAAACAAAAATGAGAACAACTGTCTTAACAGCTTTCATGAAATCCACCCAAAAGTGTGAATTTGTATTAAAGGACTCAATCTGCCATTAAGAGTATCACGCTGATACTGATGCCCTTGAAAGCACACAGCATGAATTATCATCTCATTGCATACATAATTCCCCAACCGCAGCAGATCCAAACTTGCAAAGTCGCTTACACTGACTCACAAATGAGTATTCTGAAAAAGAAACATCTCTTGGGTCACCTAAAGTTCACCGCATTGGCCGAGCTGAGTCTGGGTTCATCTTTATGCACCTTACACTAGTATGCCAGTATGTGGTAACACTTTATTTTAAGGTGTCGTTGTTACAGTGTAATTATATATTTAAGAACTGAGTAATAATAAGCAACTACATGTACTTACTATAGAGTTAGGGTAGGATTAGGGTTTGGTTGAGGGTTAGTTGCATGTAATTATGCCTAATTTACTGTTATTACTAGTACATGTAACATATGTAACAAGGACATTGTAAAATATAGTGTTACCCAGTATGTTAAAGAGAGTTTTAAAAAGGGGTAAATCTCTGCAGTTCATTATAAATGCCTGCTCGTTTCTTCACACCAGGTGCTCCACAGCAAGACCAGCAGTTATGTGCAGTTTGGAATCCTAATCAAGCCCTAAATTAGGATGGGTGGGACACTGCGGAGCAGAGTGTGTGCACTGCAGCGCAGGACGTGATGTCCTGACAGAATCAATGAAGTGACTGCAGGTGCAGCTTTTTGAGATATAATTAGAAGGTTGTTCTGTGTGTATATGACAGGATGTTTCATTTGGAAATTTTGCATTTCAGTTCATTTCAGATATGATTACGGTTCAGTATTCTGTATTTAGTGTCCTAACCAAATGAGGTGCCATAAAATGCCAAACAATGCAAGCTGTGTGTAGGAACGTGACATTGTCGTTTGATTGGCTTCCATTTATGTGCCTTCATGCTGGGTAGCTACACTCTTAAAAATAAATGTGCTTTATTGGAATCTATAGATCCATGAAGAAAAAGTCGGGATTAAATGGAAGTTGCGATTGTCTTTTCTTCCTTATTTTGATGTACCCTATATCTGAGTGAAACGGCTTCTCAAACAAGAACAAATTTAGAGCTTGACTTCATTTTGTCCAGACGACACAGTGCGCTTTTGAATTGCTTTCGCGGTACTTTGATGTCATACACTGAAAAATCATGATGTGCAAGGATAAATCATTTATAATAAATACTGCAATATACCATAAAAAAAATAAGAATTGTCCATTTTGATTTCATGGTGACTTTAACATCCATGGAACCTTTCCATTGCACAAAAGGTTCTTTATAGTAGAAAAAGGTTCTTTAGATTTTTAAAATGTTCTTCACACTAAGAAAAAATGGTTATTTTAATAACTGTTCAGTGAAAGGTGTTTTGTGAACCAAAAATGGTTCTTCTATGGCATCATCCCTGCAAAAAAAAAAAAAAAAAAATTTGGATCCTTTATTTTTAAGAGTGTAGCCCCACCCACTTTGAAATGCCATTGGTCCATAATCCTGATCCTCCTAACTGTACAATAAACATCAAATATATTTTGATTGGCTGTGATTGTATCATACCATGCAGCAGTTTCGAATCTTTAATTGTGAACTTGAGAGGCCCTAAAATTTAGCGTAATATGCAAGACAGCATAAAAGCCATTTTAAAATCTCCATTGTTGCTCCAACGTGGCTTTGGTTGTGTGTGAACTCGTCTTTTGTATATATATATATAGCACTTTAGATGCAGCTTCTGTGCCACCTTTGCAGTGTAAAGTTGGTCTTTTTTATCTCACAGATGGGTTAGGCAGGAAGAAGGTGTTTTGAAGTGATTGTGTTTGAAGCGTCACACCTTTGGGGAGTTGTCTCTGATGATAGAAGGACTGAACACTGACTCTACGAGGAATTCCAATGCCAGGCCGGTGCGGCTGCTGCCTCCCTCATACGACAACTCCTCCACGGCTCTGAGCACTTCCTCCAGAGTCGAATAATCCGTCACAGCTATGCGCATCCTGAACAAGGACAAATTCAAGCAGTTTATTCATGCTTACAAAGATACAAGGTCGAGCATATAGTATTCACACATGCAGCATACAATATGCATACGGACCTAGGCAAGTCTGAATAGACAGTCACTCCAAAGCGAACGCCTTCCTGTCCAACCACACTTCCCTGGAATGCTCGGATGATGTCCGCTATGAACTCTTTGATCTGCTGGAAGCTGGTCGGACCCACTGACCAGGAATCATCCACCAGGAACACAATATCAGCAGGCATGGCTGTACGGCATACTGAAAAAGAACAAGGGAGATTGATTTTTGACAAATGTTCCTCTTTTACCATGACTGAGAAAATGTTATAAAGATGGCTAAGAGTTCATATTAAGAAAGTTGGGCACAATTCAGAGGAATTGGACACACACCCCACAGAAAGCTGAATCGAATCAATAGCAAGATTTCAATTCATAGAAGATCACATACACAACAGAGGTATTTTATTAGTCCAACAAAAAGCTTTGTCTTTTGCAAGTCTGATGTTCTTTGGCTTTGTTTTCGAATTTAAGGTAAATTGGAGCAATGAAAATAAAAGTTAAATTGATAAGTATAATTAAATAATATTTAAAGCAAACAGTATTCGATTCTATCAACATAATAATTTCTCTGAATTTAACTGCAGTTTTACAATATTGCAGTCTTGCATCACATTTTAATAAAACTTCAGGGACTGAATTAACATTCTCAGTTCAGTTTTGAACCATAATAACTGAAGGGTCCAACCGCACTCTCGTCAAGGCTTTCTTGTTCACACCCGGCCACAAAGTGTGCATTCACCATGAGATGGCAGTGTAGTCTCAGGAAAAAAAACCAGATTTCAGAGCTATTTAATTTATGCCTAGTGATTTGCACTTTAGAAACCACATTAAACAGGAACAGCAACTACAGACACAGAATTAGACCTGATCAGAATATAATTAGCCTAAAGTCCAGTCATCCAATGCTTGTGTTATGGTTTGATATGACCAACATTTTCAGGATGTTTTCCGAGCTTCTTTTCCAGTAGTGTGCATCCTGAAAATAGATCCAAATAATGATTTATTTCTGTCTTTGATCGGTGCAAATGTGACCTTGCTTGTGAGGTGATTGCACAATCATTGTGACACTTGTCACGGCTGGCACAAAGTGGACTGCAGATGTCAAGTCTGACAACTCTCTAAAGATGAGGCTAATCAGTACTAGATTAGACTTAATAGTAGGGGACAATGTACATCCAGATCTCAGAGATCAGAGAAGATAGTTTTACAACAAAAACCGAAGGAGACAAGTACACCCCAGGCTTTTCAAAGGCTCTAACTAGCACACATAAGAATGCCCTGAAAATGTTCTTCCCCCTAAACAACCACAAGATGACAGACACTATTATAAAATCAAAACACAATAGAGCTCTGGAAACAATAGTATGTGCATTAAACGCCATGGCGTTATTGATCATCAGGCAGGAACTACATAAAAAGTCTCATTTCCAGAAAAGTTGCTGCACAGAGTTGGGAAAATCTGTGCCACCCACATCAAAAGGGAACAAACACTGCAGGCTGTAGTGATTTATCACTCACATACAGCATTCTATGCAAGAAAAATGCTTTCGTGCAATAGGGAAGTTTATCAAAAGTAAACTTTAGCGGTCCAGTCAGTGGTGATGGTCCAGAGGCATTCAACCAGTGGAAGAGACGAGGACAGACAGACTGGAAAAATGTGGATTTGGCTGATGTTCTCTCAGTCCAGGCATCAGTGAAAACTTTCAGTATACGGCACATCTTGCCGTATATTTTGCCATATTTTGTTGACCCTGGAACCACATTCCTGTCTGAAAATTTGGTCTTAGCCTATCCCCATCCCTAAACCGAACCCTACCCATAAGTTATCCATAAAATAAGAGGGAAATGATGAATAACACTGATGTAGAAGCACCTAACCCTTGTTGTAAGCCTAAACTTGACATAAACTGTAAACTTGTCCCTCAAATCTGATTCATTGATTGGAATATTGTTCCAGGATCAACAAAGATGTTAATCCAGAAACATGTTGCATTTGGTGAAATTGGGTTCTGCCATGTATACGCCATTTAACGTTTTATATAATACAATCAACTATTAAACCATGAACCAAACCCTATCCCTTCATTCATTCATTCATTCATTCATTGATTCATTCATTCATTCATTTGTTTTTTCATTGATTAATTCAGTGATTGATTCAGAGTTCACTCCATCATTATAATTGTTTCCCTGCTGCCCCTCACTATCTCAAATCCAATAGGATTCACAGTAATACCTGCAACCCTCAAAAGAGCCACAACACAGCACTGCCACATGTCAGGAGAGACTCTTCATCGCATACAGCGCTTAAGCAGATCTCTCCAGTCTTACTTTCTAGATACATCTCTAGATACATCTCAGCTGCAGCTTGCAGACTGTGCAGTTGTGTGCAAAGAGGATTACACTAAAATCGTCTGCTGCTAGATTAAAATCATCAGCCTGTGAAGACGATGTAGTTTAACACGATACAACATAAAAGAGCTGCATTCAGTGCTGAGTCATAAAGTCAGTAAAGAAATAAGGTTATTAAGCAAACATTTGTTTACTTTCAAAGCAACTGTAACAGACTGACAGGCTAACATGACAACAATGCCCTGAAGGCAATGAGAAGTGACTACCTTTGTATTTACAGATAAAGGGTTGATTACTGGGTATGTTTTACATTTAACAGGGTTTCGACATAAAGCAGGAAGAGATGGTGAAAAGTACAAGGACGTGACCTCAGAAAGCACATTCTTTCCATTTCATAGTCAAGTGTCTGTCACTGCAAACAGCCATTTTGAAGAGGTGTGGAAAATTACAGTGTTTCAGGGCATTAGTGCCTCAGTCAGTAATTGGTCCTGACAGACTCCTCTAAAACCATCCTGCGTGAATGCAATATGTTTCACATTTTTGCTCTTTCTCGTTCTCTCACACACACAGCTCAAGGTGAAACAGAAACACACATACTGATTTTTTTGTAGACAGTTCTGAGCTGATGGAAATCAGAGAGGGGTACAATGATTTATCTTAAAAGGCTCAAACCAGAGGGATCAAGCTGCAGGAGATCTGCATATGTGCCGCAGCAGAACCCGCTGACTCAGCAGAACACATGTGGAAAAAACTCCACCTGTACAGCCTCTTCAGGTGAACTGATACACATGGTAATGATTAAAAGTAAACTTTCCTGAAACAATATTGCATAAAGAATCTCATACAACTGGAAATTTGTAAGGATTTGAACTGTGGGCTCATCAAGGACATGTATATTTTTGGGACAGAACAGTGACAGGAACCTATCAGCCAGATAGATGCATGTACAATTAGTACAGTATCTCTTTAATATCGTGATTATTTGTCCTAGAAAACAATAAGATAAGTAAATTGAAAAAAGAGAGAAAATTAAATTACATATAAATAAATAAATTAGGCGAAAAAGCACCAACATTGAAGTAACTGATTAATTATTCAGCTAATAAAATAATAATAATAATAATAAAATTAAATAAGATAAAAAAAAATAATTAAAAAAAGGCAAAAAGTACCAACATTGAAGTAACTGATTCATTTTTCAACTGATAAAATAACAAAATAAAATAAAAATGAATAGGCAAAAAGCACCAACATTTCAGTAACTGATTAATTGTTCAACTAATACATTAAAAAATAAAAAGAAATATGATTATTTAAAACTGAGTATTAATTAATTAACTAATAACAATAAATTATTTAATCGTGTTAACTTTTTTACTTTCTACTGTCTCGCTTTAATAACATAATGGATAGTTATGCATCAGCATTTGCAACTTATTAACTAGCATCTATACATATCAACTTATTGTTGATGTGAAATTGTAGAATGCGAAAGTAAAAGAAATCTCAAAGTATGCAAATAACTTTTTTTGATGCTAGTCAAATCATGAAGTGAATTAAAAACAAAATGTTAAGAATGTTTCTTTCATTCTTTTGGAAGTTTTCTTTCTTTTTGCCTTGCCTGGAAGGACACCTGGAACACACCTGCCTGGAAGTTTCTAGTATGCCTAGTAAGACCTTGATTAGCTGGTTCAGATGTTTAATTTGGGTTGCAGGCTAAACTTTGCAGGACAGTGGCCCTACAGGAGCAGGAACGGACACCCCTGACTTAATTCAAATCGTTCACATCCAAAAGCAAAGGGTTGGATGTCATTCTTGCTTATTCTGAAAGTCACTCATTTTTAGTTATTCACCTACATTTTTTTTTTGTTTTTTTTTTTTTGCTTGAGCATTTAATGCTTGGCAAATGTTCATTTTGTACCTTGCCTGCAACCTTTTTCAGAGTGTGATTGATTGAAGGGCGTGATATTGGCAGTTCACTGGGGACTGAAGAGGCCCTATCGCATGTAAATAAAGCATGAGTCAGCAGTCTACCTTCAGCCTCTGCAGTGGCGTTTTGATGGGAGAGAGACAGGGACAAGAGGAAGATCCATAGGCCTATGCCGCAATATCCCATTCTCTCTCTCTCTCGTCCTCTGACTTTCTCTTCGTTCCCTGTCCTCCCCCTCTTATCTCTCTGCTGGCAGATCCTCTTCCTTGGACTGATGTCCTGAGACGGGCTTGTTCTCCAATTTATTTAGCTGATATGCTCTCTCCCTTTTATCTGTAAGACAGAGGAAGAGAGAGATCGGTATCGTCATACATATGCATATACACACATTCAGAATAATCATTTTGATCTGTTCTGTTAGCAGAGTCAATGTAATCGCTGAATCTTCGCTGAAAATCGCCTGTATAATCCGCCGCATTTATCCTGTCAGATATGGCTGTGCAGGCCCGCTGAGCACCGGTTAAGAAATGAATAGCTCTCAGATGGAGACAGGTATTATTCAAATAAAAGAGAATTGTTTAAGGTTAAGGAACTGGGGTACTGCACAATGCTATTCTTTTAAGTTTATTCGTCTCAGGATTAAATTCAACAGAGGACAATAATAAAATAGTAATACAATAATAATCTGTACAGTAAAAAGAATGATAATTGTATCATGATGTACATGTTGTTCTTCCATATAATGGAAGGTCCCAAAAAGGAGTTGCAATATGACACAATTGATTAAAAGTGACTGAAATTATAAAGTTACAAAATATTTCAATCGCAAATAAATGCTGTTCTTTTGAACTTTCTATTTAGAACCCTGAAAAACGATTTATTTCAGTTTCCACAAAATATTAAGCAGCACAACTGTTTTTAACATTGATAATAATAAGAAATGTTTCTTGAGCAGCAAATCAGCATATTAGACTAATTTCAGTTAGATCATGTGACACTGAAGACTGGAGTAACGATGCTGAAAATTCAGCTTTATCATCACAGGAATAAATTACATTTTAAAATATTTTAAAATAGACAACAGTTGTTTTAAATTGCAATAATATTTTACAATATAAAAATTTCTGATTAAAGTCCAACTGAAATCAAAATTGACCCTATTTACTTTGTTAGCGCATATTACTAGTCGTGTGGTGAAAAATTAATCCGTGCAAGTTAATACACAGAAAAACATTGTTTGCCGTCGTAATCTTTAATCAAAGTCTGAAAAGTTACTTCCGGGTCTGGAATGGCGTTCCTTCTCTGATGATGTAGGTTTGACGGCTTGGGTTGAGAAACGCTTAACCACTCCCCTCAAGCCGTTAGTCTGCTATGAGTGAGAGATGGAGAGGAGGAGCGCTAGAGTAAAACCCTGCCCTCTGTTCAATATTCCGTTTCACTGGGAAATACGTCACAACACTGGAGAAAAGTCGTTTGCAACTTCCGGTTCACGCGGACTTTAAAATAAATGCAGTCTTGGTGAGACTTTGTGCAAAAACATTGACCCCAAACTTTTAAACAGTATTGCACTCTGTTCCTTAAAAAAAGCTGTTGTATGTCTTCAGAAAACTATATTATAACAGATGCGTATGTATAGGAACCATCATGCTTTTATGGTGCTTTTTTGTCATTTTAGGCCACTGCCATGGTCATTATTCACGAACGATGTATGTTCTATATTCAAGAAAGAAAGTCAAACTGGTTTGGAACAAGTAAATAATGACAAACACCAGCTGCCCATAATCATTTATAGTGTTTTGGATTAAGACTTCCTTGTTCAGCCAGCTTTACCAGCTAAGTTTTCCGGTAAGTTTGCTTAGTTGGACTTTTTAGTAGGTTTCTCATCAAAAAACGTGTAGATTATGACAAGACCTTCTATGTGTTATCTCTGTGAACTGTGGACTGTGATATGAATAACCTTAAGCATCTAGGCAACAGCATTAATCAAACTTGTTATTTTTTTATATATTTATAGTGCATCTTCACACATCGTTGTTCCCACGAGTACAAAGACAGTGAATTGACACTATTAGCAGGTTACGTCACACATGGCAGTTGACATTGAGGTCAAAGTTTCACAACAAACTTGACCTTTGTGAAAGACACCAAGACTGCTCATTTTTACTTATGTCTGTGTGTGGTCTAGAGCAGGGGTCACCAAACTCGGTCCTGGAGGGCCGCTGTCCTGCAGAGTTTAGCTCCAACCCCAATTAAACACATCTGAACCAGCTAAACAAGGTCTCACTAGGCATACTAGAAACTTTAAGGCAGGTGTGATGGACCTGGTTGGAACTAAACTCCGCAGGACAGCGGCCCTCCAGGACCGAGTTTGGTGACCCCTGGTCTAGAGAGTAAGGTGAGAACTGCAGTGAAAATACAGTACAATCTGCCTTTAGGACAGAAGGTTCTAGATTTTTTAAGAGAGTGGATGAGTTTCCCCTCAAGGACACCAATTCATTGATGTAACTTCTCCATTATCACTAAAATCCTCACTTATCTGAAAGTAAAATTAGGGTTTTACCTATGTATCTTTATCCCCCGGTTTCACAGACAAGGCTTAAGCCCATAGTCCCAGACTAAATGCATGTTTGAGCTGTTGTAACTGAAAGCAACTTGCACTGACATATCTTAAAATATATAAAACATGCATTTAAGTCTGGGACTATAGGCTTCAGCTTTGTCAATGAAACCAGGGGTCAATGTCATAATTGTTAATATCTCACAGTGTGACTGTATAGGTCATAATTGCAACTATATTTCTTGTGATTGTGAATTTACTGTAAATATCACAATTGTGACTTCATTTCTTGTGACTGTGACTTAATATCGTACAATGTGACTGTATGTCACAATTTGGGGCAGTTGTGGCCTGGTTAGAGAGTTGGACTTGTAACCCGTAGTTCGCAAGTTTGATTCTCAGTACCGGCAGGAAACAACTGAGATCCCCATGAGCAAGGCATCTAACCCCCAATCGCTTCCTGGGCGCCACAGCAAAAATGGCTGCCCACTGCTCTGGGCTTGTGTGTGTCCATGGTTTGCAGTGTGTGTGTGTTTTCACTTCTCACTGCTCCTAATGTGAGTGCACTAACTTGGATGAGTTAAATGCAGAGGACAAATTCCGAGCATGGGTTACCATACTTGGCCTTCACGTCACTTCGATTGCAACTTTATTTTTTTTTGATTGTGAAATTTATGATAGTGACATAGGGCCAGATTTACTAAACAGCGCAAATTAGCATGAGAGAGCAATTTCAAAAAAGCGCAGATGGGAGTGGAAAGTTCTGCGCTTTATCTACTGACGGCGTGCAAATTAAAGAACACAGACGCAGCCGGATCATTTCCGTAATGACCAAGAGCAGCGAAGATTTGCTTCTGGTTTAAGACATTCTTTTTTTGGGGCGGTAAATAACGCCGCAAATACCAGTAAATTGACGAACGCAAACCTTTGTAAAGCACCTGATTCATTTAAATGCTCTCCTCCCATAAATTTTACATCTGAAAGGGAAACTCCTACGAAAGTATATGCAATTAGGTCATCTACAATAATAACCCTGTCCATGCCTTTTCAGCACTATTTTTTCACTGCGTGTCTTTAGTAAATCCTGACAGTAGTTGTTTAACGCCAAAAGAGGGTTAGTAAATCTGGCCCTTAATATCTCACAAGGTAACTATTTCTTGTGATTGTGACTTAATATCTCACAATGTGACTTTTTATGTCATAATTGTGATTCAATATCTCACAGTGAGACTTTATATGTCACAATTACTTTATTTCCTGTAATTGTGACTTTATTTCTCACAATGTGACGTTAAACAGGCTTCCATATTCTCCTGAAATTGAGTTGTTGTAAATCCTGGACCAATAGAACAGAATTGAAAATAAAATCTCCTAACACCTGAGAAGCTTTAACTATCTCTTCATCCTTTGAAATCAGGACTAATCCCAAACTGTAAAAGCATTCAAAATCCAGAAGCATCAGACAGGTGAACAGCTTCCTCTCCAAATAAAAACTGTCATTCCAAATACTGTGCTAACTAACTACATAGCATATGGAATCAATGATCTCGCGCAGAACCGCTATGGCTTTGTCAGGTTACATCAGTAGGGAATATTTACGACTAGCGGGTCTCTGTTCAACCAACAGACAGCACTGTCAAGCTGTGCAGAAACCACAACCATCCAAATGCAATGGTTTACTGCACAACTGCCATCTCTAATGTGCAGGGAACGAGTCTGACAGTCCACAAAATTAATGCAGCTGCAAGGGTTCGCTGACTTTAACAAACTTCTCTGGGGTGCACAAGAGTCTATAAAGCATTTTTTACATACAGTAGTGCTAAAACTTTATATCATCACGAAAGACACTTCTAAGCAGCCCTTAGCATACAAAGTTAGCACAGAAAGCATCAGACGCAGTGGAAAGCTGTCAGATTTTTCATCAAACAACTTTGTGGCCATGAACTCTGCACATACCACTCAAACTCAGTCCTGTTCGAGCATGTAACCTCAAGCACTTCTGTACCACAGTTAGTTTACATGACTTTACATGGACTCTGGTTCTCTGGACGGGGCAGATAAGACTTTTTGAATTGCTGCACTGCCGTCTGATTGTGCGATTTATGAATGAATCTGATTGAACGAGCGATTATTCGTGCCCACGTACAGAAAGGAAGGTGCGACCGCTGTGACTCAAGCTATATATTTTTTTGATGTCTGCCACACAGCAACTTGCATACAGCATACAGATAATGTAATCTCACAAGCGCAGGCCGACCGGAGAGGTGAGTGTGCAGCTGGATTGCGCACTTTAAAGGATTGTAAAGGTACAGGAGCCGACCCAATTCTCCTTCTTGCTCTCTCTACAAGCCCTGCTGTTTGTTAGCAGTTTCTACATACGGTCACTTCACAGGAGATTATCTGTGTGGCTATAAATTAAGAGTTAAACTACATTTCTTAAAAGCGTCCAAAAATACACTAGCGCACACATGGAGAGACGCCAATCCAAACAATTCACGCAATTGTTGCATGTAGCGCAATGGTGAATGCACAAAATCAAACATGAACACAAAGTTCAATAGCGACCATTCATGAGATGAGCCAAACATCCTTAAATGACGCTTCAGCGATGAATGTTTTTAAGATACTGGGAGGAGAGTCCTCACAAAACATCTGTTGTAGTGCAAATGTCCACACGCACACTCTCAGTACTCGCTTGCTCACAATAAAAGCCGGAAAGGACGCTGTTTGTGGAGGCTTATCAGCGTCAAAAAAAGGCAAGCCGCCAACGTGCAGTGATGAAGTGACTTTATGCGGCTCATCTATGGCAGTACGACTAAAGCCGGAGTGCCGTTCAACTTCGAGGGGCGTGTAAAAGCCTGTGCGTGAAGGAATAAGCTATCAGACTGGAGGCATCACAGACACACTCTATTATTTTGTTCAAGGCATTTTAGTTGCATTAGCAGGGCTATTGAAGCCGTCAGACTAAATGGAGTGGAAAGGCACATGGTGGATTGAGTCTCGGATTTTGTTCCACAATTACCTAATCAAAAAATGCATTAAACAAATAAATGAACTTGGGTCAAATTATACCAGTTCTAATCAGTAGATGTTTGAGAAAATGAACTTTAAAAACGCAAAATTGCAGTAGCTTAGACCAGTGGTTCTCAACTTAAGGGTCATGACCCTAAAATGGGCCGCAGGTCTGTTTTTATTGGGTCGCTGTGAGTGGGAAAGATCTCATCTTTTAAAGGATGAGAAAACATTATGCACCCAATCAAACTCTACAATATTTTAGAGTCAATTCATATTAGAGTCATTCTGTTGAAGCTATAGCCAAATTAGATGCATGCTAACATAGGTTGCATAGTATTGCTTCATCCTCAAAAACCATGCACCAAACTACACAGAGTAAAAGAAAATACAAATCAAACTAGATTAAATATTCATTCTTCTGAGATGGATTGGCACTTGATGTCCAAGAAAGTCTAAATCCTGAAGCAAAACTTGAGAACTACTGGCTTAGAAACTCTGAGAGAATGGCCCACATCCAGAGTGTGCAAGAAAAAGAAAACGAGAGAAAGAAACTTGGCAGTGAGCTAGATAGATATACAGCTTTCTGCACTGTGAGGCATTGGGCTGCAAAGTTCATACAGAGACCCTCTCTCACCTTTCCCACTGTCCCA
Source organism: Squalius cephalus (assembly GCF_949319135.1). Lineage (NCBI taxonomy): Eukaryota > Metazoa > Chordata > Actinopteri > Cypriniformes > Leuciscidae > Squalius > Squalius cephalus. Next base: position 43,376,433 of record NC_137125.1, read on the forward strand.
CTGTCCCCTGCACCATGATCCTCCTCTCGAATGCAAAAACTGCTGTCCACGGGAAACAGACCCAGTCCGCTGCAGATCCGTCAGGTAATAATACAATCCAAGCACAGGTTACGGGACTCCACACGCTGTAGTACACTGTCCCAGGACGAGGGGTGTGAGAATCCAAGAGAGCAAAAGGGTGTGTGAGGGAAAGAGAGAGTGAATGAATGAAGCAAATACCTCTAAAGGGGAAAGTTTAGGGGGTGTGGAAGAGCTACAACAGGTTGGCTCACAGTTACAGCAAGAAGATGGATGGGGAGAGAGAGTGAAAAGAAAAGTAAGAAAGAGAGAGCAGCAACTAAGAAGATGAAGATAATTCCATATAATGTTTTAGGCACAAACTGAGTTAAAGACATTTGGTTCTTTGTAAAGAGGTTTGTCTGTTTTTTGTATTATTCATTCTGAATTTCAAATGTTTCTTCAGTGGTTAAACGTTTGTTGCAAAATAAAAATTCTTGGTAATTGACTTTGTTTTATATTATGTTTTGAGGTCTTGCACAGTTATTATGTGCATCAAAGTCACCTGAGCAGCATCATGACATTAAAAACTCCTGCAGCAAGTTATTAAAATCACTGCATTACAAAAAAAGCTAATGGCCAAAATACAGACAATCCACAAACTGTTCTGTTATGGACTCTTATGTTGAGCTTCCTTTGGATTCCTCCCTGTGTTTATTTCCTGTTTGCTTGGTTTCTGATTATGTCCTTTGTTTCTGATTTATTAATTGATTATGTTCACCTGCGTCTTGCTTGGTTCATCATTTAGCCTGTGTATTTTAGCTGTTGCGGTTTCTTTTTCTCCTATGGTTTTAGATTATCGTGTGTTGTTTGTTTGACCAAAAAAGTATCCATCTGTTCTTTCCTTGCCTGACCAGCTGTGACAAAAAACTTCCTTAAGTTTTGCACATGTAATCTCTCGGGACAAAATTGGGTACTAATTTAGGTACTTAATTGGTAAAAAATCATTTCCAATTATTGTGGAAGTACGTGAGACCTCCCAAATGTGACTTTTGAAAAGCAGCAGCAGAAGTTGGTGTCAAAAAGGTGGACTTATTCCACATGTAGCACCAGGGCTTTTAGATCTTACAAATAAAAAAGCCAGACCTCTAAGCTGGTCACATGCCTTCCCAAAGAGCTGCGTTTGAACAGCAGTGTAAAACACAGTAACTGCCCTGTTTGAACAGAGAAAGCGATGTGACAGGTCTTTAATGGTCTTCTGCAGGAATGCAGGGATGGAGTTTATTGGTTCTTGCCAGCTGTCACTCATGACACACTATAATTCAGCAAGCCCCATTCACATACACAGACCTGACAAGCTGAAAAACTAGGTCAAAGGTCAGGCATGGGGCCATCATGGAGAGAAAAAAAGAAAAAAAAAACACTCAAGAGGCTATAAAGAGAACTGCATACAAGTAGAAGAATGTATACATATATTTGTTGTATATAATAAAACATATTTTGGATATAAAAATATTTATTTATTTATTTATTATTTATGTATTATCTTTTATATAAATCAAATATCAATAATAAATAAATATGCATAAATAAAAAATAAAATAATTAATTGCACTAAAATGTGAAATTAAATTAAATGAATCTTCCAATTTAATCTCATTTTGGCCAAGGATGATAGCACAATTTATGGAGTTACCTAGAGTCCAAAACAAAATCTCAGAGTTTTGAAAAACAGTGTGACACACCGTGTAATGGACAATCCCTCAGATAGCCCATAGGGAGATGCTACAAAGGCGAGTATTAAAGTTACAGATGAAGAAGGCATTGACTGAGTGGAAGGACAGAGAGAGAGAGAGAGAAATTGATTCCCAGTGTCCTCCTGGCCGACCCACAGGTGTGCAGAGCCCTGCTGGGCACAGTAAGGTCAGGCTTTCATGTCTCAGGACCTCTCTGGCCACTGGGTCAGCTCTATCTATAGGACGCCAAGAGAGACATAAATCCTCATGACTGTGGGTGTCTGCAGGGATGAAGAGGCGAAGAACCAATGAAAAAAAGAGGGATGAGAAGACTGAAAGAAAAAAGAGATTGTAGATTAGATTTGTGTAAATGGCTTTGGGAGCTTTTTCATCGAAAGCTTTTTAGACCACTTTACATAACAATCATAAGATTTTCAGGCTTGAAGAATACTTGCACTTCAAACCTTGCACACCCATTTCAAATGTTTGGTGTCAGTAAGATTTATTTTTAAAGAAATGAATACTAATAATAAAATATTAAACAGTACTGTTTTCAAAACTGATAACAATAACGAAAGTTTCTTTAGAAAATCAGCATATAGAATTAATTCTGAAGGATCATATGACAGTTATGATGCTGAAAATTCAGTTCTGCTATCACAGGAATATATGACATTTTAAAATAGAAAGCAGTTATTTTAAATTGTAATAATATTTCACAATATTACTGTTTTTATGTATTTTGATGCAGCTTTGAGGAACATAACAGTTTTCTTTGAAAAAATTAAATAAACCTTACCGACCCCAACATTTTCAACTTAGTGTATGCCATCTAAAGTCTAAAAAACAGATTTAGTATCAAGCAGACCTGCATGCTCTAACCTTGATATTTTACATGTTTCTCTGAAATCCTTGATTCTGATTGGTCAGTTGAAGCATTCTTTGGTAAAATATGTTTATATATGAACACTAATGTGTGTAATTGATTGAAGTTTCTGGCAAATAATTTTCATATACTGTTCTAGTTATTTTTTTCTTCCTCCTCTCTCCCATAATACCTTTATCTCAAACCAATAGTGCATCTCAATTCTGTATTTATTTGGTAAGTAGCCATGAAATAAGACAAATAATGTACAGTCAGCTGGCCATTATCACAAAATGAAAAACAAATGAAAAAAAAAAAGACCCACATGTGTTAAATCCAGACCCTGATTGCTCTGCCTGTGTTCATTTTGCAATAATAACCGACTGATTGTACATTATATCTGATTGACTGATTGAACTCACACAATGCAGACGGTGCTACAGAGAAATGATGGAAAGTATAGGACTGCTGTGAGAAATGCCCACCAACAAAGAACATTTGAGACCTAATATTTTCAAGAACTATTTAGTGTTGGAAATCGTTTTAGACCAGTTTCACAAGAAAACTCACTGTACGATAATGGTGCTGTTACTGCATTATCAAGCAATTAAATGCATTGAGGAATACATTTTGAACAAAGCTGATAATGGCTACTCAGCCTGGGAAATATTAACCAGGCTTGTCTTTTAAAACTAGCTGCTAATTGCTGTTTTTTTTAATGCATACGAAACCCCAAAGTGCTTCATACTGCAGCTGAAGTGTGCTTTGATTAAATTCAAGCTTTAGGCTTGAGTAAAAACAACAATGTACGCAGGGATGAGTATAAGAGAAACAGTGAAAACCAAATATATCTCTCCTGTCGGTCATACATTAGGAATTCACAGGGCTGGGCTGAGTTTCTGACACTACGTTGTAAAAACATCACTGACATGATGGGTAATTGCTCCTTTGGTGCGTTAGCTTGTTTTTACAGGCATGTTAGTTGAGGCCTCTCTTCACTGGCTGTCACCTTTTGTGTCTGTACCACGATTCCATCATAGACCTTGCGTCAACACAAAAGACTGTTTTCATGTTTTCAGCAGTTATGAATAATAAATAGCGATTGCTTCACATGCTCCTTGGAGAAATACAATCCAATCGGATGATGTATAGATTTAGTGCAATGCTGAAATCTTAATTATAAGTTCATTTTCTGTGCTCCGATGGCTCAAACAGTTCATTATTCTGCCCTGCAGGGCCATTCCGACTCCACTTTAATTGTGTTTTTGACGTGGAATGAGTTTAAAGTCCATGTTTAAATAATGCGCCTGCCTGAGTTTTGCTTTTGGGTGGAAATCGTATTGATTGATGTAATATAAACACAAGTGCCTCATTTAAAGTTATGGAAGTGTGTCAACAGAGAGAAGAAATAAGGAGAGCTGTGGAGTAGTAATATGGTGAGAATATGAATATGATATTATAGTTGTGCGTGTGCATGTCTGCGGTCTCTGGCATAACTGGCAAGTTATCCAGGAAATCAAGGACTTGTTGCCCACGGCAATCACAAAGATACGTATCCCCTGCTGGTAGATATTTGGCTCAGTGCCCACCTCAATCCACAAGGCCTAAAGTATGCCGACGTGCTCATCAGCAACAACAAAACACACCTCCAAATGACACTTAAAACCAACACAAAAATATGTGCTCTTTGTCTGTCTGTTTGGAACATGCACGCACACACAGCGCGGGCGCACGCACACACACACACACAGACACACGCACACACACACACACACACACACACAGCATTGCACTAGGGGTTTTCAACCCAAATTTTACTCTCCATCAGGGGCCAGTTGACTGAGTTAAAAAAAATACAATTGTTTTTAGGTCCAATCATGTACTTTAAAGGGATACTCCACTTTTTTTGGAAATAGGCTCATTTTACAACTCCCCCAGAGTTAAACAGTTGAGTTTTACCGTTTTCGAATCCATTCAGCCGAGTTTCTGATATTTAGAAGAATATCAGTAACCAGACAGTTTCTGGTCTCATTGACTTCCATAGTATATATTTTTTTTCCTACTATGTAAGTCAATGAGACCAGAAACTGTCTGGTTACTGATATTCTTCTAAATATCAGAAATTCTGCTGAATGGATTCGAAAACGGTAAAACTCAACTGTTTAACTCTGGGGGAGTTGTAAAATTAGCCTATTTCCAAAAAAAGTGGAGTATCCCTTTAAATACAGTTATTGGTGCATGGACTGATCTTTTTGTTGCTGAGCCACTCATCTCTTTCTCACACGTAGTGCACTGCTCTGCATGCTTAGTGGACTAATGATGCCTGAGATTGTATTTCTGCAATGTAATTTACTCCTTGCAGATCAGGCAGGTATCCGCCTCATTAAGAGACCAGAAACATCACGATATGGCTTTGATGTGATGCTCAGATGTTATTTTAATGGATAAAAACCTGAAATAAATAGCAATTTATTCACATATATGGTAAATAAAAACGTGTGAGGGACACTGTCACTAATATAATGGCAGTTACTTATTTGTATGTATAAAAATAAATAATAATAAAAAAAAAAACTGAGAGAAAAATATTTAATGTGACATTAAAAGACAACATATTGTTTAAAGGATTTACCTTTTATATTGTCACTGTACAAAAACATAAACAAATGAGTAAAATATAATCTGTTGTATATATGTATGTTTTTTATTTATTTATATATTTTTTATATATACTATAAAATATTCTTTTAACTCGAATAAAATATTTGATATTAATATTTTTTAATCAGAAAAAAGCAAAATGAAACAGTAAAAAAAAAAAATTCTTTAAATGCTTTATTTATTTATTTAGATATTTAATATAGATATATTTATATTAACATCATGTATTCAGAATAAAAGTTGAATGAAATGGATTTTTTTTTTTAAATCCGTTAAATAAATATTTACATTTATATGTAAATAAATATGTTTAATACATTTTATGTATGTACAGTATGGATGGATGTATGAAAACCAACTCTAGTTTGAAAACCAATGGATTTTCAGGTTACATTAATTTGCATCCCAGATTTAAAGATAAACTTTAAGGACCACATTTGGCCCAGTTTGAGACTCATGCAATAGTTTCTTTCATACCTTGCTGGGGTGCTTCATGAATATGTATTCAATCCTTATGTGCTGCTAAGACTATTTGTTTTACAGTATGTCGATCATAAAATACTATATGGCCACCAGTAGGGCCATAAAAGAACACTTGAAACCAAGAGTATCTAGTTGCACATGGTCCAGGCAGGTTAGGGTGCCTCTTTTGGACCTGATCCAGAAGCCCATCCTTTCTATTAGCTATTATTCCATAAGGCAAAGAAGCCATTGAGTCTGATGAATGTCAGAAAATATAGGCCAAAGACACACTGACTGACAGAACCTGAAGTCGAAACTGTCAAAACTGTTAAAGTTTTAATCACACTTTACAGACCTCAGTCCACACTTTACAACTTTTTGGTTATATTTACAATTAAATTGCATATCCACACACACACACACACACGCACACACAAGCAAGCAAGCAAGCAAGCAGGCAAACAAGAAAGCAAGAAAGCATGCAAGCAAGTGCATGCGCACACACACACACACACACACACACACACACACACACACACACACACACACACACACACACACACACACACACACACACACACACACACACACACACACACACACACACACACACACACACACACAGACACACATGTGTGTGTTCCAGTCTGCAAGCTATATAGGCTCTCAGACAGTCAGATGTCTAATGAGGCCAATCTTTGAACTCGGGCTTGATTTATGCTTTACTGAATATCAAAACCATGCACAAATGTATTGTAGCAGGAATGCAGCCATCTCTCACATTCACTCAGGCAATGAGTAGAAAACCACAAGCAGGGACAAGCCCTAAATTTCCCAAAAGCGAAATCCAGTGTCTTCTCCCTATATAAGCAATCATACACTCATATACACTGTATCTACTACACCAAATGATATCCATATGCAGTGATAAAGAAAATACGAGCACAGGGCTTAACAATAATGCACCAGGACCAATGTGAGTGTGTTTCAGGTCAGCTTTTGGACGTTTTATGTCTTGTTTTGAACATTGCTTTTGTGAATTCTGTTGATTTAAATGTCACCCAGATAAAGTTATCTAACTGGCTAACACATCTATGAGTTCAAAGATTTCATGGAGGAACAGCTTCATGTATTGCAAATTAAAAAACTAAAACCAAGCCATTTTTAAACTGAAATTAAAAGTCAAATCTATCTATCTATCTATCTATCTATCTATCTATCTATCTATCTATCTATCTATCTATCTATCTATCTATCTATCTATCTATCTATCTATCTATCTATCTATCTATCTATCTATCTATCTATCTAATTATTAGCAATTTTAAATAAATTAAATATAATTCATAAAATATAATAAATATAATTAAATAAATTGTATATAAAATTATAGTTGTATGATTGCAAACTGAAAGCCATGTTGGTCGAGCAACTATAAAATGTACTGGCCTGACTGGGCCGACAGAAACAAATCATTATCATTGAGCCCCGGAGTATAGGTTTACATTTCTCCACTAAAAAGACTGAGTGTATGTAAGAATCAGCGTCTGTCTCACAGGGGGAGGTAGAGTCTCCATATGGTTTAGAGATGCACACATGGCCAGATCCATTCCGAAAAACATTCCCCTCAACCCAAAACCATCCAATGAAAAATCTCAAGAGGAAGAGGAGGAGCAATGAGGAAAACAATGGGCAAGGAGAGAGAGGATGGACGCTAACAAGCCATAATGCAGAGTTACAAATGAAAGAAAGCAGAAATTGGTGTACCAGAAGGAGTCACTGATGGCCTAACCAGCCGCTGGGAGAGGAGAAACACAGACCTGAGGAATGCTTAGAAGACAGCTTTAAAAAACTCCAGTGTGCCAAAGTTTGACAATATTCAGCGAGAAGGCAAGGTTTAACGAAAATTGCTGATATTTTGAAGAATATGGGTAACCAAACAGTTGATAGGCCCCATAGTATGGAAGTATAGTAAGTCAATGGGGCCCGTCAACTGTTTGGTTACTGACGTTCTTCAAAATATCTTCTTTTGTGTTCAACAGAAGAAAGAGATAATGACAGAATTGTCCTTTTTTGGGTGAACTATTCCTTTATTCTAGCATGGCAGTAAATTGGGCTAGTCATGATGGTCTGTTTTAGCCTTTATTTAAGAATACTACCACATTTGCAGCCGTTTTTGAGTGTTGAGATGTGAAAGTAGTCTTACACACCACCCATTCCTACCTGTGTGTGATATCTCAAGTGTACTAATCACTCCTTCCTCTCCATCCTTCATCAAAAGCCCAATAAACAACAATCACACCCCCACTATTAACAGAGGCTATAATCACTCAAACATAAACACCCAGATACTGTAACTGTACAACTATGCTGTCATCATCCCCATTCGCTCAAAAGGAATGTAAACAGTGTATGAAGAGGAATGTCAAATGTCACTTATCTGCGTGTCTGCAGGGTCGGTGTAAGTGATCATCCCACAAAGCTTCTGTTCACAAGCAGGGTTTGGTGTGCTGAGGCCTGTGGAGTCACATCTGATGGGGTTTGGGCCTGAGGGATACTGTACAGGAGAGATTACATAAGATTTGAGCAATGAATATTTTTATTCATATAGTACATCAGACTGTCTTTAGAATACTGGCATGATAAAGTTTTGCTTCCGAGCTTCGGATTTTATTGTAACTGTACTCAAAGTATCATTTATGGATGCCCATGTGCTCTAGATGATCCCTCAACTTAAAGCCGGAGTGCGGATGACCTGGAAAGGCATGCTGGGCTTTTTAGATGCCTGATTCCACATTTGCTTAGAGGACATTGAGAGCTGAGAAACAGTGATACTGGCTCCACCATCAAAGGGTGATAAATAAACCTGTTAAACAAGCCTGATAACATCGGCAGAGCTGCTCTCCATCAGACATTAAATGCCCCGTTTAAAAAGCGGCACTGCATTTATGAGTAAAGCTTTTGCCCAGGATAAAAGGAAAAGCTTCGGCCAGCTGGCGTCCTGCTCAACATGAGATCTGCTGTGGGTTAGCAGAACAGATGCAAATATAGACAGGAAGAGTGAATGAGAGAGACAGATGAACAGTGAACTTCATCCGAAGTTTTCTTTGCTCTGATTTATCGTGCAAAGCAAGTGCACTTTCCACAAATATGATACATATTATGGCCTGGATCAGAAGTCTTAAAGGTCCCATTCCATGGATTATTTTATTATTTTATAATGTTTCCTGGGGTGCCCTTATAATGTTAGTATGTTTTTTAGATCAAAATTTTTTATAATTTAGAAATAAAAGGCATATTTCCTAGCCTGATTTCATCCCTTGATTTGAACACCCTGTTTGAAGGGGCGTGTCTGCTGTGAGACTTCAGCGTAAACGCCCACTGCTGTGATTGGCTGACATGCTTTAATATGAAATATCTGGCATTACATGTGGAACTATCTGGAAAACTTTTACTATTACAGCTATTATAAGTTTTTACTATTACAGCTATCAGGATTAACGAATCGTGAGAAGTTTTTTAAGTATTTAGATCTATTTCAATCACATAAAAGGTTGCAGTGATGAGCACTGAGCAGATAACAGCCTGTTGATCGCGTGAAAAAAGATCTTATCATTGCAACGCAGTTTCTGCACTCACTAATGATTTCACCAATGCAAACATGATGTATATAAATACAGTAAGAGATTCGTTGTGCAGTGTAACAGCGTCATTGATTTCATAACGAGTTTTGGCAAGTGTCCAGATAAACTTGCGCTGTGTGATTGACAGCTTGGGCGATTGGAAAGGGATTGTTCTTTGATCGCTTTCTGTATATTAATCACAGTTTAAGTACGATTATTTTCATCCTAATAAGAGAAACGATGTGAAGTTGATCGCTACTTCCATAGTAAATCACTACTTACCGCTTGCTGGAATATAGTTGAAATTGCCCCCGTCAGTATGAAACGCTGAGAGAAGTCTGCTTGATATTGTCCCAGGTTAGAAAAACAGTCCGTGGTGAAATGGACAGAGCAAACTAACAACTTCGAATTAAACTTTTGCGGTATCCGATTATAGATAAACATCAACCACGTCTGTTGACATTTCGCCATCAATACGCCTGTATTCCTGTGGGCGGAGGTTAGTCAAAACACGGTTTTAATGACGTCATTAAAGAAGGAAGTAGAGGGATGTAGTTCAATCCAGCCGTTTTTTGTAGTCAACTTCTGTTAAATAAAATATCTCGCTTGGCATTGAACTTTGAGCTTTATAATTTTACAGATATTATTTATACTCTAACAACAACATTACACACTAACTAAAGTTTGAAACATGGGATCACGAAGAACGGGACCTTTAAACAAATTTCAGACAATGTATGTGCTTAAGCTTCAGAAAACATTAATTGTCAACCAAAAGGTTTATTAAGTTTATAAAGAAATACTGTAAACAAAAAAAATATTACACACACACTATATATATATATATATATATATATATTGGGACCAAATGTTTTTTTGATACTGATACTTAATTAAAATGGGATTATGTATTTTAAAGTTTGTCACAACAATGAACTGAACATCCAGTTACAACATTGGGTGGATTTTATTGAATTTAATTGTTGGGGTTTTCACAATCCCTGAGGTCATAAATTACTCATATTATGATCATATTATGAAAATCATAATTTAAGGAGGGATACAGACATTTGATGTGTTTAATACTTGTATAAGTTACGTAAACGTATCTAATAAACAACATAATCAAATATATTTGATTGGCATTTTCTTTAAAAAAAAAAAAAAAAAGTCCTGGGAGACCAAAGTGTAGCATATTCAGGGAGAGTGCCAAATGTGCGTGCCAACATGCCACTTTTAAAGTACAAGCACTGCCTAATGGAGAGGAGCTTTAAACTGAACCCTCATTGTGCAGCTTTCTTTTAACAAGTATTTTAACACGTTGCAAAACTTTTATAGTTTATCTGACAATGCAAAAATGAGAGACAGAACGAGAGAGAGAGAGAGAGAGAGAGAGAGAGAGAGAGAGAGAGAGAGAGAGAGAGAGAGAGAGAGAGAGAGAGAGAGAGAGAGCGTAACCTCTAATTAAAAGTATTAGAAATCTTCTTCCATCAGCATGAGGGGGAATTAATGTGGGGCTGTTGGCACACGGAGTCAATGCTTCAGGCTTCCTGTCTCCAAATAGGCAAACAGGAGGTGCATTGCAGAGAGCCTGTTGCCTTGGTAACAACAACTGAACTGCATGGATTCCAGGCAGAAGCACTTCTGAATTCTCAGGGGTGAATCTAACTACACATTTAAAGATTTAACGTTGACTCAACACAACAACACAGCAGCAAACCCAAGAAACTGAAACTTACATTGTTAGAGCTAATCACAAGTTTAACCTTCACCGCACAAGTACATTCCTTCATTGGAATCGAATGACATAAAACAATGCATTTTAAATGGTAGCACTCTAAAAATGAATCATTTGTGGAGGACATTGATTTGAAGACACACATAACATTTTTCATTTCTGGTGAACCGTAGAAACGCGTCAGTCAACAGCACATAATCATTTCTCTGCCTGGTAAGGAGTTTCCAGAAGTTTCCACACACATTATTCTGGGCAGATTGACCCTTTTCCAAAGCCTCTAATATTGTATATCCAGTTCAAAGGCTTCTGTCAGTGACGCGCCCCAACAGCTGATTCATTTTAAGTGCAGGAAACTGTCCTGTTCCCAAAGGAGATGCAGAGTATCCATCCTTCTGTAAACGAACTAACTGTACTGATTTACTATTACCTAAACGCTCAGATGGAATCTGCAGAATCTTTACGCATTATCTGCACTGAATCTGGAAGAACATTCTCCAGGATGGATTTAAATGCTGGTAATACTTTACTAAATGGTGGTAGTTACTTTAAAAAGTAAGGTTACTCCCTAAAAACAGTAAATAATTGCGTTATTTTTTATGGAACGTAATGCGTTACGTTACTTTTTCTCACCTGGGCTGGGCTTGCTTGTTTGTTTTTTAATAACCAAAAAAAGTTACATTTTTTTAGGAAATGAACCTCAGGCTGAAGGAAATACAAATTCAAGCGTGTACAGTAGAGGGCGCAGCTCAAATATACCTTTCAGCTGTGCTGCCATTCTGAATTGCAGAAGAATAGCTTTTGCTTTTTAGTATGGTTGAATTGGTTCATTGAAGGTCAGCAGCAAAGACAATTGGTTAATAAAGTGAGATTAAATACATAAAGTATACTTGCGTAATTCAACGTTTAATTATTGCAGGTTTGTGTAATATTCAGAGTTTGCATTTCATTGTTTTTTATACACTTTGAGGAATACTGAATCTGTTTTTGTGCAGGTGAGATGAGTAAATGCATGTTCACACAGCGCACAAAACGCCTCTGCACTAACTCCTGATTTCTCTCAACATGGAGACAGGAGAGCTGTCTGTCAATGAAACAAAGTAACTTGAGTTACCTATTTGGAAAAGTAACCCAGATATAAAATTTTTAAATTTAAAAGTAATGCGTTACTTTACTAGTTACTTGAAAAATGTAATCTGATTGCGTAACTCATGTTACTTTAATGCGTTACCCCAAAGACTGAGTAAGAGTAGTAGAAAATACTTGGCTACTAAAAGCATAATTAATTAGACAAATTACACAAAATATTAAATAAAATAATAACATTCCCTTAAAGTTTAACGGTCGCAACTAACAGGGCTGCTAATTCTGCGAAGATACAGTGGGTGATTATTTCAAAATGGGCCTAGATATCTGCATGTCTTGATATAAAATTAAAATTATTCTTTGATTAAAGTGAGATATTAGTTGGATGTCTGATAAAGTGATGCCTGTTTACATTCATAAGCACTCAAAGCTAAAAGGACACAGCATTAATAGTGCAAAATCATTTATTGCAAGCTCTTACACAACTTTCTGGAACTGGAAAGTTCAAATTACACATTCATATTACAGAAATTATTATTAACATTTTCTTCAAGGTTTTTGAAAACTGGAGCATCTGTATTTTCTATCACTCCAAGATCACTCGGAGCGATTTTCTTTCTTTCACCAGCAAACAGCAGAACAGAATGTGACCCCTGTGGGCTTGAGCTGACAAACAGTTTTTGCAGCTATAAGGGTAAAATACAGCAGCCCTCCTATGGTTTACCCTCTCACGTCTGTGTGAAAAAGATGATTTATGCCAGTTTTTTTTTTTTGTCTCCCAGCACTACTCTGAATAATACAATGTGGACAGGTTTGTCTTTCTCGGAGATATGATCTTGGTTTTCAGAGGCCAAGTTATGGATATATGTCCTGAGAAAAGGTAGAAAGAAGGAAATTATGAGTCAGGTCTCCATGATTATGAGAGATTCTCTGTCATCTTACGAAAGTGTGCCGGCGGTGGCCGATTGGTTACCTTTACGAGTTGAATGATAAATTGGAAGAAGATCGGCAATGTCATCTTGTAAAAAAAAAAAAATTATTTGTTTTTTTCAAAACTGATTTGGTAACATTTTACAATCAGGTGTCATTTTTCAACATTAAGTATTGAACTATCAATGAATAATAAGTATACAGCATGTATTAGTATTTACTAAATAATTTTTAAATGTTGTATTTGTTCTAAACAACTGTGTTTTATTAACTAACATTGACAAAGATGATTAAATCTTCCAAAAAAATATATACATTGCTCACAGTTCATTTAAACTGATACATTAACAAATAAATGATATCTTATTGTAATATAATTTTCTTATCTTATTTTATATCAAAATGTCTGACATTTTGTTTAATTTAAGTTTAGGGTCTTTCTTGGTATTTTTTTGTTCACGTACTCATTTAACTACATTGAGGTCACCAGGATTCAAGTACTTTCACACTGAAACCAATAGTTGATTTCTTGATTTAAAGGCTGTTAAACACAGCTGTGCATATAAAGCAACACTGGGGTCGTGAGATCTAGATAAGTGATAAGGTAGCAAAAGTGTGAAGACTGTCTCTGTAAGCAGGTTGCCCGAGGGTTCTCACAGCCGTCTTGTCTGAAACTGCCTCTGAATTATGAGATCATTGCAACATCTGCCGGTTAGAGGGACTGACGCTGATGGACGGCCAGGTGTGTGTGTACATAATGTACACACAAGCTCACTGCACACCGATGACAAATGAAAGCGGAAATGAAATGCAACTTGTGTCACGAGATACCTAAATAGCAGTCTCAATATATTTACTCACTCTGAGTGAGTCAGATTGAGCCATAGATACATTAATCTAAGAGTCTAATTAAGAGTCTCTTCAACCTCTTCTGTTCCACTAAAGTTCATGACACACATGTATATTATGTTAACATAATTCTGTTTATGCAAAAATATTCTATCATTTATGCATTTGGCATCCAAAGTCACTTGCAATGAATTTAAGTACCATTAAAAAGTTTGTGGTTGGTAAGCTTTTTAAAAAGTCTTTGAAAGTCTGTTCTGCTCACCAAGGCTGCATTTATTTGATCAAAAATATAGTAACTAGACTGTGTCATGATAAATAATGGAGGATACAAGATGCAAGTAACAACAGTTTATTGATAGAGAAAGTGAGAAGCAATATCCAAAACAGTCTGGTGCAGCAACCCGATCAGCGGTGGCAGAAGTGAAGTGAGAAATCCATGAATCCAGGCACGAAGCAATGGAACTCCAGATGAGAATAATCCCAGGCAGAAATGCAGAAACTTGGAAACTAGAATCCAAGACAGGCAAGGGCAGCTAGGCAAACAGGAAGCATGACAGGACACAACACCGGGAATTCTAACAACGATCTGACAACACAAGACACCAGGCAATGAATATATATAAGTGCGACTGATAGGTATCAACTGGCGCTGCAGATAATTACGGTGATTAGCAATCAATCACCCTCACATACACACATACACACACTAACGTATGGGAGGAAAGAGAGACAGTGAATTCATAAACTGTGACAGTACCCCTCCCCCTAGGAGCGAACTTACCTGTCCCAGACGAACTTACCTGTCGGGGGGGGGGGGAGAGAATGAAACACGGGTTTTAATTTAGAAACAGGAACGACAGGATGAATTCTCCTGTACGCAGGAGGGAGTTTGAGTCGGACTGCCACTGGACTAAGGACTTTGGTGACAGTGAACGGGCCGATGAATTTGGGAGCTAGCTTGTTAGAAACGGAGCGGAATGTTCTTGGTAGAAAGCCACACCTTTTGACCTACGACATACATGGAAGGCTTCGACCGGTGGTGATCGGCCTTGGCCTTGGTGCGCGTCCCCACCTGAAGAAGAGTCTCACAGGCTCTGTTCCATGTGTGGCGACACCTCTGGATGAAGGCGTGGGCGGAGGGGACCGCGACTTCAGATTCCAGACCTGGAAAAATTGGTGGCTGGTAACCTAAGCTACACTCAAACGGAGAGTGGCCCGTGGATGACACTGGTAACGAGTTATGAGCGTACTCAACCATTGAGAGTTGCTGACTCCAGGAGGAAGGATTCTTAGATACCAAACATCGCAACCCTCTCTCCAAATCTTGGTTGGCTCTCTCGGTTTGGCCATTGCTTTGGGGATGAAACCCTGAAGACAGACTGACATTCGCTCCCAGTAATTTGCAAAACTCTTGCCAAAATTTGGACACAAACTGGGGCCCCCTGTCGGAAAACACTTCCATCAGGAGGCCATGTAAGCGAAATAAGTAATCAACGACAGTCACCACTGTCTCCTTGGCAGACGGTAATTTGGGCAAGGGAATAAAATGAGCCGCCTTCAAAAGCCGGTCCACTACAGTCAAAACGACCATCTTCCCTTCGGAGGGTCTCGAAGGGACAGACAACGGTTGGAGTAACCCATCTGGGGGTCGATTGGAAGTCTTACCAGTGGCACAAACCGAGCAAGCCAAGACAAAACTGCGAATGCCGCGAGCCATTAATGGCCACCAGAATCGTTGCTTAACCAAAAAACTGGTGCGGTTTACCCCTGGATGACATGCCACGTTGAAACAATGACCCCATCGAATAATGTCAGACCATAATGCACTCGGGAGTGGACGGGCGTTCGGATTGATCAAAAATACGAGATAAGGAATCGGGTTTGACGTTTTTGGAACCCGAGTGGTACGAGAGAGAAAAATCAAAACGACTGAAAAAAAGTGCCCACCGAGCCTGCCTGGAGTTGAGTCTTTTGGCGGATCTAATATATTCCAGGTTCTTGTGGTCGGTCCAAACGATAAAAGGTACCCCCAACCCTTCTAACCAATGACGCCATTCTTCCAACGCTTACCAATGTCATAGTCATGTTCGCAGGTGATAAAATGCGCAAAGAATGCATCTTGTCGTCTGTGGAAGAGTGTTGGGAAAGAACCGCACCTAACCCCACCTCTGACACGTCGACCTCCACCACAAACTGACGTGAAGGATCAGGGGCTATCAGGATGGGAGCCGAAACAAAGCGGCTCTTCAGTTTGGCGAATACAGCTTCGGCTGTATTGGACCACCTGAACGTCATTCTGTGGGAGGTCAAGGTAGTCAGAGGAGCGGCTAGTTGGCTGAAGTTGCGAATAAAACGCAGATAGAAATTGGTGAACCCCAGAAACCTCTGTAGGGCTTACGGGAATCTGGACTTGGCCAATCTACCACAGCCTTAACCTTGTCAGGATCCATGCGCACTCCCTCAGACGAGATGATGTAACCTAGGATAGGAACAGACTGTGCATGAAAAGCACATTTCTCCACCTTGACAAAAAGCCCATTCTCTAGCAACCTCTGAAGCACTCGTCTGACGTGCTGAACGTGTTCCTGGAGAGAAGATGAAAAAAATCAATATGTCATCCAGGTAGACATATATGAACTGGTCTACCATGTCTCTCAGCACGTCATTGACGAGTGCCTGGAAAACCGCTGGGGAGTTGGACAGCCCGAAGGGCATGACCAAATATTCAAAATGACCCCTGGGGGTGTTAAACCTGGTTTTCCACTCATCCCCCTTCCTTATACGGGCCAAATGATAAGCATTGCGTAAATCCAATTTTGTGAAGACAGATGCTCCCTGCAACCGCTCGAAAGCTGAAGACATCAACAGCAAAGGGTAAGTATTCTTTACCGTGATGTTGTTCAACGCCCGGTAATCAATACACCCCGCTGGAGAAGAGGAAGGACAGATGAACCCCGTTGCTAGAGAATCAGAAATATATTTCTCCATGCCCTCCCTTTCTGGAGCAGAAAGCGAGTATAACTTGCCCTTAGGCGGAGACTTACCGGCAGTAAATCTATGGCACAGTCATAGGGACGATGCGGAGGAAGGGAAGCAGCACGGAACTTACTGAACACTTCCTTCAGGTCGAGGTACTCAACGGGCACGTTTGACAAATTCACTGCCTCCTCCTGAAACACAGAACCAGACACTAGACAAGAAGCATAACATTGATTACTCCACGTGGAAATGGAACTCTGGCCCCAGTCAACCCTGGGATTATGCTTCACCAGCCATGGGTGACCGAGAACTATGGGTGCTAAGGGAGAGCCCATGAGAAGAAATTACAGCGTTTGTGTGGTTGCCTGATGTGATAAATGTGATAAATGTGATAGGCTCGGTGGTTAGAAAAATGTTAGGAAGTTCTTGTCCGTTGAGAGCGTTGACAGAAATATTGTAAGTGCTGTGATGGGAATCTGAAGCTTGTGAGCAAAAGTCAGGTCAATAAAATTACCTTCAGCTCCTGAGTCCAGGAAGGCTTGACAGTTGTGAGATTGGGTTGCCCATCTCAGTCTTACCGGGAGAAGAGTAGATAATGAGGTCTTCTCAGCGGAGATCCCACCCGATAGTAGCCTCATCTTCACTACCGGGCTCGATCTTTTCCAGGCAGGAGTAAAGGAAATGGCCCGCTCCTCCACAATAGAGGCAAAGTCCCTTGGACCTCCGCCTCTCTCTCTCCTCCCGGGAAAGCCGAGCTCTACCCACCTGCATGGGCTCATGATCGAAAACGGGGAGGTGTGGGTGGTACAGCGGGACTCTTCAGTTGTTGGAGCTGTTGGGTGAGCTCGGACACCTGTGCCACCAGACCTTGCGCAGCATGACCCATGTTCGAAATATGTTCTTCCTGTTGATCCATGCGTGCAATACTTCTTGAAATAAACTCACTCAGGCTTGTTGAACTTGCTGCATCCATGTTGTGGTCAGATCGTTCTGTCATGATAAATAATGGAGGATACAAGATGCAAGTAACAACAGTTTATTGATAGAGAAAGTGAGAAGCAATATCCAAGACAGTCCAATGGAATGGCCCAGGGACGTTGACAGGCAACCCGATCAGCGGTGGCAGAAGTGAAGTGAATCCAGAAGTGATCCATGAATCCAGGCACAAAGCAATGGAACTCCAGATGAGAATAATCCCAGGCAGAAATGCAGAAACTCGGGAACTAGAATCCAACACAGGCAAGGGCAGCTAGGCAAACAGGAAGCAGGACAGGACACAACACCGGGAATTCTAACAACGATCTGACAACACAAGACACCAGGCAATGAACATATATAGGCGAGGCTGATAGGTATCAGCTGGCGCTGCTGCTAATTAAGGTGATTAGCAATCAATCACCCTCACACATTAACGTACGGGAGGAAAGAGAGACCGTGAATTCATGAACCGTGACAGACTGTGAAAAATGATTACAATTTAAAATAACTATTTTCTATTTTGATATATTTTAAAATGTAATTTATTCCTGTGATGACAATGCTGAATTTCTCTTCAGTGCCACATGATTCTTCAGAAATCATTCTAATTTTTCTGATTTGCTGCTAAACCAACACTTATCATTATTATGTGCTGCTTAATATTTTTTGTGGAAAGCATTTTTGGGGATTTTGGGAAACAAACAGAATTTATTTGAACTTGACAGTCACTTTCGGTCAGTTTAATGCACCTTTGCAGAATAAAAGTATTAATTTCTTTCAAAATAAGAAATATATATGACGATATATTGTAGGCTAACATTGTAATGTAAAGTGTGACCTCCATTGCACACGTTTTTGCCTCATTTCCTGTGTCCAGGGATTTGAGACCTTCAGGCCGTTTCCAGAGCTTAGATCTGCTGATGAGGGATAAGCCTTCAGTCTCTCAGATCACTCACACTGGAGGACACAGATGAAGGATGGGAATCTCCATATTTTCCGATGACCTGCCTGCTTTTGCCTCTCAGCACTGAGCACAGCTGTTCCTTTCATTGACATTTATTGAATGGCTGGCTTAAGGCTTCAGGGGTTAATTAAACTTATTTCAATAACCTATTTTTGTTACTAACACTCACACGATGTTCTAATATCTCACAATCTATACCCTCTCTAGCTCTCTGTCCTGTCAGTTACTGCTTTGAGCCGGAATCATTGGTCTTCCTTCCAGATGGGATGGGCGGCAGGACTGGTTTAACATTGGCACCTGGCCGGCCCGGGGAGGAGGGGAGTGTTGGAGAGACACGTTCAGAGACTGAGCGAGGAGCGTCAGGGGTCAGACCTGAGTCCATGTGACCTGCGAGAGATCAAACAGACATCCATTTGTCACATAAACTGACAATCTAAAGTGATTGTATGAGTGAACGAACACCTTCTAAAATGAAATAAATATTATGGACCCATTCAAACAGAACGCAGAGATGCAGAGAGGTCAGTAGAACAGAAAGAAGTGCAAGGTCTAGAGACATGGTTTTTAAAAGTTGAACTTCTTTTAACTTGAGTGCCGAGTATTTACATTGCAGTTTCATGCGCGAGACGCTGCAAAAGATGCAAGATGTGAGCGGAACGGTTAAAGACGTCTGTCTAGCCCATGTTTATATTGAAAGACAATGGGATGGACGCATTCTGTGCGAATAGCCTCTATGTATGTTCATCTTTAGGGATGTACAAACTAGATACTAAAATGTATAAAGAATGAGCACAGAAAGGAACATGAGCTCTTGACCTCTAAGGGAGTCCCGGTCCTGCCCCAACATAGATATATCCAAAGGCTCTATGTTGGGCCCTGACCCAGTGTCTGATCCCCGGGCCGGGCTCTCAGCTGAGAGCGCCCCTGCTGAGCTCCTCATGGACAGGCCAGAACTGGCACGAGATTCCTCAGAACTGAGACAGAGGAGATGGAGAGAGAGAGAGAGAGAGAGAGAGAGAGAGGTAAAGACAGGGTTACAACATAAAAACAGTTTGATGTATACTATAGGTCAGTGATTGGCTTTTTACTTTTTGTCTATTCCATACTTTACTTCCCTACCACAATAATGTAATGTCTTTAATGATCTTCATTTGATGTCTTTTCTCAAAATACTGATATATTAATATATTAATTTTGATAAATTAATCAACATATCATATTACCAATCAAATGTTTGGGGTCGGTAAGACTTTTAATGTTTTTGAAAGAGGTCTATAATGCTCACCAAGGCTGAAAATAAATAAATAAATAAATAAATACAGTATATACATATATGTATTTATATATATGTATGTATAAATTACTTTTCTATTTTAAAATATTTTAAAATGTAATTTACAGAAGTATTATAGTATTTACAGAAATATTTTATAACATTTTACATCTCTTTACTATCACTTGATTATATTAATGCAACCTAGCTGAATAAAAGTATTAATTTCTTAAAGTGCAAGAAAAAAAAAAGAATCGTACTGACCCAAACATTTTATTGGGAGTGCGATTAATTTGACTGACAGCCCAACTTTTAAGGTCTCCTTATGCAGCAATCCTCAGTTCGATTGGAAACTAAATCCAAATAGCAACAACAATATGGAAATGTTTCATTCTCTATAGGATTGAGTTAAAAAAGCACACTCACATGTACCCGCGGGCGCACACACACACATACACACAAGCGCTGAATAAATAAACATCTCAAGACACCCATTAAAAAACAGGTTTTAAGAAGTTTTGATTAATATAGAGTTGGCAATGGTCCCCTCACAGATCTCCCAAGATTGTCCAGGCTGCATTTTCAATTGATTTCATAAAGACAACAGTAAAATTCATAACTAGATTGCGAAGTAACAAACTCCAATTGCATATTGCTTTTCCCTGGTGGAGGAGAAACAAAAAGTCACTGTTTAACACAATTTGGAGTAGCACATTAGTTTTGTCCTTTTTTTCCTTCAAGCTAATAAGCAAACGCCAGTGCACCACACAGACCGGGCGGCTCTGTAAGTCTCCCAGGATTCCTCTTAATGAGCTAAATTACAGTGTATTTAAATATCTTGGGGACATGCATATTTCACAGGAGTAGTCTTATATTTCCTCGCCTGGTTAGAGTCCCCGAGCTCACACACGGGAGAGGAAAAAGCACCGATAGTCATAAATCTGCATTTACGTGCTCCAACACATACATCTTCCAGATGGCTTGAGGCATGCCAGGTACCTGAATGCTTTAACTTTGAGCTGGGGTGAAAACTTTGATATTTGAGCCTGAATGTGTGTAAAATGGAGATGGAGGTTATAAACATAAAGGGAGAGGCTACAAGATAAAACACGTCCTGGGAAATGATGTACACAAGGAGAGGACTTTGGGGAAAGGTTAATTGTCTTGCCACGCTCAGGTCAGAGACCAGAGGTGAAAATGTGAAGGTGTGTGTGACATACCTGCTGTCCTCATCGGGGTCATGACCGCCGAGGCCAACAGGACGCACTGAGGAGGAAGAGGGGCCTGGTTGAGGCAGGGAGTGAGAGGCTAATGATGATGGAGCTGTTGGTGCACTCCTGTGACACACACATAAACACACATACAGTGTCAGTTAAACACTGTTTACACACACTAGCCTCTGTCTGTGGTGGTGCTTTGTGCAGAGGAGACAATTTTTTTAGCATTTTATACAACCACAATAGCTTGTTACAAATCCAGACCATTTAATTGTAGCCATGTAAAACGAAATACAGTATTGAATTATCAATAAAACATCATTGAAATGTCACTGAAATATCACCCAAAAAAATTCAGCTAATTAAAAATCTACTATTTCAACCAACACTATTATTCGAAAGTTTGGGTTCAAAAAGTTTTTTGATATTTAAAAAAGTTTTATTTGATTAAAAACTACAGTAAAAACAGAAATATTATTAAATATAATTACCATTTTTCTATTTTAATATAATTTATCATGTAATTTATCCCTGTGATGGGAAAGCTGAATTTCAGCAGCCATTATTCCATTCTTCAGTGTCACATGATCCATCAGAAATCATTCTAATATGCTGATTTGGTGCTTAAGAAACATTTCTTATTATTATTATCAATGTTGAAAACAGTTGTGCTGCTTAATATTTTTGTGGAAACTGTGATACATCAGGATTCTTTAATAAATAGACATTTCAAAAGAAAGGCATTTACGTATTTAAAACAGAAACTTTTTTTAACAGTATAAATGCCTTCACTGTCACTTTTGATCAATTTATTGCATCACTGCTGAATAAAAGTATTAATTTCTTTCACAAATCTTCCTGACCCCAAACTTTTGTACAGTAGTATAAATTATAGTTCTGTTTATATGAGCTTATTGAAATGTGGCATGTTGCTTGCATTTGTGCATGCAGTTTAATTATAAATGTATCACAGTGTTGCATCATTAGCTTTGCCACATGCTAACACTAAACTCAATTGGAATCATTATTTGTGTGGTGTGCAGAGTTGTTCCTTATCAAAAACATTCCAAACAGTCACTTTTGAGGTTCTAGTTGAGTTAGCATGATGTCTTAGAAGGTAGCTACCTCTGCAGACAGCAAGGCAGCTCAATACATTTTGGATTGAGCCAATGTTTTGGGGATGAAACAGTGATGTTCTATCTCATCGGTCACAGTCTTTGAGTAATGTACAGTGTTATGTTACCTCTGAAACAGCTCGGCGTAAGCACCAAGACTCTTCCCACTCAAAGCTTCCCGAATCAGCTGCTGCCGTCTGTGATTGGAAGCTATTTCCTTTAAAATTCACAGAAATATATTTTGCTCACTTAAGTGTTCTGCTATTCTCAGTCATGATAGCTTCTGTGGATTATATCAAACCAATAATTATGTAATATAAACAGAATCAATAACACTGGACATGCTCTCACTTACTGCAGGGGACTGCTGAGGGGTCATCTTGGCCTGGATTTTGTTCTGGTAGTTTCTGCTGTAGGAGTCCATTAGGTCAGTGTCCTTTGTCGTGTTGGCTGCCAGTAACTCACCAGTTGCGTCTACGACAGCATTATGGTTAGGGCACTCAGCCATCGTGAACAGATGTCTGCTGTGGCTGCAGCAGCGAAGTGCCACAGCCTCACACTGAGTACAACTATTTACAACTACTTCCTTTATAATCCTAGCGAATCACCCCGCAGACAAAACTGACTTAATGTAAAGACCCCATGAAAACAAATTAAGAGTTTTGTGGCTTTTAGTCCATGTCTGTTATTTTGGTAACACTTTACAATATGGGTGTACTAACATGCATTAATTCATCTACTGTACAGTATGTCTCATGAAGTTAATGTATGACTCTAAAGAAGAACTAAACCATTCATTAATGAGTGTCGATTAATAGAGTAAGTCATATATGAATTGCTATTAAATACATTTGTCATCACCATGGATTAATTCCCAATCAACATCTAGTATTAACTAAGTGTAAATAAATGTCTTAGTCATGGATTAAGTCATGGATTTCAACTTCCAGCAGTCTGTTTTAATGAATCTTTTGTTAATTATCTGCAGAACTATCATTATGTTATGACTTGTAGAGGCACATGACCAGTGTTGGGTGTAATGCATCACTAAGTAATTCATTACTGTAATTTAACTACTTTTCCCTTGAAAAAGTAAAGTAAGGGATTACTCTTAATTTAATTTAATTACAGTTACTTCTGATGTAATTGCATTAAATACTGTATAGACTATAAAACAATTTTAAATAAAACAATAGTGGATTTAACATCAAAATCTAACATCTAATGTTAAAATGCATGTTTTTAATGTACATTTTTTAATTCTCTTCCAACTGTGAAATATCGACATTGGAAAATAAAACTAGTGCTTGTCAAGTGATTTCATTGGGTCTTTAATTGAATGGCAAAATTGGACTGTGATAGCTCACTTGTGGAGGTGTTGTCAGGTGTTACTGAGCTGCTGTCATCTCCTCCTCCCTGCTCCTCTAGACCCAGGTACTCTTTCACCAGCTGTTTTAGTGTCTGGTAGGCCTCAGCACGATCATCTGATGAGCATAATATAGTGGTGCAGGGGCCAAACCCGGAAACGAGTTAGCATTTTTAGCACTTCCGGTTCCATCATCCTGAAGTCAATGTGTTTTTTGATTGAGTTTTTGGTTAAATGCTTGAAATAAGGTCTGTGAACACAAGATATCTCAAGATATTTTCATGTTTTATTCTACGATATGAAATACATCAGTAATACCCTCTTATGATTTTTTTTTTAAGCTTTTACTTGTCTTTTAAAAGGTTGCAAAACAAGTGGCTAAATAGGACAAGAGGTTGTTGGTTACATTAAACTCAACAAATCACTAGTCCACTTTCACAGCCTCATTGTGCTTATAATTGTGCTCTTGAAACTATTATAACTCGAACTTTCAGGGAAAATGTTTTCAAACAAAAGCTGAAATAATTTTTGGAAGCGTAGACTATAAACCTCACCTACGTTTAGCTTTTGACTTCTGCTGATTATATTTACGCTTCAAAATTCATGAGAGTTGTGTTCACAAAAACTTTTCTTAGTCACAGACCTTATTTTCTGCAATAATCCAAAAGCCAATGGAAAAATCATACTGTTTTTTTATCGAGGGAACCAGGGTGATGCTAACGCCTGGGTTGGCTAACATAGAAGACAGCAATCGAGTTTCCATAAAAACCTGAATGAATCTTTGAAAATGTCTTGCTAAGGCAGTTTTGCTTAATTGTCACTTTCTTACAATTCACAAAGGGAAATAAAAAGTATATTCCTATAGACAGACACAGCGTAACTAACCTATATGGGTTAATAAAATTTAGTTACCACAAGGGATGATGTTATCAAAGAAGCCAGGTTTTTCTCTGTTGATCTTGGCATACAAATCAATGCGAGACACAGCTGTTTCCATCTGAGCGTTGCTGTAGAATCCTCTTGCTTTCAGAAAGCAGACGTAATTATCAACAACAGTGGGGATCAGCAAGACGTAACGGGGCTCAAAACATGAGTTCTTCAAGCTATACACTCCCTGGTGTTGGAACAAACACATGAAATGTCTGGTATAATTAACTACTGTGGCATTTGACCCAATTTTGTGCTTGGTCAATGAATGTTAACTTGGTGGAACATGTTTTCTTGATGCCATACCTCTAGTTCCATATGCACACAGCAGGCCAGACCTTCACGAGCCACATGCTCAATAGACTCCCGAGACAGGCCATACCAATGTCCCCCATATTGCATCGTCTGGACAAACTGACCCTGACAGTAGGAGAATAAAACCGAAAAAGACACTGTAATTGGAACATGACTGTCATAGAACTCAAATTAATCTCTGAATGGGCGTCAACATGGATGTTCAGCACAGATTCACTGCAGAATGACCTGAACTCTTGACCTTTGAGCTGCAAGGGAACATCGTTCTTCCCACACAGACAAACCTCTGACCCCAGTGTCCAACTGCACCTGGGTCCATTTACCAGCAGCAACGCTGTGGTCAAGCTTTTACTCGCAGAAAGCAATTCTCAAACACATGTTTCTACGTCTCTGGTCAAGGTGGCTTTAAAACATCAGTACAAAAGCCAACCATGCTCTAATCCTACCCTCGTTTTGCTTTAACAGGCCCAGAGAGAAGCACCAAGCAGGAAAAAGCAGAGGAGCGTTTGCGTCTGCAGAATGCCGACACACATCTGTGTTTGTATGATATAGGTAGGAGAGGCTAGTCTGTAAAACTCAGTCTCTTCTTCCTCTGTGCTGCCGGCATAAGGTTATAATCGCACATCAAAAGGCTTCCTTCCAGCCTCTATCAATCAATAGCACTGGACTTATATAGCAACACTTCAGAGCTAAACGAGATAGTGGCGGCACACACTAGGTGTGCACTCTCTCAGAAGCACCCGAGGGGCCTGGGGAAAGAGAGAATCTAGGGTGAATTCTTTCCCCTCTTCACATTTTTGGCATGTCATTGCTTTATAGACCAATATGGCCTCTGGGAGTCTGTTTCTGCAGATGAATGGGCATGAAAACTGTAACACAATGGTCCACAGTTATGAATAAAATTGTGCAAAAGCAGATCAGAATATGATAAAAAGTATGGCTGTCTGACTGAAGACTTTACCATTTGAATCATGTTCTGAAATTCTTCCTCTGTGACAAAGTGATAGTCTGATCCATCCTCTTCCCCATAATAGGGCCCCCTGGTGGTGTGGCAGGCTCTACAACAAACAAATCGATTAAAGAAACTAGAATCATTCATTCTTTCCAAGTGTAACTATTCATGTCATCTTGAAAAAAATCATTTTTTTCATATCACAATATATACGCAGAAAAACTAAATATCGCAATGTCAGTTTTTCCCAATATTGTGCAGCTCTAAGATAAACACAATTACATCACATTATACAGTCGAATAAAATACAGATTCATATTTTATTAGTTCGAAAAATCATATTTTAGTGGCTTTTATAATGCACTCTAAACTGACACTTACCCATAAGCAAAATAGTCTCTGAATTCCTGGCACAGCTTATGGGCAAGTTCCCTCTTCCCACAGGCCTGCGGGCCAGTTAGGACCAGCATGGGGTACGGAGCATCCAGACTGGGGAGAGTACTTGTGGAATAACATGCAAAAATGCATATTAGCTTAATGCTGTTGTGGTGAACCATGCTATTGAACTTCCTGTGAGTTCAACCATGTAGTTTATAACCAACTGTGTGACTTCAAATAGCCTCACTACATTGCTCCAGATTCATTTTAGTTCAGATCAGAGCTCTGTGAGTAGTTTGAAGGGCTTTCTGCTTGAGGGAAGTGGCCTATGTGGACTAGACAGGCCCATAAAATGAAGAGGAAAGCGGATCGAAAAGTCGCACCTGTCAAAAATAACCTGCGGTTGCATGAGCTGGTACATCAAGTGGGTCATGTGATCTCTGGCTGCGATCACCTCCAGAGGAGGGTCGTACTTGTTCACAGCAGACACCTGAAAATGAAAGACAACAGCAATGTGACTCACTATTCAACCTTGCCATAATCGTTCAAATACATGCTTTATTTTACAACAAACTTTCAGAGCTTTCAAGTTACTTTCTAGTTCTTTTCTGTTCAATTCAGATCCTTGAACCCAGATCCTTGACTCCAACCTATTAAAAAATATTTTTTTGTGCAACAATAGGCTTCCTCCTCAAAGCCATAAACAGCACTTCACTTTTTAGAAACTAAACATCTTTTTTTTTTTTTTTTTAAGTAGATCACCTTCTCCTCTGCAGTTACAGTGTGTTGGTCCAGAAGTATGAGGTGCTGGAGGAGGAAGATCACAGCCAGTCTATAGTCATCTTGGTTCTGCAAGAAGCCAAATGGCTTTGAGTATAAGGTAATTATGACTTTAGGACCATTGTTACCTATGCTGTGGAGTTGAGATGTTTATGGTGGCCTTACCTGCACTGGGTTTCTCAGGAGATTCATTTCTCTCAACAAAATCAGGTCATGCAAATGTGCAGCCTCCTTTATCTCACTGATCTGATATACAATGAACAAAAAACAAGTTGTGAGTAATTTGTTGAGTGAAACAAGCTGGGGCGATACCTTTTCAAAAGGTACACTTTTGTACATTATTTACCCCTAAAATTAGTGCCACAGAAAAATATGTGCAAAGATTGTACAACTTTCTAGATCTAAAAGATGGATATTAGTACCTTTGAGTAGTAACATGCACCCTTAAAGTACTACTATGAATCTTTTAGGAGTAGATAAGGTACAAAAGTTGTTCCTTTAAGGGTAATGCCCCAGTGACAAGCTGCTGTAAAGGTAACATTTTTGCACATTTATTTGCTGACAGATTTTTAGTTGCAATTCTCACATTTTAGACTTCCTAACCATTTTCACTTGGTCAGACTGGTTCCTTTTGGTTGGTTAAGTTCTGAGGTATAACATTAGAGTCATTTGCATAATATAATATGACAGGAATGTGACAGCTCCTTTACCAGATTGCTCTCAAGGTTGACAGTTCCCAGGAGATGGATGTTCTGGAGACCCGAGAGGCTTTGAATCCGGTTACAGGACAAATCCAGAACTTGGAGGTTGCGGAGAGTCTGGAGATTCTCAATCTTGTGTATCACATTCACCCTCTTAAAACACACACATATACAATTATCATTTCAATATTGCAAAGAATAGTAACTAAAATGCTCTGCACATGATCTGCACGGTCATGTGCTATTTCTGTATGGCTGTGACTGTGTGATTGACAGGTGAGCTCAGTTAATTCAAGGCTAATGGGTAAGGACTGACAGGTGAACATCTGGTAAGATGTAGCGAGTGCATATCAATGAACGAGAGACTTTCCGTACACCTAACGCCCGTCTCACCTCCCTTTTCCTAGCCTTCGTATTAGGTTCGTGTATGGTTAGAATTTCAGTACAAATTACCATAAATCACACTATGACAAACAACAAAACATCTGGTAAAACCAGCAAAACTTTAACCGTATTTCAATATTTCTGACAACTCAAAAATGAAAATGGGTCAAATTGACCCGCAACATAATACGAGGGCCAGAAAGATTCCAGCTTCCAAAGCCCTGGCCTTACAATACCCCCATGCCTGGCACCGAACAGCAGGAAACTGACCATGAGGGGCTCTGGAAGCTCCAGATCCAAAGTGTGATGGGTGTAAGAGGAACAGGCTGACAGGCGCACGCTGTTCAGGGTCTCAGAGCAACAGGGGGCGGACAGGTTCAGCGCGTGGGAGGGTGTGTACGAGCGAGTCTTTTTTTTGAACGGGGTCCAGGCTCTCTCACGCCAGCAGCTTGGCCTCATGGGGACATGGACACCAAAGGACGCGGCGCTGCTGACGATGAAGAATCTCTTTGATAAAGGACAGCATAAACATCCTTCAGCTGAGTGGCAAAGGTCTGGTGGCACGCTGGCCTGCCATATGGTGGGCTTCAACACCAGGCTTTGTTTCATTTTCTGAAAAGGCTGGAGCTTAATCATGCATACTGTCTGAAAAACACACAGTTAGGGGATGGTTCTGGGAAAAAACAGTAACTGTCAACGATATCAAAATGGTAGAAGGACGTGCCAAAACAAGAGGCTGTAGTGTTGCCCACACTATCACAGACAGCGAGCATGGCAACCTTTCTAAAAGTGTTGACACAACAACATAATCTGGAAGAGGATGACAGGTGACGGGGAGATACTATGTGGGGAGCAGAAAATATGTCAACAGGTTATGCAGTCTGACGCTAATTAATCCAATAGGGACTCGTAAACACTTCGGGGAAAGACAAGGAAGACCTCACATTTCTCTATTCCAATCTGAAATTAAAATCAAGCGTGATTACATTTATTTATCGCCCCATCATGAAGACGTTGACATATTTTCCCAAACAGAAATTAACATTTTAGAGTTTCATATTCAGTACCTGTCCTTGGCCTTGCCACTGTTAATTTCCATCCTCAAAACACACATTAATTTATCAGCAAACCTGCTCTTAAGTAAATATTTGACAAATTACACTCATATTTTATACCTCTCTACACTTATTAATCATCAGGAATAAATTAGCTGTGTTAAATGGGTGTTGCTGTTATGTTATAAATATCTGTAGTGTGTGTGTGTGTCTTTAAGAGGGATGATAGTACCAGACAGAGCACTCTGAGGGGCAGATGGTCCAGACCCCTAATGCGGGAGATGTTGTTATGGGCCAGGCTGAGGTGTGAGAGCCTTTTGCACTTTTCCAGTCCACTGATGGCACTAAATGAATTATCTGACCAGCGAGGAATGGTCAAAGAATGCTTTGTTTTGAACAAATCCATAGTTTAAAGTCAAGATGAATCACCCTAGTTACTTTTTAATTACACATTCCAGGTCTTATTGTGATTGTAATTTATCAGTGCATGCTATATAAAAAACAACAATTCCCGATGGATATTTCAATGGTCCACTTTAGACATTCTATTAACTATAAGTAACTTTGCAACAGCACATGTCAACTACCAGTCACATGAGTATTAGTAGACTGTCTGCTTAATATCTTCTAACACTTTATTTTGATGCTCCCCAAAAGACGTTCTATTCACTATAAGTGACTTTGCAAGTACGTCAACTTATTCTACTTACCCGAACCCGAACCCTAACACCTAACTCTAACAGTCTACTTATATTCCAATGAGAGTTAGTTGACATGTACTGTAGTTGCAAAGTTACTTATAGTTAGTAAAATTTTTCAAATGGATCATCGAAATAAAGTGTTACCCCGCCCTATATTATATTCACTTTTGAAATACATTACTGAAGTAAAATGAATTGCGAATGTTGTGTCGTGCTTTGCAACCTTAAAAAGAATACAGTCGAGAATCAGTTTGGACAAAGAAGAATATGCAGAAAGATCCTTCATAACTGCAATCTGGTTGTGTGAAAAATTCACTTCCTGCAAAAAAAAAAGAAAGAAAAGAAAATACCAGTATGAAAGATGATCATAAAAAAGCAAGAAATGACAAAAATAAAATTTCGAACCTTTTAGAGATCACTTTTTTGTAAAACACATGTAGTATTAATAGTGAAACATCTATGAGACACAATAAACTTATTCTTCCTTCAGCGATGCATGGGAAAAGTGAACCTCACATGACATCACAATGCTCTGTACTGAACTGAATCACCTTGAGATTTTTTGGTGGCTGGAATCCAAAGAAATCAGTGAGTTGGTTGTGGGAAGCATCCAGTATGATGAGGTGTGGCATGTGACTCACGCAGGATAGATCTACCAGTCACAAAACATTAGGCAGAAAGAGCAAGAGAAAGATGGATGACAAGCATCTGCACAGCTGAGATTATTTGTCCCGCTACCAAGCAACCATGAAGGGCACGGATGAAGAAAATTCCGGCAAACATTTTCAACAAGAGGATATTATCTACATTAGCGGAAGACAAATATGAGCAGGTCCGAAACATGACAGCAAATTTAATTTCACCATATAGTTTGCTTTTAACACAAACATTAAGCTGGTGTAAACCTACCTTTGATTTTATTGTAGGGAAGCTCTAGCTTTTGTAGATAGATGTAATTGCATAAAATGGAGACATTTTTCAAGTCTCGCCCCTGTGGCCAAACACAATCAGAAATTCAGTTAAGATGGCAAAAAAATGTCATGCGGTAAAACCCTGAAACTAGAGGAGAGTATGGCGCATTAAAAAATGATGTAAACTAATTTGGAGGCCACTTCTGTTTCTCTCCAGCGAAGTCATGCAACTAAACAATATTAGTGCTTCCAGAAAAATATATTAATATTCTACCCCAGAGCTCTGTCGAGTAAGCCTGGGAAAATATAAATTGTTGCATAGTGATGTAACAGTCTCAGTGTGTGTGTGTGTGTGTGTGTTTGGGTGTAGATCAGATTGTGGGGAGCAAATATTCCCAAACGGACAATAAAACCACTTATATTGTGGTGACCAACCAATAGAAAACATACTAAATAATGTCTTAACCTGTTTATCAGTCAAAACATTGATATATAGAGAGAGATATCAAATGTGGCTCTAAAATGATCAAAAATGTAATAAGTTTGAACCTTTGGATATTATATGAACAGTACCAAATATGGTCATGTGACTGTTACACAAGCCATGACAAAAATCAACACGGATACGTACAAATGCATAAAGGTTTGTGTGAAGGTTTGGTTTAATTGACAGAAAATATTAGGTCAGTATAAAAATATTACAAGGAAATGGAAATCCCACATTGACAATAAAAAACAAATATGAATGTGTGTGTGTTGATCACTCACTGGCACAGAGAGGCATAGGTAAGTGTGCTGGAGTCCTGTAGCAGACTGTCCCAGGTTGGACAGGCATTTAAACACCTCGTCCTCCGTCAGTTCACCATCATTCTCCATTAGAGAAGAACAATTGAACGAAACCCCACAGATTTAAATGATGGCTACAAAGAGTTACGTATAGAAAATAATAGTAAATAAGCATATTTAAATGGCTATATTACCTCCATTGTTGTTGTGTATGACTTTGTCACCTCTCTTCTTTTGCTATGGTTTCCTGTCTCTAGAGAGCACCGCTCATTACCAGAGGAAGGAATGAATCTGACAAGTTCAGCTTAACACAAACGCCAAAGATGGAATATTTGACGCCATTAATTTTCTTCATTTTGTCCCTTCTAACAAGTAAAGTAAAGCCGGACTTTCTGTAAGAATCAATGATAACTAAGTTGCACGCGCATTTGTTGCCTGGTAACCTTACATAAACTAAAGCAGCGCAAGCGTTCTGCACATGCGCATCAATGGAACGCTACGATTCAGTTATCTGACTCATGTTGTCAAAACATGATCATAAAAATACAGGAATACATAAAGAACTATTTTTCACTATTATACAGCCATAACTTGTAAATTATATAGGCCTACATAAGTTATAGAATACTTACATTTACCAATTTTTATACAAAATGGCCTACATAAGTTACCTTACATTTAATTCAAAAATGTGTGTGTGTGTATATATATATATATATATGAATCCGTTGTGTGTTAACATTTGCATTGTTGACAGCACATTCATTAAGTGACATTTAGTCTATACATAGATCTAAAGACCTGAATAAGTATGTGCAAAGTGTTAAATGAAATTAAACTCCCCACTTATGAAAAATACAGATTATGTTCTCTTCTGGTATGCCTGATAATATACAAAGAACTTTGAAAAGTCTGTTATATTCCTTTATTTTCATTTTGACATTAACATTGGCGAAATTCAGTTCAAATCCAGTAGTCCAGGACTGTGCAAGGCTCCATCACCATTAAAGACTTTTAAGCAACCAATTGAAATTTACAAGCATGTACAATCCCTTTAGTGAACATATCAAATGTTATTAAATGCTACAAAACAAAATACATGACTAAAAAATCCACAAAACAAAGGCGTGAAATAGTGTTGATTCACCACAATATTGTGCAAATCCCCATTAGATTCTTTTGCAGCGAGGTCTAAATTAATATTACAGTTGAGAATGCATGTACAGTATAATGCTAACATCGGAGTCAAACATCGGGAACCCAATAATAACACAAACTTCTATGTCTTTACTGTGACTCCTCTTACTAGATACATTACAGGCATAATAAAATAAGGCAGACATGACATTTCTAATGCCTAACCATTCCTGTAACACATCTTCAACATCCAAACAGGATTTTTATGGCGTAAGAATATGAAAGATCGTTTCTGTGTTTCTCTCTTTGGCAACCTGGTGGTGGCAATTATTGATTCAAGTGGTTGAGTCATTTTGATGGATTGCTCGGTTGGCTTCCTGCTTAACGCCTGTGTTCTGTATCGATGGCTTTCTCTCTCGTTCTATTATTCATAATTAATGAACTAAAAATAGCCTAGAACACAGAGTATGAGTGATCTGTGTTTTTTGTGCAAGTTTGAGCCGTGAATAAGACAAAAGGATCAGATCCAAATATACGTTTTCGTAGACATAGTCTTATATCAACGCTTAAAAACTCATCTGTTTAAACAGCCAAAGAATCCACAGATCCAATGATGAAAGTGTCATCAAAACTTTATAATGTCACAATCAATGTCTGTGTCATAATGATGACGGGCTGATACGTAATCAACAAACACACACACAACGGGTAGGGAGCAATGTAAGAAATGCTAAATGGGTTTAGCAATTCCCATTTCCTTCTGTTGAGAAAGAAGAACAAATCAACAAGCGGCGGGTGAGGGGTTTCTTTTTTGCCTGATAAAAAAGCCTGGCATTCTAATCTGGCATCTGTTATTCCAGACACAGGCTGCGGGCCGGGCAGGGAGACGGAGCGCAGGAAGATTCTATAATTGAGAGCAGCGGTTTGATAAAGTAAGAAAATGAGACGAAAATGTCCCCAAGCCACAGTGAGAGAATCCTTCCTCTCAGTCTGAAAGGTGTCGTCTGGTCTAACCAGACCATTACATGGGATTCATTTATTAGAGTGTTCCTTCTGCGAGCGTGTGTGCATTGGTGTGCGAAAAGCCCTGGTTTCCCCTAGTACTTTACAATATATATATTAAAAAAATAGGAAAGCAACAAGATGAAATGAAACCGATATCAAATGACCACTATAATGTTTGCTTGAAAGTGTGATTGACTCAAAGCTTGTGACAGTAACGAACGGAAGCCCCTTTCAGAGCATTGGCGGATTTAAGTTTAAACGTGCGAGCCTAGACCGTAGTGATCTTCTTATCCTTGGTAGCCTGTTTAATAGCAGCCTGTTCGCATATGATCTCTTTGAGGCGCTGCAGCCGCATGTTCTGCACGGTCAGGTCTCCAACGCCTGTCTGGCTGCGGTGGAGGAGACTCAAAGCATTGATGTATTCCAGCTCTGTGTAGCGCACCCCTTGATCAACCACAAGGTTTAGCAGCTCGTCCGCCGTGTTGTACAGCATCTCATAGTACTGCCTGCAGAGAAACCGAAGGAAAGAGTTTGTGTTATTTCATATCAAAGTGTTGCTGATCTGTATTCAAGGATGAATTCACACGGTTTTGCATTTGCAAAAGTTTTTTTTAATGACAATTTAACAGCTTTATCATAACTCTGTGAGAGCGATATAAATTCATTTTACCTGAAAATGATGGCATATGGTGTAAAACATTTTCATTTAACCAGAAAGGAACTCGCATAGGAGGTCACCGTTACTACATCTACTTACTATAGAAATAACAGTAAATTATGCATAATTACAAGTAACTGACCCTAAACCAAACCCTAACCGTAACTCTAGTAAGAAAATGTAGTTAATTAATATTAAGCAGTACTTATTTGAGTAAGAACAATGTAACTACGTCACCTTAAAATAAAGTGTAATCAACTGTTAAAATGTAAGAATATAAGCATGAAAGTAATTATCAAATTAAATGATAGTTCTGTCAACTGGGCCGAAACTCTCTCACACTGTCCTTAATGTTCTTTATTGTGAATTCCTGCATTCACAAAACTTGTTGAGAACATCAGACCATTTTTTACACAGACCTTTTGGCCTAAACATGCTGTTGACCAGCAGGGTGGGAAAACATACATTAAACATTAGACATATAGTTCAAGGAGACACTTACACATGAGTATGCATACACACACCTACACAGAAAGAGCTTACAACTTCTATTTCTGCAGCAGAGGCACATTTGTAACAGGGGTGATAAGAGCTGAATGTGTTTTGACCCCATCAGAGCAGACGACTCCTCCAAATCTCTCTCTCTCTCTCTCTCTCTCTCTCTCTGCATTACTCAGGCACACAGAAAGGCCTTAGCCAGCAGGACTCTCTCTAACTCCCCTATCAAGCAGGCACACTCCTCCAGATGCTCTGAGACGTCTGGCTGCACTCTAAATGAGCCCAAGAGCCCATTTCACCTCTCACTTTAAAGGTGCTCCGTACAGAGCAAACAGTGGAAGAAATGGCCAATTTGAGTCTTTTCATGATGGAGCACATGCAAATTTTAAAGCCATGCCAGACATCATAAGGGTTTGAGGTGATGAGAACATGCAGCTACATATCTAGATGCTTTGTGGCTGTGATCTTTACCATAAATGCACTATCATTTTTTTTTGTAAACTAAAATAATCGGAGTACATTTCTTACTTCAACTTACTTGGAGCCTTTCTACTTCAAAATTTCACATGTACTTGCTGTTGCTTTAATTATTTGTGAAATTTACTAGCAATTTGTGAGTGAAAGTTGTTTCTACACCACTTTTTTTTCAGTGCAGAGAATCTACAGTCTTAGAAAGAAAAGTTTAATGAGGTTCTATACATAACCCTAACATTCTTGAGTCAATTTTAAAGAACACTTTATGCGAAAGGATCTATATAAGGAGAAATGTCTTAAATAATTGCACAACTAGTGATAAAGCTGTTTAATTCATAAAATTTGATCAAAATAAAACAAAATTATTTAAAACTAAATCCATAAAATGAATCCTAAAAGACTATAGAATCTTTTCTTCAAAGGCCCTGGTATACTTCAAGCGAAATCAAAGAACGAACTGGCAACCATCTACAACATCCTAGCATTGTAGTAGCATTTTTTTTTTTTTTTTTAAATCTAAAAGTATAGCTGAAATTAGACCAACTTGACTTTTGCAGTGTACTGGCTGTTTAAATAACCTGTTTAAATGACCAAAAGGGATATGTTGTTTTGGATACCACAAGACAGTCCACTTGCTGAAGAGGGTGAGCTAAATGAAAGACAGAAACAAACATGCTCCAACATCTCACAGATCAGCTTTCTTCTACCAAACCTCGGTGAAGTATTCTCTAAGAACTTGGAAATAATGGTGTTGCCCTTACGCCTATAAACTGCTGAGCTTTAATGCTGCAGATTAACACTAACATGGAAAAATCGAACGATCGCAGCATATTCAGCCAGTAAAAAGTACAGATTCAACCCATAAGTTGCTGAAAAGCATGCCAAAAAGTGTGAATGTGAGCACAAGTGCACCTGCAGGACAGAGAGAGGGCAGTTCCATTAACCCCTATTCATCTCTGACACTGAAAAAAACACAGCCATTTATAACAGGCCTGACAGTACAGTGTCCCAGTAACCCTTACTGTGCCAGGGCGTTAATCCACCAGACATGTGCTGTCAGCTCATTAGGGCTCAAAGCAGGACACTGGAGAAGACAATCTCATATACTGTACAGCACTTCATTTGACATAAAACAGACACCTTACTAGCATGGAAGAGTTAAATGAAGATTCAAAATAAATAAAAAAATTACATTTTAAACATAACCCCACATAATAATATAATAAAAGTGAATATATATATATATATATATATATATATATATATATATATATATATATATATATACACTGTACATAACATGTACAGTGTTATTTTAGTATTATTTATATAGTATTTATTCATATTTTGAATTAGCTTTTATGTTTATATTTTCAGTTTTCATTTTAATTTAAGTTCAAGTCTTAGTAAATTTGGCTTTTGTAATTTAAAAAAATATATATTTCTTTGTGGCTTTATTTTATTTTTATTTCAGTATTTCAGTTTTAGTAATTGTAGCACTTCAATTTAAACTTTCGTTGTCAGTTTTTATCTATTTATTTAATTTAATATTTATTTAAATTAATGAAAAACATTTTAATAGTTTTTGAACAATCTGTATAATATAATATAATATAATATAATATAATATAATATAATATAATATAATATAATATAATATAATATACAGTAGTCAACATTTGAAGTGAATCAAAAAAGTTAATCAAAGTTGTCATAGGACAAGAACAGTGTTGTTCAAAATTCATGTATAAGTTTGATGAAAGGTTTTGATCCACTTCAAATTTTGACTACTGAAATATAATATAATATAATATAATATAATATAATATAATATAATATAATATAATATAATATAATATAATATAATATAATATAATATAATATAATATAATATACCTTGCTCATCAAGCAATTTCATGGGTTTTTAAGTCAACATAAAAAGTTCAGCTGGCTATTTGTGTGCTTCTGTATGTTTGTTTGTTTGCTTGATGGGCCAACTATGTCATTCTCCACACTTCATTTCGCACACATTTAAAAGCATTTAGCAAAACCGTGGTGAGTTGCTAATCTGATTAACTCTTGGCTTTTAAGATCACCTCCTTTCCTCTCCTCTCCCAATCCTCTCTCCCATTAGAAGATAATAAAGAGCAGGAACTTCTCACACATAGAACCTGCACCTGTGTGTTTTTCTGAGTGCAATTAAGTTTTAATTAGACAGGTTCTGTGTGTACAGTAGTGCATACAAGGAGCATTAAGCAAATTTATGATGCATACGGCGAAGGACGCTGGGAGATGTATGTTGGCGCGAAGGGAGACAGTGAAAAAAAAAAAAAAACTCAAATCAGCACAATTCGTTTCCTCCCATTTCCAGCATGTACAATATTTAAGCCATTAAGGGCTGCTTCTGTCAGCGCATTCTCAGCAACACATTAGTTAGAGAGAGAGAGAGAGCAGGCAAGATGCCCAAGATGATCCTCTCCATCAAACAGAACACGCTTGGTCGACACCACAGTTACAAACGCCAATGCTTTCCATGCAAAAGTGCATATCAGGCTTCCCGGACATTCCCTCCTGACAGGTCTGATTTTCAATTTAATGGGAACATTTTGCAGACAAGCTGCTCTTTCATCAGCGGCTCTGTTTTTAAGTGAGGTGAGGTGAGGCTTTGAGGATGGTTTGACCTGGTTTAACATATGAGAGAACAACTGGACAGGATAGCAGTCCTGGGATAGCAGGTGGAATAGACTCATAAATGGTGCATACACTGTTGACTTCTGTAACTGTTGAGCTGGACAATATTTTACAGCTTTCAATAATTGGAACCGTCATTTTTATCCTAACAGCACTGTCAAAATTATTCAAAATATATAAGATATTTTTTAAGTGAATGGAACTGTTACTTACACAGTAAGTAAATAAATAAAAATAAAAGTATTATTTCAGAAAGAAAATGAGAAAAGAATTAACATTTTTTTTAATCATAAGCGCCATTATATGAATATATAGTAATAAATAGTACATTTTATCTACATATATTTGACTACTTTTTTAATGCATGAAAAATGCTCCACAGAGGCATTGGTGAGTATTTTTGAGTGATGATGTAAATTAATAATTGTATGAGAGTTTATACAACAGATTCCCTGAAATGATTCCCAGAAATAAACCAAAACCCAGAAAAAAATCAATACCTAAAAATCATGGAACAACATTAATACATTATGAATATTGGATATATCGCCTTATATTCCGGTCACCTTTGCTAATCATGCTGGTATCCGATGGCGAGTTAAGGCCCTTGCACACTGAGTCCGAAATTCGCGTCCGAAATTTTCACACTTTAAAAAATAAATACGACCTCATGTTAGGCCATCACGCTTACACACCGCCTCCGAAACTTTCGTCCCTCATAAAAAAATTCGGATCAGGTTAGATTTTCTGCATTTTTCGCATCCGTAGCAAGCATTTTGAATGTTGTTTTGACTATTCAGAGCCACCGAATCACAAATACGAAAAAACGCATACGAAAATTTCGGAATCAGTGTGCAAGGACCTTTAGACTGAGTGTGAAAGCTAATTTCCCTGGCATCTTATTTCCTAGAACAAACAAAAAAAAAGAAAAATATAGAGGAATATCTAGATAAACATAATAAACAGAAATGGAGAAAAGCCTCATGTTACTCGCACACGCATACACAGAAAGACCAATGTGCTGTCAAGCGCAGCTGCCGGTTTGTTTTGTGGTTATCGGGAGCACAGAGCAGCCGTGGTGTAAACAGTCCAGGCCGTCACCCTGACATGCTTGCTAAATGTCGTTTTTCCAGAAGCCTTTACAAATGGCTCACAAGACAGGTGCTTTTCCAACAGCTTGACCTCTGACCCACGCATGTCTGTCAGCCAGTCTCTGAACTGCGAATTCCTGAGTCAGAGAGAATGTTTTATATTTCACACTGGAAGAGAGAATGTGAGCAGCATGGCTGAATTAATTTTTTTTTTTTTTTGTAAATGTAATATATATATATTTTGTCTGGTCTTCACTGCAGCATAATATGCCAATTAGAAAGAAAGAGACTGTCTGACCCAGATGCAATGTGACAAACAACAGTACTTTTTGAGAACTTTCAGTGTTTTGTGTCGCTCTGGGGCGGGTTTATCCAAAATAGATTATTCCAAAATAGTAGAAGGGATTTTCTGCATGGAAAATTAAATTCAGAACTTCTAAACTTCTAAATTCTAAAGCAGAACTGAGTTCATGTAAAGCCAGCTAATCAGATTATAACTAATGATTTCAGACGACAACAGATGAACAAACTATTTGAAAGTAGACATTCCTACCCAACTTCACCAGGTAGGGCTTTACTCTCTGCACTCCCATTGGCAGTTGCCACATTACATCATTGCTCATTTGCATAAAGTTAAAATTGATCTATGCCCATGCATCTACACTAAAATTCAAAAGTTTGGGTTTAGCAAGATATTTCATGTTTTTCATTTTTCAAATCTCTTTTGCTCACCATCAAAAACACAATTCAATTCTTTTTTTAATATATTTAAAAATATATATTTTTCCTGTGATGTCAAAGCTGAATTTTCATCATCATTATTCCAGTCTTCAGTGACACATGATCCTTCAGAAATTGTTCTAATAGGCTGATTTGCTGCTCAAGAAACATTTTTATTATAATCAATGATTCTTTGATGAATAGAACATTCAAAAGAACAGCATTTCTTTGAAACATTCTTTGAATACATCCTTATTCTCACTTTTGATCAATTTAATGTGACAAAAAAAGAAAATCCTACTGACCCCAAACTTTTGAATGGTAGTGTACCTATGTAGTGATTGAAAATGCAGATTAACTGGGTTCATATTCATACAGATGTAAGGAGAGGTTTTGGAACAATTTGTCCTCAACTTGATCAATCCATGATGAAGAACGCATTAGTCTCTTGCCAGGTTTGGGTGACGTTGATAAGACAATACTGAGGCACCTGCAGGACTCTGGGACATGGCCTGGCTCAGTCTAAGGCTGTGAGCAGATGGTGTGTGTATGTGTACGTGTGTGAGCATGTAGCGAGAGTAAAAGCACTCTGGTTTTGCTTTGGGACTGGACCAACAACCAGACGCAAGGTCATTTCAATGAAAAACTACTAGTGTAGTTGTTTACTCCAGATTTAAACATCAAAACCTCTGGCAGTAGCCCTGTGCAATCAAATTACACTGTTTGTACTGGCTTAAATAAATAAATGTGCTCATATTCATGTTTTTAGACGAGCTCTGCAGTGTTCCTCCACTGACGGCATGTTTCTCCTCACTAGATGGCACTGTGACCAAAGCCTGCCATAATAGAGGAGAGCCACTGAGTTTGGCCACAGCACTGCTCAGCTTTAACTCAAATCGATGGTTATTACTGTGTCCTTGGCCCAGTCGCCCACAGCAAGCATTCAAATGGGAGGGCGGCCAACGATTCCCCTTTTTCCTCATGGGCCTAGCTCCATCTCCCAGCATCCACATATATGCTTCCATCTCTCTCAATGAATCCCTCAACACACAGGCATTTATACACACTCAACGCTGGATGTAAATGACAGGGGTACAGCTGCAAGAGACTAGTGCTATAGTGCTCCTTTATTATCTTGTTTTCCAAGCGGTTTATGAGGATAATGCCAATGTATTCATAACGGGGTTTACAGAGAGACGCTCTCTC
Organism: Squalius cephalus; assembly: GCF_949319135.1. Lineage (NCBI taxonomy): Eukaryota > Metazoa > Chordata > Actinopteri > Cypriniformes > Leuciscidae > Squalius > Squalius cephalus. Next base: position 43,417,639 of record NC_137125.1, read on the forward strand.
TGCCGTGTGTGTGAGTGTGTAGGAGGGGTTAATCAGAGGAGCCTTGATAGAGTAAACAATGCACTGTAATTCCAATCACCACCTGGACCACCCATGCATCACGTGATATCATGTATGAGAGAGTGAGGGGTCAATAAGCCAGCGCTGTAATAATCATGCAAGAAATTCGCCGGGTATTGATTTGCATTGTTTGTACAGAAAAATGCACATTACTCTCTCTAATTTCACAGCTTTGACAGTGATCTTCACATAAAAATGAAGAAACATCCTGTTAATTATATACAGACTGGAGAGAGATGATAATTATTAACTGATCCTTTTTCTGTCAAGCTGCTTTGAAATGAAATGTATTGTGAAATGCGCCATACAAATAAATGTGAAATGAATTGAACAACAAAGTAATTTAAGGTTACACTGTAAAGTATAAAGTATATAAAAGTGTGTGTGTGTGTGTATATATATATATATATATACAGGGCTTGACATTAACACCCGCCAACCCGCCAAATGCGGGTGGATTTTGCTCGTGGCGGGTAACACAGTCACTCCAACTAGCCACTTTGGCGGGTTGAATAATTGTAGTCTTTTCAAAAGGCATCTGAAATAAGTGTGACACTACGACACTACAACTCCCATAGGGCTGTCAACGAATATTCTAAATTCGAATATATATTCGAATAGTTTTAAAAAACAGAATTTCGAAGGTGAAAATTAATATTCGAATGTGGAAAAACGCCGCGGTAGCAGAGGCGTGGCTGTCTGCTTTGTGAGTGGGCGCGCTGCCTGAGGGGTCATTTTATTTAACGTTAAACAGAAACATTACTGAAGTGTAGGCTACTGTACTGACTGAATAGATATTGCATGAATAAGGTAGGTTTGATACAGCAGTTTCATGCACTGCAGGCTTCCACTGGTTTGATTATTTACCGTTTCATGTCAAGGAAAAGTTCCATGTTTACCACTGCACAGCACGCTCGGAGCATTCAATGTCGATTATATATACTGTAAAACTTCAATCAATGTTAATAATATTTGTTTCAATCACTGAATGAAGCCTGCTATATAAGAGTCGCGACCTTAAATGGCTTGCATAAAACTCTTGATCAGCACTCAACATTCGCTTATTGTTGTTGTTCATTTTTAAACTGTTATGCACAGAGCGCGTGACGCCTCATTCGCGCCGCAAGACCTCCAGACGCGCGTAAACGCGTCTTTACACTCGCGCCAGATGCTCTATTCGCGTTTGGTGTTGAGTGTGAGGGCTAGAGAGAGAAAGAGTGCCTGCGAGTGAGCGAGCGAGAGTGAGTGAGGTCTGCGGTCTTGGCCATTAGTTGATTTCCTTGTTTTCGTGTAGGTAATACGTTATCAAATATGTTTAAACTTAAATAAACTACCTATACAAGTAGTTATGTCTCTTTGTATTAATTTGTCCTGTTATTGACGTAATGCGCGTCATGACAAAATGCGCAACCAGATGTTCGAATAGTTCGAATATAAGCTATGTGTTTTTTTTAGAGGGAATATTCGAAGGTCATTTTTGAGCAATTTTGACAGCCCTAATGAGTATTGTCGCTAGTGACAGACAACAAAGAACCTGCTGGAGTTATGTCGTATGCCGGTGGAGCAATGTGGCGACATAATACATAATACATGTTTTTTAAAAAAAGGAGCTTTACACACAACCTTATCAGAGCTAATGATAATGACCTGTATTGTTATATATTTATGTAGTCTTGATTTGGGTGTATACAGTGGTTTTACATTTAAAAGGGTTGTAAATCTAGTTCAAGTACATTTTAGCACGCCATAGTCAACTTTTATCAGGTAATTTCACAACAACAAAAATGTGGCTAGTAAAAATGCTGTGTGGCTAGTAACTTTGGAAAACCACTAGCCACATTGGCTAGTGAGCAAAAAAGTTAATGTCAAGCCCTGTATATATATATATATATATATATATATATATATATATACACACACTGTACCGATGGTATCATGGGGAAAAACTGGCATGAAAATATTTTTAATATTAGCTCATAATTTGGCAGCAGGTATATTAGGCTGCTGTCACTTTAAGACCTGACACACGGATCCATTATACTGTTACACATGCGTTTTTTTCTCAACTGTTTACGTTCACTTAAAACATAACTGACTGTGTTTACGTGAATACATGCATTTTGACATTATTTTGTGTGTATTTGACTGTTTAAGTGCAATAAGCAGCGAAAAAAAGTCAATGTAGTACTGAGGCGGCTTTCTGTGAGCGCACTTTGGGTGTGAGCACAAAATCTGCGGGAATGAGTAAAATTATGTGTAATTCGCGCAATCCCACGCCGAAATTCAAACCCTGTAACCAACAATATTTATCCATAGATAATGAAACGAGTGAGTGAGGGGAGGCGGGTTTGTGTGTCAACTCGCTGTCGGAAAAAAGGTGTGCGAAAGAGAAAGTGTAGCTGATTGGAAAATGTTTTGAGGCGTTTCAGATATTTCAGTATCGATATGTATCGAAAAATTATCTTATAAAAATGTATCATTGCACTTGTGTGTGTTTGTGCATTCTACCTGGCGAAATCCAAATCAGCCTCTCGTGACATGGTGATGTTGGTCAGGTTCTGCTGGAGCACAAAGATATTTCTGCACATCTTCTTGATGCCAGACTCACTGATACGCTTGAAGTACTGAGCTCCATTAATCAGAATGCAGGAGATCAGATGACCCAGTCCTGCACAGAGACAGGAAGACAGTCAGAAAAGAAAGGCTCCTTCAGGCATCAGCTTCCTGTTGAGGCAAGAGGTCACTCTCACCCTCAAAGATATACTGAAACTTGTGCTGCTGCAGGGCGGCTCCCATCACTTCCTCTATGGCACTGATGTCCTTATTCAGCTTCACCACCAGGGGGTCGTAGTCCATGCTGGCTGCATTAGCCACGATGGCGTAGTTGCCTTGTTTTGCCAGAGGGATCAGATAATGGAAACAGTGGACCCTGATGGAGCACAGACGACAGGCAGGGAATGACAATTATGAGTTGAGTAAGATAAGAACTTTCCTGAAGCTTGAGATATGACTTATTTAACCCACACAGGATTTCACCTCAAAATGAATATTTTTCACATGAAGTAGTCTTTTCGTTTGACATTTCTGCAAAACCTCAATTAAGATATCTTTGATCATGTGAACTAATTATTTTCAAATTTAGTATATTTTGTCACACTTTTTATTTTAAAAGGGAGTTTGCATCAGTGTTATTTTAGCATCATTAATTTTTTTGTTAATATTTTGAAATTAGTTATTTTATTTTAATTTTAGTTAAAGATTTAGTGATTTAGTTGTGCTTTTGTAATTTTCTATTAGTAAAAAAAAAAAAAAACAGTATAGTTTTTGTTAAGTTTTAAATAATAAAAATAACTTTTTATTAATAATTTTTCCAAATGAGTACATCTCTACATGTTCTGTTGAAAAATTCATCCTCAAGATAAATTCTTTAAATCAAAATGCAAATATCCATTTTAAACAAACAAAAACTTGAAACCATTTTTGAATGTGTGCGTTATTGTTATTATGCAAGTAAGTTAATAGTACTCTAGACTGTCATCATAGAAACGCCAGATGCTGGTGGTGAATATCTTATTCCACAGCTTCACTCTATAAAGGCTGAATGAACTGGGATGATGGAATGTCCTGTGAGCAGGTGCATGTGTGTTTGTTTGTGGCTACAATCTATGGAGTGTTAATGGCCTAATAAACCTTCGTATAGCTGCACAGATAAAGAGTGTTTGTGAGAGAGAAGGTGAGATGGAAAGGTTTCCATAATGGCCTCCAACAGACCTGCAATAAACCTCCCTTTTTTTATTATTATTCACCATTAGAAAAGCTTTAAGCGAAGACGCCCGCAAAAAGCCTGCATCCTCTTCTTCTTACCCTCTCTTATGGCTTAATTTACCCTCAAGCACTGTCAAGGGAAATTTGCTTGATGGAAAAAGTCAATAACGCGTAGCATGGGAGCTGCGAGTTATTGTTTCCAAATCATAAACAGGATCACATAAGCTAAATGATATCAGAGAATAATCGGGCGAGCCACAGGGAGGGCCTGTGGAGGAGGGTATGGAGAGTGAATGACCCATTGATGCTCTTTTGCCAGGCAGACTCTTTGGAAGGCCTAAAAATACAAGCCGTTTAACACTGATGGAGATGATTGTTTGTAGCTGTGTAGAATCAGCCTGCAAATCTGCAGAGTTTAAGCCATTGTTTGTGTGAAGATACCTTAAAGTGTGCCTTTGGAGCCTTCTCAGACTGAGATGATAAAGTGGGACCTACCTGACCTCCAGATGCAACACCAGCAAGCAGCGGTCAGCAATGTCCTGGAAGGATCTGGAGAGGTCAGTCAACGTCTGGAGTATCTGTTCTCGACTGCGAACATTCTCTGTGTTCACTTGAGCATCTGAGCCTGGGGATAGACCTAGAAATAGACAAAATAAAAGATAGTCTGAACCAGAAAAACATTTATAGCCATTATACCAACAAGTGGAAAGACTTCCAAGACTTCCTAATAAGTAATGCCAACAAGTTCAGCAAGTACATGTAGATGTGGTATTTGGGTTTCCACAAAAATTAAAGGCTCCAAAAAGTGGTTTTCGCAGAAGAACCATTTTGGGTCCATTAAAAACTCCTTCAGTGAATAGTTCTTAGCGTGAAGAACATTTTAATAATCTAAAGAACCTTTTTCCACTATATAGAACCTTTTGTGCATTTGCTTGTCGAACAATTTACTCTAATAAAGAACTTTTATTTTTAAGAATGCCCAGCCACTTGCATTTCACAATCATGAAAATCATGAATCAATAAGCCGACAACCAGAAGAGTCTGTGTACACTGAAAAAAAACTATTTGGATTTGCAGGATTTTCACTCTGAAACTGATCTCGCAAATAATTACAAAGAGACGGCAAGTAACAATGAATCAAACATTATATTTAGAATTTTGAAGTAGAAAGACTGAAGTAGTATATTCTTGTAAAATACTTCAATAATCGTTGTTATATTTACAACAATGATACGCAAGCACACATACGGCCACAGGACGACTATCAAACAGAAAAGTGTGTGCGTGTACGACACTAGGCGATCAATGAGGCACGAGAGATGGCGATGGACACTGACTTCCTGTAACTCTCTGTGGCATGTCTGCACTTCTGAAGGTCACATTCGCACACACACATATAACGGTGTGCAGAGAAGTAGTATGTGTGTGTGGACGTGTTTGCTTTGATGATGGACGCCGGTTTGCTCACTTGGCACTGAGTCCCTTGAGTTTGTTCAGGAAAATGGCCACCGTCATTGAGCAATTATATATATACACACAGACCACTGTCAAAAGACATTTGGTAGTTAATTGCTGTCTTTCTATAACTCTTAGCAGGAAAAAGGTTTGTGGGAGATAAGCGTGTGTTTGGCATGGAATGATTAAAAAGGCTTGAAGACAAGAAGTACAAATAGAGCAGTGATGACCAGGTGGTAGATTAGAGGCACTGGGCCACCAAGGACTGATCTGTAAGAGCACAGAAAATTCCCCTGATGTGACGTCCCGTGGATAACAGAACTGTCAGGCCAGGGTAACAAGAAAAGGTTTTATTTGGCAGGGAAATTAAAACTGAGTACCAAATACGCTATCCTATAATTACATTTAAAGAGATGTGCTCACCTACAAATTAAGTTCAACCATCATTGATTTACCCTCATGTCCTTTTAAACCTGAATGACCTTATTTCTTTTGTGGAACACAAAAGGAGATGTTTTAAAGAATGATCATGCTGCTCTTTTTCATACAATGAAGGCAGACAGAGATGTGGTATTTGAAGACATGTCGCACCAGGTTTGATGCTTATGATGCCAAATTACATTGGTCTCATAACCAAAGTTGAATTTGTAGAGGCATATATACATGAATGAGGTTTAACATAAATGGCAGAGGCTAAGATTATAAGTGAAAATGACTTAAATGTAAAAAGATTTAAAATATAGCATGCAGATTTCAGGATGCGGGTTAAGGGATGAAGCGAGGACTCAATTGTGCAGTTCTTTTTTTTTTTTATATATAAAAATAAAACAAACAACAGAAACTATCCAGGAAAAATCATGACCAGCAGATGGACTGAACTGGGCAGAACAAGGCAGGGCTGGAAAAGGCCAGTCACACTGACAACACATAACGAGAAACATTAGACAACGAACTGGCACAGGACTGCACACACAAGTAGAATAAATAGGGAGCAAACAAGACAGGGCTGTGTCCGAAATAGCCCCCTATAGGGAGATAGCCATTTGTGATGGTGTCCGAAACCATAGTGGATATTATCGAGTGCACTTATTCAATCCCACAATGCACCACAATAACAAGTGTACAATTGATGTACGCTCAACGGCTAGAGAATACCCATAATGCACTGTGACGGTCGTGGCGAATGAATTCCCGCATCTCGCCAGAAGATGGCATCCGCAGCTGAATCATCCATCCATCCACTTTCCAAACCGCTGGTCCAATGTGGCTACAGCATAAAATCATTCAGGTATAAATTCCTTTTTAATTTATTATTAAATAGTTTAATTAAGGTTTATACATCCATGACAGAGTTCAAGATAAATCTTTTCATCTTACTACTGGAGCTGCTAGTTTGCTAAGTTTCAAGTGATTATTTAACAGCAAGCATAAACTATGCAAAAGAGGCAGTCCTTCCGGCGAACTTAGTGTCCGAATTTCATTCACTCCTTCAAGTGGACTATATTAGTGGAGTAATGTAGGGAATAGTGGATGAGGGTATAGGGGGTGATTTTGAACACAGACCAGGTGGGGCAACTGAAACAATTATCAGATAACAAGATGGGCGGGGTTAAGACAATAGACAGAAGAGCACATGACACAATGAAACAAACATGACAAGCCATGTGTTCACACCAAACATGACAAAAATACAAGAACACAATCACAGCAAAGCATGTGCCGCGAAACACAAGACAAAACATAACATGAAAGCACGAGGCAGATGAAAACACAATCTGCGTGCGACACAACGAGCAAACTCGAAACCGCACGCTCACTCACGCAACAACACAGCGAATGCTCATCCTGTGCTCTCACAACAGAAGACAAACACATAAATGTCCGAATCCCAACAGAACCAAAACAAAATAGACCGAAGTGCCAGGATCCGAAGATTCCGAACACCACGCTCTGCACACAAACCAACTCACATGTTGTGGATAGAAGAGTGCACGGCCCGAGCGAACTCGGAACCGCACACTCACCATGACAAGACGATAGCAGTGTCACTAACCCAAGAATAAACAGAACTAAGGAAAGTGACAGAACCCTGACATTAAGTCGAATAAATGAATTTTGAATAAATCTGTATATCTGTACATTCTGTATAAACCTTGATTGTTTATTATAATTAAATTAATATATGAATATATTGCCTGTGGATTTGCTGTATATATATCTCTCTCTCCTTTCTCTAGTGTTATATGTATTTATTATTTAATATAATGTATTTTTTTAAATAAAGTAATGATATATACATCATAAAATTACATTTTTTAATATATTATTTATAATATGCATTATATATAAGAATATTCAATAATATTTTCAAACAAAGCTAACATGAACAATTTCATATTCCTCTATGTAGCTTTCAATCATTAACTGCTTTTGCACAGCCAGCCAAAGTAAAGCTGTTTTACCAGTTTGGATGCAATAAAAAAAAAAAAAAAAAATGCTGTTTATTTAAATCGGTTCATAATTTTAGTGAATTTGGAACTGAGCCTATCATGAACAGCATGATCCAGACATTCAGAGTGTACTGCAAATCCAAAGGAAACCGATGCTGCACGCCAATTAACCTGCAAGTTTGAATTATGCAGTTAGTCTGAATTCCATCCATGTGTAGAGCTGGTTGTCAAGTTGTGTGTTTGTTAACACAAGTGTGCTCATGTATACACATACCAACTGTCGGTGAACGAGTGAGTGCAGCAGCATGTGGCAAAGCATGGCTGCTCTGTTTAAAGTCTGTGTGTGCCAGGACCCCCTTACCCAGACCCCCACTGGTGGTGCGAGAGAGAGAGAGATGGGCCTGATGTCCATCGCCTCTGAGCTCATCCCGCCACGATGGTGTGATCAAGGTCGCGCCACATGGGCGGCCCCACTGTTTCGAGTTAAAACAAACCTCTAAATGTCTTCTTCTGTCTTCCTTTAACTTAAATGTCTTTTATCGGAGGCTGTACGCTGCGTAGATGTGTGCCGTGTGCGTGAGTTGGACTCATCCAATTATTTTCAAATCCTATCTCGCCTAAGCGTCTGTTCGATGCCATCTGTGAGAGGGTGGCACTCATAAAGACACAGAGAGAAGGAGAGAGCGGAGATCAATCATTCGCTGATACCCTTCTCCACGACCACATCCCACTGGCAGTCAGGGTGAAGCTTAAGCCCAAAAACTGCTGTAGAAAAACTGCATCATCTCGCCGCACACCTTCCACAGGCTGTTAAACACAGCGCTCTAATAAACAAGATATCTGACCTCTGCGGCAGCAAAGGGAGAGGGAGACGAAGAGAGATAAAAAGAGAGACCGAAGCCTCATGAATGATGCATGTGATTGGCTGAGAGCGTTAATTATTCGGCTGCAGTAACAGCAGTGACATCTGCATGGGGAGAGCCAAGCTCTGTCTGCCGACGACCTTTGACCTCACTGCGTCAGCACTTTGACTCGCTGGCAAAGCCTTCAGGACAGAAATTGAGTAGGTGTCTTCAGTAAAAGCTATTCCAGAAATGAAAGTGTGTCTGTGTGTATCCATAGACATTATGCTAATAGATGGAAAGCAGACCTTTACTGTCGGCGATAAAGGTACTTTTTAAAACTCCAAAAATGAACAGATCGCTTGACCCAAGAGTTACTCTTTCTTTGGCACTAAAGGCTATGAAAGCTCAAAGCTCTACGTCTGTTCAGCGATATGAGAGCGATGAATCTCCCGAGAGCTATAGGAAGCTGGATTTGGAAGCATGTGAAAGGAAGAAGCTTGTTTGGACAACAGTTCTGCCTTTTGTCTGTCAAGCCTAGGTAGGTATAAGGTGGTTAAAGGTCTTGCGAAGGTAATGGTCAGAGAAAAACTCCTGAGATAAAACTCAACCTGGGGCCAAAGAAATTCAGTTCACTTGGCAGCTATCTTGTTCAGCTATTTTCTAGTCATGCGAGTATAGCTCCCGTTTACATGAATAGAGAAAGGTTGAAACCTCAAATACAGATGGTGTATGTGTATGGAATCAGAAATAAAATCTAAGGAGAATGGGATCCTGAAATTAGCTTTTTAAAAAAGCTCTAAATCATGTCAAACCTCTTTATTGTCATGCCTATATCATTAAGGAGGTTGTCTCTTTTAACTTAAAGTGCAAGGTTACCATCAGAACATAGTGAGCGGTGCAGTTTTCCACATTCAACTCTCTACGAATGGTCTCTACTGACTAGGTTTGACCCATGTTTTTTTGCTTCATTTAATACTTCAGACAGAACGAGAGGAGTGATGTTAGTGAGAGTTGGGATTGTAGGTGGGTTTCCGTCCACATCATTTTATGTGAAATCCGCATAAAAATGCATAAATTTGCTTGAGGCAGAAAACATGTGACCAAAGAAATCGTTCAGAAAAGAAAATCATTGGATCAGTATCATCTCACAGCGTCTCAAATTCATTCTGAAATGCCGGAGCAAAAGCCTGTCATCAAAATGATTGGCCGCTATTACCTTCAGACACGTTGTCGCTCCAGACGTAAGGCATCTACTGCTGATAGCTAGCAAAAAAAGTATTTTATCCGCAAGCTCTAAACTGCTAATAATTTACCATCTATAATAATAAAAAAAGCCATAGTGGATTCCACAGTGGCAACAACATCTATTTTATTTTTCTAGGACATGGGATGGAAACGCTGCAGTATTTGCAAACTGTTGTTGTGATATTCAGATTTTAATTTACAGCATTCGCATACTGCAAATCAAATTCCCAATTTGCATGTAAACAGCCTCTCTTATATTTAATCTGCATGTACAGAAGATGTCCTCACTTCCATCCAAGCACAATCTTTACTACAAAAAAAAAGTCTGAGAGGGCAAAAAATACAAATAGTGTTAATAGTGTACAAAAACCCCAGACAGACGAACACAAGAAAGAACATACAGAAACACACATGTCCTGAGGAAACTGGGCTCTGGGCCCAGATAGATTTAGGGAAGATTTCATGTTATTGAAAAGATCCCAGATGAGCGATGAGACAAACAGTCTTCATGACCAATCAAAGTCCATTGATTTCTACCCAAACAATCGGTGCAAGAACGTGTCCTAGTGCCAAATCAAATTTAGATTACATTAAGATTCAACACCATGACGCTAAAGAGCAGGATTATCTCACGCATCTTATCGCAGAGGTCCGAGTGTTTGTTTTAGCAGAGGTTGGAGGGACGGAGATTGAGCAATGCCACCGATTAAACTCACTGAGACAAGGACAAGGTCTCATTGTCAGTCTGACAAACTGCTGGACATTCTTTGTGGAATACTTCTAGAACACAAACGCCACGTCAGGGTGGTCACAGGTGCATAAAGGATGTCTCTTCCTGTGCACGGTGGGCCTGCGTTTTAGAAAGACAAGGGCAAAAGAGCTCTTTCTCTCACTCTCCCTCTCTAGGAACTCTCTTCACTCGATCCACTTCAAAGCTTAGTCTCTGGTGGTGAGACGCTGTTTAATCTCCCCCACATTACACTGGCAAACGTGTTTTAGTCTGCAAGACAAGACAGGAGAAAATGACTTGTTCATACCTGACTGGCTCCATAATATAAAATCCAATTTAAGGGGGGGTTACAGAGATAAGGGTTTCCGTCGGCGACGGTCCCATCAGCTCAGCAAACACTAAATAATGAACAATGCTGAAGCTGTCCCACCATGATAAAACACTCCATTACGGCTTCTGCACAGAACTAATGGTAATTACACCACGTCCTCCACCGCGCTCTTATTGAATTTTTATCTGCTCTGGACGCGAGTCGCTCTGAAGCAGTCTTTACCCAAAAAACAGAAATAACAATAGTTTTAAAATAGCTTATTTACAGATTTCAGTGAAAGAAATGGAGGAAATTCGGAAGGTATTGTGTGAAGTTTCACCGATGTGACGTCAAACATCCATCGCTGAAGTTTCATTGAAGTCTCGGAGTAAAGCTCAATATTCTCAATATATTTCATGTCAATGTGACAATATGCAAGAATCGTTTAAAAAATGATTTACACAGACGATTTCCGGCTTATCTTTCATGAGGCTCAATCAGTTCTTCTGATGAAGTAATAAAATGTATTTATTCAGTTCTGATAAAGTGATGAGGTTCAGAAGTTGGAGACACTGGGATTTAAATCTAATTTAAACCTGGAAATGCACAGTTTTAAAAAAGGAGACATAGCAAACATTAAGATTACTCAAATTTGTCAGTATTTCGATTCAAATTATCACTAAAACGTTTGCATGATCATTTATTCTGTAAAGGAAAAATAATAAATTGGAAAACGTTTTGACACAATACATGGTCGACACATACTCAATACGCAAACCTCCAGCCAAACGTATACAGTAAACACACTCACTGCAGCTCCGGGGCAGGGTGCTGAAGAAGCCCCTGAGGCGGGTGGCGAGCCACTCCATGCTCTCCTGCAGGTTAGCGAGAGCCTTCAGATCACTGACGTCCCGCAGAATCTCATTCTGAGGAATTAACTTATCACCCAGATTCCCTGTCAAAACCTCAGACTCCTTGGCAAATGCCGCCCTGTGAGAGACAGAACATTTCCAGCATTAAGAAAAAGCCTCACTCGTGTTTAATCATTATTCCGTATGGTCTGCTGAATGTGGCCATGGCGTCGATACAGATTGATTTTAATAACAGCTCAGCACAACTGAACTGTCTGTGGTGGATGTTAATTAAACCAGCGCTTAGAAGTGAAAAAGATCGGTAAAGGTGAAGCATGTCATTTTTTCATGTTAAAATATTTATAGACCAGTTTATTGAGTCATTTAAAAAGTCACTTTCAAAAGCATAATTAAATTGCCGTTTTTGGAGACATGTCCATTTTTGACTCCACAAGTACTGAGCGTTTGGGGTAGGAAAACCTGTTTGTCCGAGCAGATGGGCAGCGGAAGTATTTGGTAAACTAGTTTGGATTTATTATTTTTAATATTATTATATTTGAGATATTACGCATTCTTCCTCTAAATGACACCTTAAAAAAGAGGTACATGAATGAGCTAATCTGAAAAATAATAGGTGGAAATATTTGTTGCAATTATTATTTTTTTCTTTTTTAAAGTTTCTTATTCTCTTATATTCTTAATTTAATTGACACAACTGAAGTTTGCAAAATATAATTGTTTTATCCTCTTACCCATTACCACTTTAATTCACATAACTTGCAAAACTAAACTGAAAATGAATAGGTGGAAATATTTTTTTGCAATTTGTATCGTATTACTGCAATTATTATTATTTTATTTATAGTTTGGCAAATAAGTTTTTTGCAAAAAAGGTTTCACTTTATTTTGATGGTCCCTTTGACATTCAGTTGACTAAGTGACGTTGCACCTACAGTACATGTCTACTCACACATGTCTAACTCTCATTAGAGTTTTAGTAGAGTATTAGTAGACTGGTAGGGTTAGAATAAGTTGACGTACTTGCAAAGTTACTCATAGTTAGTAGAATGCCTGTTGGGGGACCATCACATTAAAGCGTTAGCAGATATTAAACAGTCTACTGAAGGGAGAATTAAGGTGGACAGGGGGGCAGAAGACATCTAAAGGGGAAAAGAGATGTTGTATGTCCTGGTGGGAAGGTGCGATGAAAATATCTTAGTGTTCTGGGCACCACTGTTGGCACAGCCTCAACACTGGCCAGATGATCACACCGGTGCTAATGTGTACTTAAAAAAAACGCTTTCCCTTACTCTGAAGCAAATCTATAAAGTCAGTATTTTCTTTGACCTCCTCCTCTACAGGTATGTGATGAATGTGATCCAAAATCCACGTGGCTCATTTCTGAACGCTGTGAAATATTTTAAGATAAAACGCAGCGTCTATTGAACGGAAGACTTTTTAACAAGCTTTTATCACTCTGTATAGCATTGCCATACATGTGGCGTAATCCCTCTTTAGCTGATGAAACTGTCAGGGTCATTTATATGATAAAAGCCTCCTGCTCGCCGTCTGCGTTTAGCTTCAACAGGTCGGCTAGATTGGATTTTTCTGCCCCACATAACCAGTTCATTTATTTATTGTACAATTGCTGGCCATGGCACATCCAAACCGACGGAAGAACACGTTGAGGGCAATTTTGATAAAAATGGAGCCAGCCCTCCCCCTCCCTCTTGTCCAATCACAGTTTTCCTCATACTTGTGTCTTCTTTAATTTAAGTGTGCACTTGAGAGGAAAAGAGAGAAAGGGAGGGAGACAGAGTGAGCAAGTGAATCCAAAACAGAATTGCATGTGTGTTTGGGATGCTGGAATGTTACGGCAGACAGTGTGATTGCCTGCAGTTGAATTTGTTCTTGTTGAAAGATGTCAGCTGAAGCTATAAGGGCGAGATTTCACCCTTTCACAGGACCCAAACAGAATACCAAAATGCATTGGCGTCTGGCAAACAAAAAAATAACATTCATTTTCGACGAAGAGCAATTTTTGGACTTGAAATGGATCGAGTACATAAGTGTGTTTATTGATCTATTTACAGGACGTGAAGGCCTGCAGATCTGTGTTATACAGCACATGACCGCCGTCTGTGCGCTAACCTGCTCGGATGTGAGCTGATAGCAGTTGTCCGAGTGTGTTTGTATATACTGTGTGCTCGGTGATGAATCTGTGTGGAGAGCTCACATTGGGAACAGTGTGTATTTGTATTATGTATGTGTATATTAGCATGTGCTCTCACCGTGTGAAGTCCTCTTCCTCCTCTCTCTTCTGTCTGAGCTGTCTGGGTTGGGTCATGCTGGCCCAGTTGGGCAGAGACTGCAGCAAACGGCTGATGTCTTCATCTTTAGCCCAGGATGCACTGATGGTCAGCTTCTCCTCGCACTGTACGATACCCCTACAACACACACACCACACAATAATCTCAACAAAACTTCAGGATTAAAATAAACTGATTTAATTCAACTTTGGGAACATGGAAAATCGTGAGTATCATTTTAATTTTCAGCCTTAAATTTTAAAGTCTGTAAACATTGAACATTAGATTTTTGTATGTTTTTAATAAATATTAAATATAATCTAAGATATATTTATTATTTAAAAATGTATATGACAAATCATTAAATGTTTAAATCTTTAAAATTAAAAATATTTATTATATTATACTATATTATATTGTATTATATTATATTATTACAGGAATACAGCCAAATTCATATATAATAACAAAAAAATATATATATTATATTAGCTCCACAGTTCAATGTGTTTGTAAACATGCTAAACACATTATATAATACTCAGATGTTAATGTACACGGCAATAGCTAAAAATATTATGAAATTAATCTACTGATTTGTTAAGTGCTATATAATGATTTGTTAATTACTAGTAAATGGAAGATATCATCAAGTGTGATGAAACACTCCATAAGGAGCTAAATTAGGAGCTAAATTAGGAACAAAGTCTGTGATTGGCTGAGGGATTAAACAAGCTCCATTTCACTCCATGTCTCAAAAAATTCTAAAATATGTAAATGAACCATAAGTTCAGATAAATCTCTTCAGTATTGCATAAGCAGACCATTAAAAGTGTGCACTGGCAGCTGAACACGGTTCCACAGAAGAGTATACAGAGAGGCAGACAAGAGCGCGGATGAATAAACTGTTATTGTCTGCGATGTGTAAAATGATTGAACAGATCATGTAGAACGAAATGCAGTGCGTTTCACTCATCTTATGGCTGAGAACGAAGGAGATAGAACAAAAGAAAGACAGAGAAGGAGACAAAGAGAGGGACAGATTGGTAGCATGTGATTATTGTGTGAGAAAACGGCTGCCTCTGCACTTTCTACCCATGATTGAGCTCAGTCCAGATCCCTGCTGACTTACACATATGTGATCGGACACACACACACACACTTCACTTAAACACATGAGCAGACCAATCATCCAGTGTTTCCAATACCAAGGTTTTCAAACATCCGTAGACCCCCTGGGGATCTGAGAAGATACTGCAGGGAGTACATTGAGAAGATATACTGTAAAACAGGTTTACCTTGATTTTAAAGAAATGTCTAACTATTTGAATGAACATTCATGAATGATCTAAGGCATTATGTAATTTAATAATGTTATATAATGTTCTTTATAATTAAATAGCATTACAGAGAAATGTTCCGTCCGTCAGACTAATTTAAAACAGATACTTGTCTTTTTGAACTATTCATTAAAAGAACCAGCACATAAGAGTCATTTGTTCAGGAAACTACACTGCCAGGCAGTATGCTTTTAATTCACTAAAAATAACCACTTTATGAGATTCATTTGTTCATGAACTCGACTATACTAGACATATCATATGAACAGCATGTTAAGAATGTTTTAGATTGACTAAAAAGAACTTCATAAGAGTCATTATTTCAGGAATTAGACTACACTGGTCACGCCGTATGTTTTTGATATGCTAAAAAAGAACCGTCTCATAAGAGACATACATTTACGAAATCAGACAAAACTGGTCCTGCGTATGTTTTTGATTCACTAAGAACCACTTCATAAGAGTCATTAATTCATGAAAACCACACTGGTTGCGGTGTATGTTGTTGTTGCGTGCAACCTGCCAGGTCAACCCAACAGAAAGACATTTCATGCCATTATGTTTTAGTACCTTTTTATTGCATCACATTCAATACAGACTACAAACTCATATTCTCAAATACGATTTTGTGTGTCACATAGTATTATTACCTGTAAGCAGAATTGCAGATCTCCTTGTACTCCTTGAGCTTGTCACAGACCATCTCCAGGAACTGGTTAGAGTACGCACTGAGATCCTGCATCAGACTCATTAGATCCTGAATTGACTTCTCCACAACCACAGTGCTCTGAAAACACACACAAACACACACACTCAATATAATATACTCTGAAGTCAGGGCATCACCTCTATTCGTTTCTATGAATCAGATGATTGCTTTAGAAACTCTAAATGTCGCTGTTGTTAAGGTGCAGGGGAGGTTCTGGTCTGAGGTCAGGGTTGAGTTTAAGGATGACCAGTGCAGGCGCCCTCTATAAAGGACCGTGATAGACTACAGAATGCTGCAGTCTATCTGCTCAATTGCTCGCTTTTGAGCAAACAAGTCAAATAGCCCGAAAAACAAGCACGATCAAAACCCTCCATTCACCTGTCAGAGATGGACAACCATGCTACGGTAAAAGAAGCACCATGATACAGAAACATATGACAGGGATATCACTTTATATGTGTGGCAATGACAGACCTCCACTTGGGCACATCATCCTTCAGGCACTGCGACTTCCTCTCTACCATTTAACGATTGCACCCTGCCATCAAAGCTAATGATGCTAATAGCAGAAGAACTATCCGCTCAAACAAAACAGAAGCCCGGGCACAAAACAGAACCACATTTTAACACTATGAAGGGCCAAAACAAAAGAGCATAGCCACCAACATTTGGCTGCATTTCTAACGCCAGTAGTGATTGACTGAAAGTGACAGCGAGTGTTAGCACGCCATTGGCAGGAGGATAGTAACGGTGTTGCCTACTGCACCGAATCGTAGTTTACTTGTGGCACTGGCACAAATGCACTGTTTAATTGGGCTCAGCACTAACTCAATCCGACCACATCATGAGCCATCCTGCACAGCAGGGGGCAGCGGCGAGTGCCCCGAGTAGTTTGTTCTTATTAGCGCATTGCTGTACATTTGGCGTACAATCTGCTAATACACATATCACTGCCTGCTGCTTGCGCCCCCTGCCTGAGCCCCAGGGGCGGAGAGCGAGGTAATGATCCGTGGCACTGCCCTGGCCCATCAAGCTCTCTAGCAGTAAACTGCACCAGGGAACCGAGGGGGGTGGGAGAGAAACGACTCAGCGGGGGAACGCTAGCCTTCAAAGCTATGCCCCTGGTCACACTGGAACAAGTCCATCAACGCCATAGTGTATCCGATTATGTGTGTGAACGAGCGTCTAGGAAAGGTTGGCATGGTGACTGGGGACTGAGAATAGAACATATCTCTCAGAAATGTTCAGCATTTTGATTATTATCAATATATTTATCCAAATGGATAAAAATATAGTGACGTGTATTTAAACTGTATGTATATATGTGATGGTAAAAAGTATACTGAACAAATTTGTGTGCGTATTTTGAATACTATCTTATATATAAACACATACAGTTAAAATATTTATCCATATTAAAATATATATATATAAAATTACACCATCATATACAGTACATATTTTTCTATCTATAAATATTTCATATAGAGAACATTTTTTTAAAGTATACATTAAAATGTACAGTCGTTAAAACAATAAAGGCTTGTTTTGAACACTTTTTCACAAATGAATGTGAGGAATTATATATTTTAAAAAATATATATTATTTATATGCACCAATATAACAATATAAGCGCAATTTTACCTACATGTATTTTTTACTTATATAATTTAAAAATGCAACACAGAGACTTCTATGAGCATTTACGAGTAATGACCTAACCGATTCATGAATCGGACTCAAACATTCCAAAACTACTTCATGTTAATGAGGTTTAAATGAGTAAATAAGTCTTAGTGATCTCATATACACTAGTCTGGCTGGTCATGACACAAAGAGACATTGTGAAACTACTGTGGCAAGTCAATAGTCAAATAAAAAAGTGCATTAAAATCACAGTCGGTGTTTATGATGTTCGTTAATTTTACGTTGCCAACATAATATTGAATAGATCATGCATTTTCGATATACTGCTCACGCCTAATAAAAGCTACAGTGAATGACCAGAGAAATATCATACAAGCTGCAAAATTCGGTCTCTCTTTCCCCCTCTCATTTATGAAGCTCAATATTTCCCAGTAAACAAAGTCTCTAAGCTCCATTATTCAAGTAACAAATGCCCCAGTGCTCTGCGGCACATGTCTAATTCTCCTCATTTAACACACTCATTCGTCTTAGCCCCAGAAATCATTAAAAAGTAATCAAGCTCCAGAGAGAGAGAGAGAAAGAGAGAATGAGAGGAAAATAGAGTTAAAGGATGGATAGAAGCCTCACAAGCGAAACAGACAGACAGACGGCGAAAGCTTTAGAGAAAAATCAAACCAGCAGAGGTTCTCTTGTCTCATCGCTAGCAAAATCCCTCCTTTCTACTTAAATATCACAGAGTGCCATGGGAGGTTTAAGATCTGTTGCTGGAAATTTCTGCGTCTCCCGACTCATTCTTACTCCGCTCACACTACAGAGCACCTTTGAATTCTTACTGGAGTACGTCCAGCCACGCCAGCATTGATTACAGTCCTCCTAAAATGAGCAGAGCTGCTGGAGGGAGTGTTTGCTAATGGCACAAGGTTTAGCGCAGTATAAATGAAGAGAGTCATAATAATGAACGCTCAGCGCGCAGTGGGACTCGACTGGTGAGCGTCAATGAGAGGGAAGCACAACACGCAGTGGAGCAAAGAGAACTTAACTCACATGCTTAGGGACACTCAGAGGCCTGAGTGTGTGTATACACACACACAAATCACATACTCTCTCTCACAGAATGACAAGTAAGAACCGTGAGAGTCGCAGCAGAAATGGCAGAGCTCTTCATAATGGCTGACAATAGCATCTAAATCACATGCAGGCAGCTTTTCCCAACAAGATGAGTAGATTCAGCTCAGCTCCACCCAAAACACACAACATATTGATTTATGGACATGAAGATAGTATTAATATAGACAATAATACTAATAATAATAGTGTTACGTATGGTCTGAGTTTGTTTTGCACCGTTTCCTGTTCAGTTTCCTGTGTTAGTGTTTCCATGGTTATTCATTGTTTGATTAATGAACTGAACCTGTTTCTTGTTTTGTTCATTGGTTTTGGTTAGTATATATTGAACCTGTTTTCTGTTAGTCTTGGTTCCATCTTTGTCAGTAATAGTTGGTCATTCTATTAATGTTTTTTGAGCTTTTTGCATCCTGAGTATCTTTGTTTTCTTTAAGTTGGTAAATAAAAACAGACCGCTGCAAATAGACCCTCATCTCATCTCTGCATCAACCAACCATGACAAATAGTTATTGTTATTATTTCAATCATAACAATAATAATTATTTAGATCATAAATTTCCAATATATTAATATAGTTTATTTAGACCACTGTAGTACATGCATATTTAATCTTATTAAAAATATCATTTATTTTCTTTCTTACTGAAGTACCAAGTCAAATCCCGTTCCTGTGAATTTTACTTCACTTTTATTTAAAGTAGACAAAAAAATAATAATGTGAAGTATAATTAGCTTACTGTATGTAACTGTATTTGTCCTTGTCACGAGAGTCTTTGACCTGAAAGAATGCATTTTAATTATGTTACAACTGTAGTTGAAGTCAAACTTGAACATGGTCAGCGATCAGGCTTTAAATAACTATATCTAAATGTCAAACTACTGTATAAAATGTAACAATTAAATAGATTTAAAGATCTGGTATCCTAGAATCCTACATAGTCACGACATTGAGGAAACTTGTGGTTAAAAAAGCTTCTTTACACAGTTTGTGCTTCAAAGTTACTTTAATGAGAAAATTTCCACTGTCTCTTGATATAATCAGTCAACGTGAAAAGCTGTCTTTTTTACTTTCAATTAAATGAGGAAAGTTTTGACTGGATACTTTGACTTTTAATAGAGTAAAATTGAGACAGAAAAACGTTTTACACCCATGCAGCGTAAGCAGAGATCTCTTTATACAGTCCCAGCTGATGTACCGAGATACTGTAAGAATACAGGATTCACACACACCTTTGGAACAAACCACCAAGAAATCATTATCCATACATTTTAAACTCTGCCTTAAATATTAAATAACTGAGTGATGTAATTTATTCTATTGAACATTCATTACACATATGTAATTAGATCATATTTATAATATGTAATGTATTGGAATGCCAGAAGAGAATGGGCTCCACTCCCAAATAATTATTATTTTACATCTTCAAAGTACATATTTCACTGGTCAATTTAATGTATATATAACCTTTAATTTATTAAAGGTTGAATGAATGAATTAATGAATGCATAAATGAATAAATGACTGGGCTCTCAATTAATATTGTATTAATTTTCATGACTTCTCCATGCCTGGAAGTCACAGTTTAAAATCCCTTAAAATGACTTGGTTTTCCTATTCAGAATGGATGACAAGCAGGTGGACAGATGTTGAGATGAGTCTGTGTGTGTGTAAAGAAGGTTCACGGGCCATGGGTTTTCTCCATTAATCCAGTTTTGACCCCATAGCACAGAGTTCAGAGCATTTAACCCGAACCGTTCCGGCACTTCAATTACACCACAATACACACACACACACACACACACACACAAACACGAGTGGGTTACAGATACAAACATTTATACAATGGTGTGCGTATGCAAAGACTGGCAGAATGCTTAGTAAATGAATTTGGAAGAGCAATTTCTTTTGGTCGCAGAGGTGAAAAAAACATGCAGAAACACACAAGCCTCTCCAGGGTAAAGGAGTGTAATGCATGAGAAGGGCAGCGGTGCGACAGTTCATTCATCACTGTCAGTGTGACCGTACACCACTGAGACCCACAGACATGCACACACATGCCAACATGACCCTGCCACTCAACCGCAACGCAACTGTATGGACAGATGCAGATGCAGGAGGTTGCTTCTGTTGCTCTTTAAAACGTTAGTTCATACAAAAAGAAAACGCTGTCACAATCTATTCAATCTCATCTCGTTCCAGACCCGTATGACTTACTTTCTTCAATGCAGAACAGAATGTTTATGTCACAGTTTTCTATTCAATGTAAGTGTTGAATTGATACTGGGACTGTGAAGCTCCAAAAAGGACAAAGAGCACCATAAAAGTGGCCCATATAACTTATACACTATATTTCAAGTGTTTTGAAGCCATACGGAATATCTAAACATTTAAATATGAGAGCTATTGTAGAGGGAAAGAATAAGGGGAATAAACTGTATTCTTTTATACAATTTATTAGACTCTATTTTATTACTTTTTATTTTTAAAAAGTATTACATTTTAAAATATTTATTATCACCATCAAATAATGTATTATTACATTTTATAAAGGGAAAATTTTATATAAAGTGGACCATTTTTATTTTTCACTATTCATTATTGTAAGAAAAAGAGCAGGTTAAAACATTTTGCTGAAAATCTGTTATACAGGAACAACATGGTGAATAAATCATGAATTTTTTATTTCTGTGTGAACTATTCTTTCACGTCTCTATTATACAGTAGCTCTCAGCATTCTACGTCTGACATTGTTTGAGTCAGACTGAGGTGAAGTACAGGCCGCAAACATGCATGATGTGTAACAACTAAATGTAAACCTGTCATTTCTTCTAAAGCATGGCGTGTGAGTGACAGACTCTACCAGCTAAACAAACTGAGCGGCACAAAAGCACCAGGACTGCACTTCCTGCTGAAAATCCGCTGGCAGAAGGATTAAGCCTGTTTTATTAGAAGTGATTTAAATAAAGGTACACCGGCTCTGGAGGAGAGCTGATTACCGAACAAATGAATACAACAGTGTTCAATCCAAATGTAAATCCACATTCATCACAACTGAGGATCAATCTAAGGGCATGAACAGTGTGTTTATGGGTATGTGCGTGTGCATTGGGTTCAGTGCGAGCTTCTACCAAATCAAGAAAGAAGACCAATAGGTTATGATTGAACGCACAATCTTTGACAAGAAAAACAAAGACATTGTGTATCCACCTCTAACATTGTTCCTCCAAACACCACTTACTATCTCTAACTTCTTTTTCAGAGTTCCTTAAAGTCTTACAGTCTCATTTCAGCATACTCCTAGGACCACACATAAATCCATCATAAATGTGGCAGCACTGAGATTCAACTTTATGCTTATTTCTCAATAACGCACACATGCTCACATACACCCCCTGAAATAGAGCCATATGGGGCTAATGGTGCAGAGAGGGGAACAAACAGAAGGCAATGATATACACATTATCATTATGGAACGGATGTTTGTGTACACACATATGCACACTGAAACCCTGCAGAAACACCCCAATGCACTGGAAATATATGGAAATATATTAAAATGACTCAAAACAGCCAAAGTCTGCACTCTGAGCAGTTCTCTGCAAACTCAAAGTAGGCCTAAAGAAATGCCTGCTTTTCTTCACTTGGCCTGCTTTACAGCATATTTGGCTACATTTATGCTGTTTTCTTGTTTTAGCTCCTTAGGCAGAGATTAGCTCTTCCACACTGTCAGTTCAGGTAGGGGTATAGCCCAAGTTTAGGCCAGTGTCGGTGGGAGAAGACAATTGGTGGAAAGAGGGACTGTGTTGGGCCCACAGGTGAAGAAACGCTCAGAAGGCAACTTTGGTGCAGTCGAGGCCCAAAAAAATAATGCTGGCCTGAGGGAGGAACCCAAGTCAGAACTCTGAGGTAACGACAGAAAAGGAAAAGCAGAAAAAAACAGGAGAAGGTGACTGGCCCTAAAGGACAGAAGAAAGAGTGCGCACTGCATCACTGTCAGCTGAATCTTGATAAATTTCATCAGTTGAATTGAAAGGACTGCAGTCTTTTGAAGTAATAACATTAATTTACCACATTAATCCGGTTCAGGTCTTGAGTTGGCTGACCAACACTTTAACACTTTTCAAACTGCAGGGTGTGAAGAAAGGTTAGAAGGGGTCGTGGAAAATGATTTATTGTCATCATGGAAAAATGACTCTATATACTTATATAGCGTATTAGCAAAAGTGTTAGAAATCAATAATTCATTAAACACTAAATTATTCTATGGATTCTGATGTCCGCATTTCCTGTAACTTTATATAATAATGTCACTTGATCGACCATGAAGTCATCCATGGTGACAAAGGCGTTCTCTATTCAGACACGTTATATGCATCTGTGACCTTTAAGAAAAGACAACTTCAATATCGGTTTAAAACGATTTCCCAATCCCATTCTATCTATTTAATGTATTTCAAAAATAAATATTCCATACATAATCACGGTAACTTTTTGATCCTGATGTGCATATGTGTCTCTGTACAGAGACGACTTCCTGCAGATATAAACAAGGTCTAGACAACACCATTCAAACCTGAATCGTTCTGTGATTGGATGTTTTTGTGGTGATGAGAAGTCCCTAATAAAAGGCACACACCAAGCTGTGCTACAAGATGTCAATCAACAGATATCACACACACACACACACACAGAGAGAGAGAGAGAGAGAGAGAGAGAGAGAGAGAGAGAGAGAGAGAGAGAGAGAGAGAGAGAGAGAGAGAGAGAGAGAGAGAGAGAGAGAGAGAGAGAGAGACCCCCAAATATACACCCCCACACAACAGACCCTACAAACAAAAAGGTCACTCTCATTAGTTCAACTCTAGACTGATGTGCAGGGGTTCGTTTGTGTGTGTTGATGGTGAATACAGTGTGATTAAAAAGGTCAGCTTCATTAGCAAAGCGCTGGTGGCAGCTCAAGTCCACATTTCAGAATGAGCTTCGACTGAATGGCAAAGACAGACAGTAAATCACGTCTCTAAAAACAGACTTGTAAATAAACACAGCCCTGAAAATTCTGAGAACATTATAGCTCCAACCATGAATAGGCCTAAATACCTATACTGAGATCCTATTTGTCTGAAAGAACTTAATATTATAAATAATATTGGACATTTGTAGATTCCTGGAAAACAAGGGGCCTAATATTTCGGCAATTAAGATGTCAAAACTTTTTAGGCCTTTACAAAAATATCTGTTTCAGAAATTACCAGTGTTATTTTAGTATTATTTATTATATATTTCTATAAGTCTGTGTGTATGAATAACAATATAACCAGTAACCAAATACAAATTAAATTTTTTTTTGACCAAGATTGCCATTTTCCACCAACGTCAGCAAAAATGAAGTGTGTGAGTATAAGCGTTCCTGTAAGAGGTGTCTGGACATATGGCCCATGTAAGCAGCACCATGGATCCCGTGGTGGGGAAGATTAATAGAGCCAATCTCCAAACAAGCCACACAGTGACCCCTCAAAACATTTCTAATGAAATGAATCCATCAGTGGGCCCTGGACCTGCAGATAGCATCAGTGGAACAGATCAGCACAGAGAAAGAAATGGAGAGCAGTTTAAGAACGAGAGCAGGCAGAACATGGATGGCCAGGCCTTCTGATATCACTGGCCTTGTTGTCATGCTAGACAGAGTGAGGACAGCCAACTTGAGCTTCCAGGACGGGGGTGCTGATAGCAGGGGCTGTTCGTATTTGAGCGATCCTTGTGCTTGTAATGCTAATGCAGTAACACCTCTCTCTGCCAGAGCACACGGCTGTCAACTTGCATTTGTGCCAAGAAACCATTCTCCAACTTTTCATTACAAACAGAAAAAAATATATTGTTTTTAATTAAGTTTAACAATTAGGCTAACTAAGTGTCTGCTTTCTATTAAGACAGCCTTTGAAAAGCAACCTTTTCCAAATAGTCCGTAAATGGTCACTCATATTTCATTTTAGGCACATGAAAGCAAGGCTGTGAATAGAAGTACAGTCTATTCATTAAGTTTTACTTGTCTACCTTTCTGTTTATCATTCAACATATAAAACATCGAAAATTTCTTTCTGGTAAAGAGAAAGTACAACACATTGAAATACAACACATCTAGCCATATATATATATATATATATATATATATATATATATATATAAATCCTGTTAATTGGCCCCAAATCAAAGAGTTTACCCGGACATGACATTTTTATTGATATTGATGGTGTTCAGATTAGGCCTTCAAAAACTGTGCGGAATCTGGGAGTTTTGTTTGACCCCACGTTATGCTTTCACTCACACATCGGTCAGACTGTTAAATCATGCTTCTTTCACCAGCAGAATATTGTTCGTATACGCCCCTCTCTTAACTTTGGAGATGCTGAAACTGTTATTCATGCTTTCATAACTTCCAGATTGGACTACTGTAACTCCTTATACAGCGGCCTACCCACCAAAGCAATACATCGCCTTCAAATGGTACAAAACTCTGCTGCTCGAGCACTTACATATAATAAAAAATCTGCACATATTACCCCTTATCCTTCATCAACTTCACTGGCTTCCTGTGGTCAATCGCATCCAGTTTAAACTATTAGTCTTAGTTTATAAAGCCTGTCAGGGTCCCGCACCTCAATACCTCGCTGAGTTAGTGCAACCATACCTTCTTGCCCGGACTCTTAGATCTAGCAACGAAAATTTGCCCATTTGCCCATTCGTCCCCAGGTTTAAACTATCTACTGTGGGTGGTAGGGCTTTTAGTGTTGTAGCCCCTAAGCTATGGAATAAACTGCCCCCTAATCTTTGTGCCATCGACAACCTCTAGATCTTCAAATCAAAACTTAAAACTCATATATTTACCATGCTCAATAAATAATCTTCATTTCCATTTCTCTGTCTACCACTCTCTCACCTTTATTTTATTTCACATACTTTGTCGAAATTTATATGCTGCTAAAAAGGCTTATATGTTTGTTATCTTTGACTTATGTGCATTATTTGTAGTGTTTGCTTGTTTCCATCTGCTTTTCTGTTTGTTTGCTTGATATAGCCTAATAAGCTGATTGCTTGTTTCTTTTGTCTGTCTACTATTTGTATTATTTTGTGAAGCGACCTTGGGTTCTTGAAAGGCGCTATAAAAATAAACATATATATATACGGTGGTTGTCCAAAAGAGATTTTACAAAAGGAAAAGTTGACAAAAAGTTGGTTAGCTTTAAAAATGCTGATAACAACTGACATAAAATCTGTCCTAAGATTTCCTCCTTTGCGGTAAAGCAAGTAAACGGGAGTGGGTGTTTATGGGTGTGTGACTGGGTTTGTGTGTGTGTGTGTGTGTGTGTGTGTGTTAACATGGTTCCTGATGGCAAAGTGCAGTATATTTAATGTTGTGAAACTAAAAGAAAACCCCCTTTCCCTACGGATCAATGCTCCACTTCTCCCGGGCTGATTTCTCATAAAACACCTGCTGTAACATCCGAGCCACGGCACCTGGAATACACAGACATGCACCCATAAACACACACCCACATCTCTTTGTCATCATTTCCTTGACCACAGGAGAGCACTACTTTAAGCATCATTTGCCTCCTCCATTTGGTCTAAAATGCATCAGAGAGGCAATAGACAATCTGGAGAGAAGCCTCACTCAACTTCATGGCTTGTCACAGGATGGATGGCTGTTCAGTCTGAGAAGAGGGTCAATGCACAGTTCTTGCACCTTCTCAATGACACACTGCATTGAATTCTGGGAGGTGGAAAACTAAACTTTTGTTTCATAACTTCAGATGAAATTAGACTTTTCCATGTATTTGTTGTCAGAAACAGACATGCTGTCAAATTGCTCTTACAGTATGGCTCTGCACCTGTTCCAGGTGATCACATGCTAATGAGGCAAAGCGGGCGGGGTTAAATCCTCTGATCGTAGTAGCAACAGATCAAATGGTCATGGAGATAACCTCTTTCCAATCTAACAGCAAAATAGAATGACGCAACACAAGGTGTGTCATTTTACCAATTCATCACTGGCACTTTCTCTTTGGCCTTATTAGTCACTGTTGAATATCGGTGCTTATACCATGGGCTGTTTAAATACTCGATTCTGATTGGCTGGAAGGTGTGCAGTAAAACCGTTTAATGCACAGGTAGTTCCAGTCAGTTTGATTACAGTTCGAAATTAATCCGCTACATTGGTAACCATAGTAACACAGATACACTTGCAAGCAGAGTGAGAGACGCATATGGAAACGTTTAGGTAGGCTAAATGGATGATTTTTGAATATCGTTTAATTTGTATCAGTGTTGCCTGTCATTCATAAATAATTGTAATAAATCCATTAAAGAATCATTAAGTTAGCTATATGCTTAAGCAACGAGGGGACTGTAGCTGCTAGACTTTAAAGAAGAGATCGACGCACACAGTAACTCACGCAAGCATCTCTCTCTCTCTCTGTTCCTTCTCCTTCAGTTCTCTGTCTCTCTCTTTTAATAATGAATTTAAATAAATGTGAATTCATTCAAATAAAAGCAATCTGATGGCTCTACTTTATTTAAAGCGTACGGAGTGCAAGAACTGACGAGCCTTAACTTAAGAAATAACCGTCATTTTTACACGTCTGTAAAAAATATACACTGTAAACATCAGTTACAGCTTTAACTTATTTTTAACTTGGCAAATAACCAAGGTATAAGCAGGATAATCCACGGCTAGCCATGCATTAAAGAATTTTAATGCACTTCGTAGAGGCAACCACCCTCCGCTTCGCGTCGGGTGGTTCTTCGCCTCTACGTCGTGCATTAAAATCCTTTAATGCATGGCTAGCCGTGGATTATCCCTTACATATTAGGGGCCACAATGAAATGTTTACTAAACCTGCCAATGGAGAGTCAATAAATATTTTTTTAAATCATAGTTTTATATGGAATATAAGGTTTCATATATTCTACTTATTATTTTATTTTGCATCAATAGAGTATTTATCCCAAAAAAAAAAAAAAAAAAAAAATGTATTATGGTTTCCACAAAAATATTAAGAAGCAAAACTGTTTTCAACATTGATTATACTAGGAAATGATTCTTGAGCACCAAATCAGTATATTAGAATGATTTCAGAAAAGATCATGTGACACTGATGTTTTTGACAAATCCAAGTAAAAATTTTACAACAGGAAAGTTGTCTAGGAATAGCCAGAGCCAATACCGGAGTCAGACCTTTGGCAGAAGTTTCTTTGCTAAATTTTCTTTCAGTTTCACAACTTGTAAACTTGCTTGAAATGTAACAGGCCATTTGGTGAGTAAAATTTTATTTACTTGTTAAAGCCAAATTTTACCCACATTTAGTGCTTGGCAAATGCTCATTTTGGACCCTGATGCAGATGAACGTGGAGCAAATGCTTTCCAAATGCTGTACTGATTTTCTTTCCTCTGCTAAGTTCAAAATCAACAGGCAATTTTCAAAGGCACACAAATAAATACACACACATGCTTGAGAACACAAAAAACTTCACATACTAATACAGCTCTTCATACAAGAGTTCATTAAATATCTCCTTGAAGAGCAAACTCTCGTTCCCTCAGTGCGTCTCTCTAACACACAAACCCATGACCCAGGATATGGTTCTACAACAGTACAAAGCTAAAGGCCAGAATGGAACGTGCCACATGGGCTGTCAGCAGCAAAGCTGCAGCACCTTTGATTTAAGGTAATTAAAACGTTAAAAAAAAAGCCAAAACAAAAGAGCATTTTATGGAGCTCCCGCTATCCAGAGAGGCGCTCATTAGCCCAGCAGGGTAATTAGCAAGATGCCGCAGTCCTCGTTAAGGAGAAATCATAATCATAAACAAATGGCTGTGAGCTTTTGATGTCTTCCCCTCTGTAATGAACTGCCACTGTTCTCAAAATGAAAGCAATGCTAAGACTTCCGTACACACATGAACACACAACTTGGAGAGACTTGTGATGACAGGTCTCAGTTTAAAGAGTAAAAGGGGACCATAATGGCTCTCATCTGAATAATATCAGAGCGCTAAAACTCATCACACTCAGCACAATGACATTCTTGCCCTCATATATTTGCAAAGAGAGCTTCTCATGAAGTTAATTGACCAGATCATGGATTCCGAACGCAGGAAGACATTGAAATAACTCAGTTGTACATGCACAATTGCACATGCATACACTCAGGAACAAACAGAAGCATGCAGACAAACATCGAAGACAATATCTGTTCCACTGAATTAGTGTAGGATTGAAACTATTTTCACTAAGAAATTGCTAGTAAATTTCACAAATAAACGATAAGTAACACACTGTTTGAAATGAGAATTTCTGAAGTAGAAAGACTGAAAATGTGCTCCAATAATCTGTTTTGTTTAAACCTTCAAAAAAAATTGTGTGGCAGCTTCTTCAGGGCAGTACTAAAATAATTAAATCAAATATTAAAATAATATAATATAACGTAATTAATAATATAATATAATATACTATAATATAATCTTTAAAGCAGCACCTAAAATATCTCCTATATTTTAAAATGATTCTTAATTTGTTGTTGTTATGGGAACTATAACAAGCAAATACTGGAAAGGTGAGAAGAGAGAGTACTAAATCCCTTTGCTGATGAACTAAGCACATATAGAGGTCTCAACGGCAAAGAAATGTTGAACTTCCTGTGCTGACAGGAAGAAGCCCTTGGAGAGATGGACAGCTGGCAGCTGGTCACCAAGGAGCAGTGCTGTGTGTTATATAAGCTGCACTTAACTGCTGATTCCAGGTCAGCCAGGATCAAACACAATTTCAGCTCCAATTATGATGCAGGGGGATAGGTGGGTAGGTGGCCTTTATTGGCACTCATGGGAGAGAGAAGGAGAAGAGAACAAAATAACCTTCCTCTTCGATGCAATTCAGAAGAGAAAACAATCAGACCGGGCTTTTGTACACTTGACCGGTAGGCAAATGCTGTTAGAACAGTTAATCTAATAAACAGATCGACTAATGAAAGGGAAGAAGAGCAGGAAGAAGCAACGGCGAAAAATAAGTGTATTATCTTATATGTGATTGTGTGTGTACAGTTTATTTTGTCATACATTTACAGAAAAATGTCTGAAAAAGCTTCTTTTGGGATCATTTACAAACAAACAAAAAAGATACCTGTAGAAGAGGTCTTTGAACTCCCAGGTTTTTCATAGTGTCAGCGTTGGCCAGGATCTTGAGCGGGTCGGACACTTTGGTCACAGCCTCAATCTCCTTATTGGTCTCGGTGCGGACCTGGCTGAGGAACAGGTCGTTGATGTAGTAGGTGAGGAAGGTACGTAGCTGACATTGCTTGGCCTGAGCAGGACCCATACGGGACTCGATGTCCTGAATGAACCTGATGACACACAAAAAACAAGGCATTTTCAGTAACCCTTAAAAGCATGACCCGGGATGTCATTCACTTCCTCCTCCTCATCTTCTTAGTATTCCTCAATACATTCATTATAAACAATATAACAGGAAAATGTTATTATAAAAGAATGCCTGTTTTCCGATTAATTTTTTGTAATAATTGTATAGGGTCGCTAACGACCCGATTTGTGTAACAGTGTAAGTATATTTTTTCTGTACAAGAAGAAAATAAAGTGCAATTCACCTTTATTCCACAAGGTGGCAATGTCTGATACACAATGATGAAGATACACTTCACTCATAGTTACCACAGGCAGAAAACAATAGAATAGGAAGTATCATCAGCAAAACTTGAAATGGCTCTGCGATTTAAGTACTGAACTCGATCAAATATTCGTGTCACTGTCATTTGATGGTGGATCTGACGAAGAATCTGTCAGTGATCAAAATATTGATTTTGAAGATGTTGAAAATGACAGTTTTGAGAATATGTTTGAGATCGCGAATATGAGTCAGAAGCTGTACTTCAAAAAGTAACTAAATATGCTTTATTTTATTCTTCTGAAATTGTTACTCTAAAATCAGGCGAGTTTTATATTATCCCGACAGGTAGAGACCCAAGTATGTAATAATGATTGGCGAAACATTTGTGTATTTAAGAGTTAAATTACACAAAAGAGACAAGTCTATGCATGGTTTGACTAAGTTTGAAAATGTCAGAGCTGAGGCCTAATGGTTAGCACATTGTGCAGTGGTGCTGATATGGGAAAAGTGGGTTCGAATCCAAGCTACATTGTGTCCCAAATCATTTTCTTCCATCTCTCCACTTTTTTTTTTTTTGCATTTTATTTCAAAATGTAATACAAATTTCCTGATTACAAGTTATATTATTAGCAAATAGCAATTTGAGATAAAAGATGAAGAAAATAAATAAATATGAGAGTTTTAAATAATCTATATATTAAAAAATAAAAATTGTTTGTTTTTCTTTGTTTTAAATGTCAAAATCATAATTTTCTGGTCCTTTCCAGGTTTAAATTAGATTTTCAAACTCAGATTTTCAATGAGGTCTCAGACTTGTTTTAAAAAAACAAATAAAAAACAAATATGAGCACCTTTTTCTGGCTTTTAAATACTGCACACACCATGTGTGTCGGAGAGGGAACAAGACAGGTGTTGAGCAGGGATGGGCCGTTGCGTACGAGCAGACAGAGGCTCATAGATCAGCAGGAACACTGATTTATCACTACGAGACTACAGCTGCACAACCCCCCGACACTAAACACCTCCCTCAGCACTGCACAGCCAATTAGTCAACCCAGCAGAGGGGAGCCCATACACACATGTGCACGTTCATATGTGTGTGTGTGAGACATTAACAGTGGAAGCCTGGCTCAGCCCTCAGTAATCAACAACTCTGCCACTTCTTTAAGTAACACACTGCCATAAACCTAAAACCTAAAAACCTTTTCATGGTTTTCGTCATACCTGAGGCCATAAAAACATTGTCAATTATTTTATTGTCTGACTGTATTTATTTAAGGGAACACTGACGCACATGGGTCCTAGATAAGAGATAATAATATCACCTTGGTAACAATAAAAAAAGCGTTAATAAGCACAATATATCAGTTCCATATAATTTTTCATTTATCTGTATCAGACGATATTGGATATTTAATTCTGCATGCTCGTTTATCCGATTTTTACATTTACTGTAGATGACCTTTTCTGTCATGTAATGCTCACTATAAGTTAATCTTGACATTCGTCATTCCTGACCCAATGAAACTTTAAAAATGATGTATTCCAAATCAGTATAACAATTTATTAACAACTTTATTACAACTCTGTTAATTTATTAAGCTCAAAGTCTTTGAATGAGGAACTATGAAGTTCCAGAATGAAAAGTGCAGACAATTGTATGGTGTCGAAGTGCATCGTGTATTAGCGGAGCTCTGCAGCCGGGACTGTATATAATATACGGCAGGGCCTCTCAGGACCCTCTTGAATAATTTGCCATGGTTTAGAAATACAGACAAAGATAATAGCTCAATCTCCATTTCATTATTCATATAAATGTCCTCTATAAGAATTATTCACACCAGATGGTGTCTCTTACTTTTCGCTCTCAACCGTCTAATAGACACACAGTTAAATGTGTGCACAGTGACACACAAAAGCGTATCTCGGGCGCTGTCTTCATGTGATCATCTTGCTGTGTTAATATTTCATTCCATAAGTCTGTCTGATCAATGATCTTATGAGGTAAATGGAAGGTGACAGGCTCGTTGGCTCTACAGGCTCGTTGGCTCTCTCAGCTAATCGAATTTTGCTTCGTCCGAAATTCAGAGAAGGAAAGCGCATCAGGGACATCGTGAGCGTGACCACATTGACCGTCATGACAGAAGTGGCTGTTAAAGGAAGAGACACAGAACAGCCTGTAAAAAAAAAGCCGATGACCTACAAGACACCAGTTACTACAGCAAACAGACAGTAAAAATGCTTTTCAACTGTGAAAGACACCTCAAGTTTAAAGTAGTGAAATATAATGTCACAGATACTTAACTTTAATTATTATAGGTCGTTTTAATGTTTAGTTTTTGACGCTTCTTATCAGACATAACAAAAAAAGGTTCCGTTTTGAACTATAATGGCTCTTGACGATTCACTGACCGACTCAAATCACTATTTGTTTCATGAATCTTTTTAAATTACTAATTTCTGAATTGATTCATAAGAGTCATTTGTTCTCGACTCTGTGTTTGTTGTTGCAACAAGATGATATCTGAGAAAGCCATATATTTTCTCAACCGTCGCCAATAGCTAAATAATTTTGAAAAATTGTCCCACATTTTACGTTTTTCATTTCATATCTGACAAAAATCGCAGTTGCTATCTGGAGCCCAGCTTGAGCACTAGTCATGATTCCTTTAGAGGAACCTCAGACAATTAAAAAATATTCATCTTACTGGGACAGAAGAAATAAAACACTCTTTTTTTGCGTTTGATCTGTGGTACGCTGCATTAGGCAGGTGTGGAGAAGATGGCGCTCCTCTCTGCAATCACATATAATGTGTAAACAGCATGTGGGTGTATAACCTGGCTTGAATGAAAGAGATGTTTGAAAACAAGATGAAGAAGACTTCTTTGGAGGATGGATAAAGAGAATGTGGATAATCCAAGGGTGAAAAAAGAGAGCAAAGAGGGCAAAACTCAGTGCTGTGGATCAATCAGTCTCACAGTCACATGGGCTCACCAGACGCCCTGCTGAAAATAGCCACATTGTTCTCTATGACAGCAGCACAGCAGACAGAAGTCTTAAACATGTGCATTAGAAGTAAACATTCAATCTGATGAATTTTGAACACCTAAGCCACCTTTTCCCTGCTTACGATAACCGGCAGACGATAGACCATCTATAGACCAGAGAAGTCATTCATTTCCAATGGAGAGTCACACAGATTTATGATTCTCTATGAGGGATTTCTGAATTCGACTTGAGCTTTGGGTGTGTTAAAATAGAGTAAAACCATTTGACAAGTAGTGATATACTACAATAAAAAGTATGAGTGTGACATGAGAATTATCAATCATTTGTATAAAATGTTAATGTAAACACACGGGACTTGTGGAGAATGGATAGTTATGAAATAATTCAAACATAATAATTAATATAATAAGAAAGAAAGACTTTTATAACAGCATTGTTTATGTGTTTACGAGTCAGCGTCATGCGGATGAAACTGATGTGGGATCAGAGCAGGAAATTTACCATACAGAATGAGATGTCTATAAGCATAACTCACAGCTAATAAGGGGATTATGGCATGTAATCAAAGCTGAGGTCCTTTACGTTCTTCACTGAAATACAATTACTGCCGTGTGATCGGGACATAACTGTTCCTTGACGGATGATCGCAATCCATCCAGAGGATAACAGAAATGAAACACAATGAACATTTGATGAGGGTCCGGAAGACTAGGAATAATGATTATAACTCTACTATGAATAAACAGAGGTTTTAGCCTGTGTGTGGCCACAAGATTGATAACTTCTATTGCTCACAGAGGATTAGAGATATGAATAAACTCTAACCCTAAGCATTAATCTTACAGTAGATATGCATATTTGAGACCCTTTTGTAAGCAATAAGCACCCAGAACACCCTAGCAACAGCATATCACTGTAAAAAAAAACTATTTAGCAATCGCATAGCAACACCCTAACAACCACCCATTATTTCCGCACAAGTTCTTCAGTAGTCTTTCTACTGCAGTGAGTTAGCCTGAATTCTCTAGCTGAAGTCTAAAGCACCACTGACTCATAGAGTGTGACTCTTCTAAATCAAAGCCGTCGTCTTGTAGACTCTCTCACAGACAGAGAAACACTGCACACACACTGAGTCCCAGTTTATTAGCGCCGACTGCCTCTGATTGCGCTCAACAGCATCTAATTAACTGTCATTAGAAAGCAGATGTCTGTGCCCAAGGCCTTCACTGGATTATTGTGTGAAAAGCGCCCTGCCTATGAATACACGCACACGCACACGAAAGAAGGTACGTCAACCACTTCCTGTACTTCTCCCCTCCAAACCAATTACAAGCTCAGTAATTAAACCATCCTTGTAGTATAAATATGTATTTGTGTATTATTGAAGACTACTGAACAGAAGGGTGAGGGAGGCCATGAAGAATAGTGTAGCGGAGTCATTTTTAATAAGAGTAAAGTGCCCTGAGGTTTGCTGTCTGTCACTGCAGCTGGGCAGGTTGGCTTGTGTAATGGACATGCTGCAGTCTGGTGTAATATTCACTTCTGAAGACTGACAGAGAGCTTTATGCGATCAGAGAGAGAACGCTGAGGATATAAACAGAGTGCTGACACTCCAAAACACGCACACAAGCCGTCAGACTCACCAGGTGTCACCGCTTTACAAACTTTTTTTGGTTTTCTACTACATTTTATATCTAGTCATAAAAGTCTAAACAGATTTTAGGCTTTGGCATTCCTTCAGGAAACAGCACTTCTTAAAGTTTGAATTATTTTCGTGAATTCAATGTTAATTTAGCATCCATCCATCCATCCATCCAATTTAAAATAACGGTTTTTAATTTAATATATTTAAAAATGTAATGTATTCCTGTAATGCAAAGCTGAATTCTCAGCCATTAGTCCAGTCTGCTTCTGAAATCATGCTAATATGCTGATTTGGTGCTCAGGAAACATTTCTTATTATTATCATCAATATTGAAAACAGTTGTGCTGCTTAATATTTTTGTGGAAACCCTTTTACCATGATAAATCTTTGATGAACAGAAAGTTCAAAAGAACAGCATTTATTTGAAAGAAATCTTTTGTAACATTATAATTGTATTTACTGCCACTTTTGATCAATTAAATGCTTCCATACTAAAAAAAAATAAAACTTGAAAAAAAAAATCTTACTGACCCCAAACTTAGGAATGGTATATTATGCTACTAAGTAACCCTTAAACGCGAAGAAGCCCAAAATAAATTAGGAGAGAGTTGGAGTGCAAAAAAAAGAAAGAAAAAAACCTTAACAAAATGCATTTGGTTGGAAAATAGTTGAACTTGAAAAAGAAAGTCCATCTAGCATTAAAAAAAAAAAAAAAAAAAAAAGAACTGACGGACTCTGCAAAATGGATTGCTCAATATATATATATATATTGAATTAAGCAACTTTTAGAATGATCATACTTTGTTGTTTTCCTCAGTAAATATTTTTTTAGCAAATATGTACAATTAATTAACCAGCATAACAAGTAATTTATTCAATAAAGCATTTTTAATTAAATGAGAATCCTAACATTTTCCTTTCACATCTGCCCCGCCTTCAGCATGTTTTTATGATCATATGCTTTGTCATTTCAGTAAAATTTGTAAACCTAAACAAGAGGCACATGAACAATAAAGACTACCTTCTATATTTTATCGGCATTTTTAACCTTGTCATAATATAACAAGCAGAGGATATTCACCGCAACGACAATGAAAAGTCACCTTTCAATGATCATAAAAAAATATTGCTGTGTGGGATGGTTTTATGGAATTTATAGACCATAATTAATTTGTTTTATTTCAATATAATATCACCTCAAAAGAAGGTTTTTAATAGCTGATGCATGCCTCATTCAATTAAAAAGCCAATAATGTATTAGTCAAAAAAGAGTTTAATTCTATAGGTCTCACATGGTTAAATCTATGTAAAGACTATTTTTAAATGAGCATGAAGAGCAAACCACTAAAATACCCAAAATACACCACTAGATGGCAGTATGTCAGTTCTCTCTGTACAGTATGTGTGCAGTCAGTTCTCCAGCCTCCTTAATGAAGGGAAACTGTCTTTAAAAAAGCATTAAGATTGCATTTACTGGGTTACTATTGAAACCGACTTCGCCGTGCGATGTATTTAGCTTTCTTTGCGTTCCTACAAAGACAGCGGTGAGGTAAATGAATATGGCCAACCCACACATACACCCACTAGCTCTGAGACCTCCTGCTGTCTGCTGCAGATCTCACACACATGCACACACACACACTCTCTCGCTTAAGGTAGCGCAATATGTGTAGGACAGAAATGCTTTATTGGAAAGCAAAGGACCGGCACGCTAATTAAAACACATGGAGGCGGAAATCAGAGAACGAACCCCATTCATTGGCAGATTCTCAAAGAAGTTCAGTTTTCTTCATCCTTCTCTTTCTCATAATTTTGTCTGTATCCTTCCCCGGCAAGAGGGAAAGTGGTGTTTTTGGCCAATTAAAATAGGTGAAATCTATCACACGAAGAAGACCAGGGGCTTGGATTCCTGCAGTCAACAGGAAATGAGATCAGCTCATTTGGCTGACATGTTCCCGTGTTGACAAATTACCCTCCCTGATTCACTTTCACGTTCTTTGCTTTGCCTCCTCCCTTCTCAACATCTTTCCCTCCCACCATCTTCGCCTAGTTTCTCATCCTCTGCGCCCTTTTTCTGTCGGAGGGAAAAGTATGTAAAACTTTGACCTCAAGAAAGCAGTTTGGATCAGAAATCTCAGGAATACCGCTTAAAGGTACTGTATTATGTAACTTTTTTTGTAAATAATGAATCAATCCTTTTTCCAAAGGATTTTTTACTGTGTTGACAGTGTCATGATAAGACAAAAATAACAAATAAAATTCTTGTAATGCTCTCTTTCTTTAGGGAAAATGTAAGATTTGAGATTAGTGGGATTTAGCAGGATCAGTCGGGTCAGGAAGAAAATCATTTTATGCAGATAGCGAGTGAACACAGAGTGATTTTTAAGCGGGAGGAGGCGGGAGTGGACCTCTACTTTAATGCGTGTATGGTGTGGATATATGCCTAACAGATGAGCTTCTGCTGGCAAAAAGAGAACGTGACAGAGCATGTAATAAAACGAGAATCAACATGGGCTTGGCTTTATGGAGATGCCGAGAACTGAGGGATTTGAAATGTTGTAAAAGGAGATGCTGGTTTTATTACTCAACAGCTAAGGTATTTTATTGAACAGATAAATGGCCATTTGTAGCTCTCTAATAGTTTATTATAAAGCATTATCTATTGTGCATTATTTCATTGTCATGAAATGTCCCTTTAAAGGATTATTTCACCTCAAAATGAAAATTTACTGATAATTTACTCACCCCAATGCCATCCAAGATGTTCATGTCTTTCTTTCTTCAGTGGAAAATAAAGTATTTTGAGGAAAACATTTCAGGATTTCTCTCCACACAATGGACTTCAATGGCAACCAGAATGTTGAAGTTCAAATCAATGCAGTTTCAAAGGGCTCTGAAGTGCTTCAAAGGGCTCTGCACGATCCCAGTCGAGAAATAAGGGTCTTATCTAGCGAAACGATGGTCATTTTCTAAAAAATAAATAAAAATGTATATACTTTTTTACCACAATTGTTCGTCTTGTGCTGGTCTGCGACACGCCGCGTATTACGTCATCACGTTGGAAAGGTCACGAAAAAAAAGAAGAAAATAAAAATAATAAATTAAAACAAAGATGTCGGACGATTTTGAAGTTGGAAGAGAAAATGAGATGGAATTTTTCACCCTTCCCTACCTTTTTGAACCGGAGTGCACAGACAAATAACTTAGAAAGATGACGTGACTCGTGACCTTTCCAACGTGATGACGCAATGCGTGGCGCATCGCAGACCAGCACAAGACAAACAATTGTAGTTAAAAAGTATATACTTTTTTTTTTTTTTTTTTGAAAATGAGCAATCGTTTCGCTAGATAAGACCCCATTCCTCAGCTGGGATTGTGCAGAGCCCTTTGAAACGGCATTGATTTGAACTTCAACATTCTGGTTGCCATTGAAGTCCATTGTGTGGAGAAAAATCCTGAAATGTTTTCCTCAAAAAACTTAATTTCTTTTCCACTGAAGACAGAAAGACATGGACATCTTGGATGGCATTGGGGTGAGTAATTTATCAGGAAATTTTCATTTTGAGGTGAACTAATCCTTTAAATTCAAGGGTTCACATACTTTTCCACCTTACATTTTTGAACATGTAGGTGCTTTCAATAGAAAATATGAAAATCCATCATCGTTTGTGTTATTTGCTTAAACATTCTGTTTGCCAACTGTAGATGTTGGCGATCAGAAAAAACACACTACATTATTCCACCTCTGAATGCTCAATGCGGCCTTTACAAACGCACATCACTGCCTACCCAAGCAGCTCACCACACATCTGGACTGGATAATAACCTGTCAGTCTTTTTGCCTCTGAAAGCATTTGTTTTCAGAGCAGCGGAGGGCTGTTATTACCCTGCGTGGTGTGAGCGAGGGAGGAAACTCTGCAAATTGAGCCATTAGAGCAGGAGTTGGGAGTGGCCTGCATTATTGCCTTTAATGGGAGCCTGCATGGGCGAGCGGCATCACGCACAAGGCGATAACAGCGTGTGTGAGAGTACGAGCCAGAAAAAGGGAGGGAAGGCAAGTGATTGTGCGGTTAAAAGGGCGAGAAGTGTTGATTGACACACTGCCGGCTTAACAATTCAACACCCCTCGGGATCTGGCCTAATCAAGCTCCCTTTCAGGCCACAAAATGGCTGAATCGCTAGGGCCCGTTTCAACTTCCCTCTTAATAAAGGCTGCGAATGCTCACTAAACAGTGCAAGAGGGGGTTCAGGAGTTTCATGAAGCCAATAGTGCGAGCAGGTCATCATCGCATCTCAGTTGTGAACCAGACTCCAAGCACTTTAGAGCTCCTTCAATTAGAGCTCAGCGTCTCCTACTGAAAGAACCTGGTAAGCGATCCCGTGTTCCAGCTCCTCGGGGCTCTGTGAAGGAGAAGGACTTAATTAAATCACAGAGGGTTCGCCAAAGAGCGCGGCCCAGGGCCAGCTTTATGATTTATGGGTCAGCCGTGGAAAACAGTGAAGGCTGATCCTCAGAGGTGACAGAAGAGACCAAACCAACATGTGAACCCAAGAAATGCTCTCCGTGGAGCAACTTTTAGAAAGCGTGTGCTCAGTAACACCTCGTCTGGTGTTGGTGTACAAACATAGGATTTTTGGCAGGAGGACGTTAGCACTGCTTTACAACCCAAATAATGCCCTCTACTAACATCCGTCATCATTCACACATCACAGGCAACTACATGCAGCAATAAGTATGTTTATATGCGCATTCATAACCAAGCTACAGTACAGCGGGTTACAGCTACAGTCAAAAGGTCTCCATTGGTGTTTTACGGAGAGAAAAAAGAAAGGGATTCAGGATTGAAACAACATGATTTTTAGTTAAACTATTCCTTCCATGGCTCCTAACTGAAAAATTAAAAAGAACTAGAGAGCCATTGGTTTCTAAAATATATGTACATATGTAAATTTCAGAAATACATAACTTAGACTGTTAAATCTAAATCAACTTCAACTTCATTATATTTATGTCCCCCAAGGGACAGTTAGTTTTTTAATTAGTCTATCTATAAATTGTAATATGGACTCATGCATTTTCTGTAAAGCTGCTTTGAAATGATGAATTTAATTGAATTAAAATTCAACACTTTTGGAACTAAACTGCAAAATCCTTTGCATTTATTTTGCAAAAAAAAAAAACATTTCTGATTAATCTAAATATTATGTTGATTAAGATTTGAACATGTCACCCACATTAGTTTTACTACCAAACTAAATTTCAGTTACACTTGATTCAAAATTGCAAACGGACCTCACCATGCTAAACACTGACCAATAATATTTTTATAAAACATTACAATGCTTCTTTTAAATACCATTTATTGCAACAAAGCTCTTTTGTCTTTAATTACAAGTTATGGTTCCCGGTTCATTTTGAATCAGACATAACCAAAAAATGACTCAGTGAGGGAGTTAACTGTGAACTGTGAAGTCACAGCAATTTTGAGACAATTTTGTAAATCTTTTTGATATAAACAATAAATGATTAACTGAAGGAGTCTGATGTAAACACACTAACAGCCCTGAATGATTCACAGAGTGAGTATA
Organism: Squalius cephalus; assembly: GCF_949319135.1. Classification (NCBI taxonomy): domain Eukaryota; kingdom Metazoa; phylum Chordata; class Actinopteri; order Cypriniformes; family Leuciscidae; genus Squalius; species Squalius cephalus. The sequence goes on from NC_137125.1 coordinate 43,458,398, forward strand.
TATATTCTCACAGTAGCAGAATGCAGCTACCAGCCTTAATACGGTTACGTTCACACACAGTATGGTTACTGCTATGGTTACTAATATGGTCTACCGTGTGTTGCGTGATTTCATGTGTGATTTCGGTAACTTATGCCAGGGACACACTTAACAACTATCTGAAATATTCTTAGACTGAACTGAACACACTTACAGACTGTTTCCAATGACTGGAGCAGATTTTAAACACCGACTGTGAACACTAACTGAACGCAACTCTCAAAGTATCAAATTACATTCATAATCGGCCTTACATTCGTTAAGTGTGTTCCCGGCTTTACAGCAACGGAGCTGTGTGTCATCTGAAGGACACACAGGAACCGTCAGTTTTGTGTCCTACGTACAGACAACAGTATTCCAGACGCTACTATAAATTAGTTAGTGAACGGGACATTTCGAGACTCAGAACTGTAAGTATATGTGGTTGTCAATCCCAAAAACTGACAGTGTGAACGTAGCCTAGTCACAGCAAGTTTGACACCACTTTGTAACTTTGTGACTCATTAAAAGAATCAATTCCTAATAGTCATGATGGAAGCACAAAGTTTTCCAGACAGCTATCATTGCAATATTAAACAGATATTAAAAAAAATATGAAATGATCATGAATTTTCATTTTTTGAGACCATTTCAGACAGGCTTTACACTCTTGCTCTTTGATAACAAGAGATGGAACAGAACTTTCTTTTCAACTGTCGAGCAACTGTGGACATTGATAGTGAATGATTCAGTATGACTCACTGAAGTAAGTGTAAACTGCTATAGGCCCCCATACACTAAACACAACAGTCCTTTCCTTTCAGTGACAGAGAGAGAGAAACTACAGTACATAACTACACTTAACACCCTCCAAGACCCTACACTGCATTGCAGCAGACACCAAGACTAAAAATAAGTGCTTTCTCACACCAGACCAGAGGATGTATTGCAGAGCAGAGCCAGATAAGGGGCTTTAAAGTATGTAAGGGTAGCTGTTATCTGCCAGCGACCCCTGCAATAGATCATTACAGTGGTCAGATCATACAATGGTCTCTTAAAGCTGCCCAACACTGTACCGCATTACAGCGTCGCTCCGTAGCTGTGAGAACTGAGCGCAGGGATCATTCTGATAGGAATATCCGATGCTTTCCTTTCCTTCCATCACCCACAGGTGCACTTAAAACGGAAACCAATCTACGAGTCACTATTGGTCTTATAGCGCTCACGAAGCCATTTGCAAAATTGGAATAAAACACTAAATCATATTTACCACCCTCGCTTTCGTTTCGCACTCCACAACTCACTTTTTTAACAAATTCCCTCTCTTCTAAGCCGGAGCGTTATTCCCCCGGCAGGCATTTGCTGCCGTATATCTGCACGAGTGGTATATTGAAATGGTTTGAGGTGTACCGGCGGTTGATTGGATGTGAAAAGAAAACAATGAAATAAGAGGGCCAGAACGGAGGCAGGGAATCAAAGTGCTCTGAAACAAATACCGTGTTGTTTGGTCACATGGGGGGCAGAGGGCAGCTGCAAGATTTGGTTAAATTCAGAAGGTGCCGCTCAAAAAGCGACCTATTAAAATCGCATTCAGTGGCGTTTTTTTTCCATCGGAAAGAGGCGAGTCAATCATCGAATGCGCTTATGCCTGAGGCAAAATAATAAGGTTCATATTTCGCTGGACGAGGTTCAATTGTGACCGGCGAGATCACCTCTGCTTCGAGCTGTCAAATATATGATTCACATTAGCGTGCAAATAACTGGCGTGTCTGGCTTTCGCAGGTATGCGGGGTGCAGATGTGCACAGGTACGCAGGCGGCTGTAGAGCATGTGGTGGAAGTGGATGAGGTCAGGTGACCCTCCCGCTGGAATGCGAAGCTGTCTATCTTCGAAGGCCTGGAGAGCACATGCGTAGCGATTCTGGAATGAGGGAATAACCTTGAGCGAGATTTGAACTAGCTGGGTAGTTTTGCCGAGGGCGACACTGTGTGATTGTCGGCGGTCTCCCCTTCGTTCTAATCCAGATCAATGAGAAACACAGGCTACCAGGAGTTGTGGCTACTGGGAACAAGAGGAAGTGAAATGTGTGCGTGAATGGAAGGAGAAAGCAATGGTGTGTTCCAGTACTTTCGCTGTGATTAGTATCTATGTGAGTGATGAAGTGTGTTTGGTGGAGAATGCTATATAAATAGTATGGCCAGCAGCAGGTGGTAAACAAGCAAAGCAAAAAAAATATCACTCAGAGTTTGCATTGTGGTTTTAAAGATCATAAATGAGATAAACGAAAATACTCTGGCAAAGATGATGACTTTTGTGTAAATCATATTTGACTAGGTCATGATCTGTCAGCATTATATAATTATAAATAAAAAATATCTGCTGAAAAATGGTACAGTAAAAAAGTTTATATTACAAAATTTAGCACACACACACACATATATAATAGAGAGAGAGAGAGAGAGTGTGTGTGTGTGTGTGTGTGTGAGAGAGAGAGAGAGAGAGAGAGAGAGAGAGAGAGAGAGAGAGAGTGTGTGTGTGTGTGTGTGTGTGTGTGTGTGTGTGTGTGTGTGTGTGTGTGAGTGTGAGTGTGAGAGAGAGAGAGAGAGAGAGAGAGAGAGAGAGAGAGAGAGAGAGAGAGAGAGAGAGAGAGAGAGAGAGAGAGAGTACTAACAATGAAAATTTGCAAACTGATGGATATAGAAAAAATTAAACTCCAAATAAATCTTTAAGTCAAAACATATATTTCTCCAATTCATTTCCATATTATGCACAATTCGTTTGTCCATTTGACTCCAAATAAATAAATAAATTAAAATGAATAAAATAATAACAATAGTAAAATAATCTTTCATCAAAATGGAATACTTGCTCAGCCTCAGAAAAGACTTCAGTTTTTGGATGACTGTGGATGATAAAATCAAGTCTTGTCTAAATATGTTTCATGCTGAATATCCTTTTTCACTCTAAACTACATAAAATTACAGACATCATATTGCTTGTGAATGCCAATTTGATGTTGACTATTAAAAAAAGCTTCTTGAATTTAAAACTTTGCATTTTTTTACCTTTGCTACTAACATACATTTTTGACACTGAGAAACATAACTGAAACATTTTGAAAAGCGCAGGAATATGTTAATCAAGAAGAGATTTTCTCTCTCATCAGAGTTACATTTTAGTATCATTTGTTTGCAACATGATGGATGACGACAAACGCTTGGATGTAGTTGGATGTAACCAAATGAAATCAACTAGGAATATTGCAACATGCTTCTCTTTGTTCTTTATTATGTTTCATTTTGATCTTTGATTTGAGTAAAAAAAAAAAAAGAAAAAAAAAGTAGAGTTTTATATGGGAACTCTGTAAGTGCAAGGCATTATGGGTAGGGTGACTCTCTGTAATGAGAGTCTTCTCGTTCTTTAAAATTGGCTTCACATACGTTCTATTTCCAAAAGAGCAAGAAAATGAAAGGCGCTCATCTGATGAATCTCAATTCATAGCTAAATGAAAACGAAAGCCGAATATGGCACAACACTGTGAAAAGAGAGCGCGAGTGAGAGGGAGAAAAACTGAAAGAAAGAAAGAGAACAATCTTGATCTTGTCAGTCGTCTGTCTGGTTTGATTGGAAAAATCAAGCGGCCCAGACTCCCAGCACCTGGGATCCATGTGGCCTGTAAAACAGAGACTTTTGATGGCTCTTCATCAAAGAAAAGACTCCATTTCAAGTCTCGCACACACTCTTATTCTTTTCACTCAAGACCAAAGTTCTCCAGCATCTGATATGTCCCCAGCTCTCTCAATAACCATCTGTTATGGCATTTCCCCCCTGAAGAATCGCCCCAGTCCTCCTCCTCTCTCTCTCCTACCGAGCATAAAGCAGAACCCCACTGATGCCTCATACTTAGTAAATTACATTTGCAACCAGCAGGAATAAATACTAGAGATAAAGACTGCTGTAATGTCCTCAAATCCATTAGAATCTCATATTCACACATCGCAGAAATCACATTACAACACAACTAATATCATTTCACCCAATTCGGCTGCCGTGAGTGAAACAGTAACATCACACGTAATGGATTTTTTTTCCCCTCATAGTCTCCTCTGACTGTTAGATCTCCTTCCCATCTTCTCGCTTTCCTTGAACATTCCCTCATTTTCTTCATGTCTGAGTGAAATGTAAATTATTTGGGTGTATTACAACACAATCCAGGGTGGGGGAGAACAGTGTACATTTACATGAATCAGATTATGCTGTGAACACTGGCAGTAGACAACCTGATCTATTTAACAAAGAAAAAAAAGTGGCTGCAACGGAATCCATACATTATGTGCTGTAAAACACACAGGGGTTTTACAGCAAAAAGTAGCATGCTTTCTATATTCAATAAAATGCTCCATTCTGCTCTAAGAACACTTAGAAAACCAAACTCTTATGTAAGCAGCAAACTAAAAACTAAACTTCTATGTGCACTATGTACTAAACCTAAAACTCAACTAAACTTCTATGAGCACTCTAAACTAAACTTCCATATGCACATTACAGTGTCTGTTTTTGTGTGAATCACACAACCTGTCAAGAACAAGCCTGGTTCACATTTCATTCTTAAATCAAAATGTAAAATTAATTACAATTTGCCTACAGTAAATAAGGCATATTTTAAGACATTTGAGGTTCACTGCATTGTGACATTATATTCATGACAATAAAGCACATTGTCCCAACCAGTTCTCATTAGTGTAATGCCAAAATAAACTCCATTCTCATTAAAATAACGACATATTACTTCTAACTACAGTATTTGTACATCATATTTTTAACCTAAAAGCAGCATTTGTTTTATGATTTATGCTGATTTCAATTATAAAAGAAACAGATTACTGTTACAAGACATCCCGTAGAGCAGTAATTAGAATCTAATGTGAAATATAATTGGGGAAAAAAATAAAACGCCTAAAATAATTTGAGTCGGAAATATGCTTAATTGTCATTAAAATGGTGCTGCAAAAGTCCTAAAAGCAGAAAAGAAAAAAAAAAAAGGTTTGAGAAATTATTATCCAACATTAGTTTCTGCTAATAGTGAGGTTGAGATGATAGGGATAGAGAAAGAGATGTGCTTAGCCAGCCAGGGCAGCACAAATCCCTGATGCCCTGTAAAGCCATTAACTGAAAAAAGAAAGAAAAAAAAAACGATGATAGCAACTTACAAGCAATCACAGTTCGCCAATAAATGCCGCCTTGCACCTTAATTGTCCTCTTTGGCATATTTTAGCACAAAAAATTATCAGCACTACCTTAACTAACGCTTACCAGAAGTACCATTAATGGCATCAGAGAGGACACAGAGCCACCCACGATAATGAAGGATGCCAAGGTGAGCTGTATCAGTGCCCCAACACAATCAGGCTGCCAGCCAGAGCTTCACACAGCCTGCACAGAGCAACCAGGGCTATGCAGCAGAGAATTCATTTCAATATGAGAGAGAGAGAGTAGCCTGGAGTAACTGCACTAAATCATGTTTTAAATCAAATTCAAATCCTGTGGCTTCACTAGGGATTCTCCAGCAAGCTTGCCCAAAGCTACAACAGATTCCACTAATGCAACATTATGACACCAACATCTACAGACTCATGAATAAGCACCATTTATAAAGGAGATGGAAGAGTTACCTTTAGAAACATTATGAATTAATCAAAAACCACTAGGATTGGTAATTGAAAAATCCCCAGAATTATATATTTATTTATTTATTTATATATATATATATATATATATATATATATATATATATATATATATATATATATTGTATATCTTCATTATTTAATTAAAGGGGGGGTACAATGGTGTTTCATGTATTCAGAGTTGTTTACAGTGTTAAAGAGATGGATTCTCATGCTTAACATGGCCAAAGTTTTTAAAAAATATTTTGGACGAATAACGGAGAATTTCTGTGCCGAAAATCTTACTTCCGGGTTGGTACAAGTTTCGGCTGGTTTTTTTTCGACCGTGGATCTAATGACGTAGACCAGAGTGGAACTCCTTATATGAGCATTTCTCCCGGAAAAGTCGCCCGCGCACACGTCGACCAGAGGAGAGCGAGACCGCGCACATCAACGCGCTTCAACAGGAAATCATCGGCAGCGCTGCATAGTGTCTCCAAAGTGTGTTTTTGGATGTGAGGGAAAGCTTACCATGTTCAGCTTCCCAAAGAACCCAGCGTTAGGAACAGTGGATGCAACGATGAATGTTTTATAAACAAAGCCCAGATCGACGGATTCTCTCTATGACTCTGGCTTCGCCCACACGGCCCGCCTCCAGACGCTCGTTTTTTTCCGGAAAGACTCGGTACAGCTTATCTTTCTTTTATAAATATAATAAAACTAAAGACTTTTTGGAGATATGAAGGATGCAATACTACTCTATAGGTACTCAAGATTAACAGGAGATTGAGTGAAAATGAGCATTTCACCCCCCCTTTAAATGAACTAGTATATAGTATAGCATATCATTAATATACTAGTATCAATATATGATCACATAAGAAAAATATATTTTCTTTAAAACTACAAAAAATATTTTAATAGAAATGTTAAGGCATTGGAAAACAACACACACACACACACACTCTTGTACATCTATCTTTATGAGGACATTCATTGACACAATGCAATCTCTAGCCGCTTACCCTAACCTTACCCATCACAACTAAATGCCTAAACTGAACCCTTACCCTAAACCTAAACCTACCCTTAACCTAATTATAACCTTTTCCCTAAAACCAAGTCTTGACCCTCAAACAGGCCTTTAAAGGGGTCTCAGAAAGTGAGGACCGGCTAAAATGTCCTCACTTTACTCTCTTTGTCCTCACTCCAATGGTCTAAAACTCAAACAAAATAACAAAATAAAACATAAAACGTTGTATGAATTCCAAACACTGTGAATGCAAAAAAAATCATTAATGGAACCATTAATCATAACAACACAACACAGCACACATAACAGAAAACAAAACATAAAAAAAAAAAAAAAAACTAAACACCGAAAAAAAAGAAGAAGAAAACAAAAAACAAACAAACAAAAAACCTTTGCTTGTCTTACAAACACTTTGGACTCTGTTCCTTAAAATATTTTTTTGGACTTTTCTAAGATGATTCAAGCGATTCAATGATGGCATATTGTTTTTTACAGGTAAACATTGGCAGGGATCTAACCAGGATGAGAGTTTAGAGAGCCGTCTTCAACCTCCATTCCTATTTTCAGCTTCTCTAATTTGCTCTCCTCTTCTCCTCGTGTCTTTCTCCTCCAGAGAGGGCCTGGTATTCGGCATTCATTCTCTCGTGTAAAGAGTCTAATCGGGGGTTATTACCTGCTCAGCATGGCAGGCACACCGCCTGAGCCAGGAACTCTTGATTCATCATTAGAAACATCTCAATCTCCAGTTTAAAAACATAGCTCTGTACATTCAGTCAATTGCTTGAACAGGAATTATAAGCTTTGGAAACATGTGCACAAGAAACGCTCAATAAACTCAAGCAGCATTAATGTTAAAACGTGCAGTATTTTACCTGTTAATGCTATAACAGTCTTCAATTGGATATATACTGTGTGACATCTTCTTCATGCACAGGACGTGTGCCCATGTCGGTCACTCAGGAAGCATATGGTTACTGTCTGATGATCAGGCCAGGAACACAGGCACAGGTCATCATCAGTAATTGTCAATTATATGCTTTGATTTGCATTTAACTCTAATTTGTATCCTTTAAATGGGCAGTTTCCCTAAATCACTTTGTGGATTATAGAAGGAGTGAAGAGTGTTTGACCCAGAGCTTAATTAATGCAGAAAGATAGATTGTCCAATCCAATAATCCAATTAAAGTTTATTAGCCATTAAACGCTGTGCATCTCTCTCTCTCTCTCAATGTACAGTATATATTTCAAATACATGATTCTTAGACAGTACCGCAGGGTACCATTTTTTACTCATTTATGTGAAAATTACATAAGTTAAAAAGCTAAATGTTTCTTTGTTGCTACCACATTAAAAATTATTACATAAAAGTAAATGTAATGTACAAGTCTATGATCAGCACATTAATAATTATTATTCCAAATGCTGTTGCAATGTACACATCTTTAAAAAAGAATGTAAATACATTAATATGGTACATAACAGGCTAAAATTGTCTCTGTTTTTGGCCATAACAACAAAAGTCAATGGGTCCAGTGGGTTGTTGTTTTGGACCCCATTGATTTTCCTTATATGGACACAAACTGCATAATTTCTTCCTTGTGTTTCCAGTAGAAAGAAAGGTCATGCAGGTTTAGAACGGCATGAGGGTGAGTAAATGATGACAGTATTTTTATTTTTGGGTGAACAGTTCCTTCTGATATGTAACATGGGGTCCCTGCTCCATCTCTTTATCCACAAAAGAGTAAAGACTCCTGCTCTAATACAAGATGGCCTCCATTTAGACAAGCTTGTTCCTTTTTTAGGAAACTCTCTGAAATGGCCACTCTCCTCTCTTCTTTTTTCATCTTCTCTTCCTCCGTTGCTCATCTTCCTGGGATTGAAAGAGGAATCTGTCCCCAGAATCAACACAAGAGACCGGCTTTCTTCTGAAGCCTGACCCCAGACACGCCAAAGGATCAATCAATTACTTCTTCACTTCAGCAATCAAACAACATTATTATCAGGCATCAGCTCGTCGACCTGGAAAGGCTGGCGAATCAAAGGCTGCTGTGATGTAGCTGCCAGAGCTCTGTGGCTCGACGCTAACAGAGAGTGGCACCTGCCCTCCGCTCTGGGAGGTGAAACACAAAGAGGCAGCGATACGCACACAAACATGCGCACACACATATGAACACTTACTGAGGTGTTAAGATGAAAGGTATAGACCATTCGGCCATCTAGACAGCCACATTCATCTGACCTCGAAAACCCCGAGCATACATGCACACAAACAAGTCAGTGAACCACCATTTCCTGTAAAGCTCTTTAGATGCCTTCAAAAGCACTGTGCTAATGACTATGCTTATGATAATGCATTTATATATGGCCTCAAACCAGTAGCCTTTTTGGTATGCTGGTTTTCACAGGTACTGTGAAATTATATAACCAAACATTAAAGGGATAGTTCCTTCAAATTTAAATTAAAGGAGAACTCCGGTCAATTTTAACATTGAGCTCATGTTTTTGTACATTTGGAGTGCTGTCAATACAGAGAACAACGACAAAAATCGGTGTTGCCTAAAATTTGCACCCTGTTGACTTCAATGGGGCAAGTTTTAAATGATGTTTATTCAGCCAGCGCACATACCTGCATTTACATCCTGTTTTCGGTCGAAGTCCATAGTAATCGATTGTCGAGTTCACGCGCATGATCATAGGTACTAAACCAATGCGCGTGAACTCGACAATCGATTACTATGGACTTTGACCGAAAACAGGATGTAAATACAGGTATGTGCGCTGGCTAAATAAACATCATTTTTATTCATATCTTTCACATCTACTTCAGTCAGATTGACCCGCGTTCACTCCGAAGGAATCACTCACATGACCTGTGCACTTGTAATGGATGACAATGGGTGTAAACACATCAAGGATGTTAAGAGGCTAAAAGCAGGTTTAAAACTTGCCCCATTGAAGTCAACAGGGTGCAAATTTTAAAAAGAGGATAACACGGTGTAGGCAACACCAATTTTTGTCGTTGTTCTCTGTATTGACAGCACTCCAAATGTACAAAAAAATGAGCTCAATGTTAAAATTGACTGGAGTTCTCCTTTAAGGTGTTCCTGTATGACTTTCTTTCTTTCATTATATAGAAAAAAAACATTCTTGGGTTAAAGCTTTTTTGGGTGAGCAACAGTATACTTTTGAAAATGTATATAACAATAAAATAAAAAATATAATATAATATAATATAATTAAGTATAATATAATAAAAATATAGGATTCCATAATCCCGCGAGAACTGGGTCACCTCTACAGCTCCCCTTTGCCAAACCACAGCAATGTCAAAGGTCACTAGATAGCACCACAGAGAAGAAAAAGATCCTGCCACAGATTTTGCAAATCCACTCCAACCTATCTTCTATAATTCATAAAGTTCCTGGCTGGGGTATAATCCAACCACTGGAATTTAAAATCAAATGCACAGAGGTGCGAGAAGCCGGATTCGTTATTATAGTGAGAAGTCATTGTGTGTGAGTGACCACAACATTGAGCGCCCGTTATTAATGGGGAGCTGTCCAGCGGCGCACTGACTGTAGTTTCGCTTGACAACAGGAGGGATAGCCCCATCCCGCTGGGGTCAAAGGTCATTAGTAACGGTAGTGGTATGCGGGCACTGCTTATATGATACGCTTTGGTCAGAGTGCCTGGCCTGATAGAGACAGAGAGAAAGGAGAGGCATGTTTAATGCATGGCCGGGTGTGCGGAGCTAGCCGAGGCTATTCCGGGCCGCAGTGATGACTATCACTGCATTAGAGAAGCTACTGGGCCGCGTTAATCTTTAATAACACACATAGGAGGATTCATGAGTTGCCTAAGATCTTCATGACAGAGGTCCTTATTCTTCTCAGAGCACGTGTGTGTGTATGACACTTGGCCGGCTGTTGACTGATGAGGTACGAATTTGGGGGTTTCATCCCAACTCTGTGTGTAAAAGGCAAACATAAGTATGTGAGTGTATATATAGTCCAAAAGTCTGAGGCAGCTTTGGTAATATGGAGGGTTTTTTTTTAAACCTGGTGATTTTTTTTTTTTTTTTTTAATAAATAAATAAACGCAAAAACAAAATGAAACCAACCAAAACCAAACCCAGAACAGAACAGAAAAAAGAAAAAGAAAAAAGAAAAAAGTCAAATGTTTCTGATTAATATAATTAACAAAAAAGAAGCACTGTCAGTAGTGGTCTCTGACTTTTTGAATCCCCTTTTATGTGTGTATGTGGCCGTCCATACATTTCTATTCCAGGCATTCATCCATTCCTCTTTGGTCTCCAGACACTCACCTTGACAACAGCTCTCTCACTGTCTATCCACACTTTCCCTGGCTACCGCCTAGCACTGGACGTTGCAAGTGAGTCAGTGCTCGCATTCCAGAGCATAGTAATTGGGGTGTCTTTAGTAACAGCAACTAAAGTTGGAAACTTACAAAATAAAACTTTTGTTGAAAGTGTTCATACTAGACAGGACACCAGTAAAATGTGCTCTAATGCTTCTGCTGGAATACTAGCCACTGATGACTAGATATATGCAGTATATACTGTATTCTGCCTGCTAGTTTAAAACAGTATATAAAGCAATGTGCATGAATTCAAAGTGCAATGTGCTACTTTTTTTTGTCACTTGACCCTTCACGTTCAATCAGATTTCAATCAGATTCAAAATTATGTCCATCAGTATTACATCCAGTTCATTCATGGAAAATGAAAGGTCAAGTCGAGTGCATTGTATTGTAGGATATAATTTAAAATATTTTAAAATGTAATTTATTCCAATGATGGCAAAGCTGAATTTTCAGCAGATTTTCAGTGTCACATGACCCTTGGAAATATGCTGATTTGGTTCTCAAGAATTTTCTTTTTTATTAGTATCTATGTTGAAAACAGTTGTGCTGCTTAATATTTTATTGGAAATGTGATTTTTCTTTAATAAATATAAAGTTCAATAGAAAACTATTGTAACAATATAAATGCCTTTACGGTCACATTTGATCAATTTAATGCATATTTGCTGAATAAAATTTGTAATTTCTCAAAAAAATATGGTGTACATATTATGAACTGTATACAAAATATGTACTGCATAAAGAGTAGAATGGAAGTATATTGAACACAGCCAAGCTTCGTCACTTTGGAAGTAAAAAAATAAATAAGAAAGAGACCACCAACAAACAAACAAACAAACCAAAATCTGTGTGTGGGAAAAAAAAATGAACGAAAAAAAAAAATAAAACACTCAGTTTCCCACAATGCACTGGTCATTTGAGAGATAAAGCCACCAATGTGCCTTTAGGTGAGTGTGACAGAATGTTCAGATTCACATTCAGCTTTACTATCATTAAATCTTAGCAGTGGGAATACACAATGACTTTTAACTCAAAAAGATAAGGCTTAGACTTCCACTGGTCTGTCAAATCTCAACCACAATCTCAAGCACACGTGTGGCTTTATTAAATTCGAAAGTTAGTGAGACGCAGAGGCAACTTGCTGAAGTGGCACTTTTTCACGGCGACTCCTTTGCTCGATACTCAGCTCTTTAGTATTTACTTATGCATGGAGCGCAGCAGAGAGGAGGGAGAGATAAAGGGCATCTGCAAGATAAAGCCATACCATAGACGAGGGAAACAAGAGGAGGAAAAGACAGCAAAGCAGCAATCCCCCCCCCACCCCCCAAAAGAGTGCGGATGTTCGCCAGCACCAAGCAAAACAAATAGCTGTGCTGCTCCCTCAGCCTGTTTTCTAACCTTTACCACCGAAAAATGCATTGTCTTCCTCTTCGCTGTTCTGTTTCTCTTTGATGTATAATGCAGTGCAATATTCACAGCTACGCCTCATAGTGTTTGTGCACATACGAGAAGGGTTATTTATTCAAGAAAATCCCTAGATATATGAGAAAAGATTTGGGGGGAAAAAAAAGAAAGGAAAGGCCCAGCTGAGGATACTCTTCAGACCTACACGCCGGCTGAGACACTTGTGTTGAATTCTAATTTAGGCTGGATTTGGAAATTGTGAAATTGTGCTAAAGTAAAAATGAGAGGCATATAGTTAAGTCCATATTTGACCCAAACATGGGTTGAAAGTGAAACAATCCAGTGAACTGATTTACTTCCATAATGTGAACTAGGATGAAAAAGGATGTTTAGTAAAAAAAAAAAAACTGTATTGAGGGACTCGTTTTTATTTGTTGGAAATTGATTGGATTTTGAAGAGTGGTCCCTACACACCATTTGGTTGACAAAGAACTGTCATCAGCTGAAATGGAAAGCAATATCAGAGGTGGGTGGAAGTTATTATATTTTGATGAAAGATTTTGAGGACAAACTTCTTTGAAATAACTAGAAGAATTGTTCACAATAATAACTGAAAAAATACTAGGAAAATAAAATACTATTTTAGATTAAGTAAATGGAGTCCATTTTTGTTACGCGTCAACTTTAAAGCCCAATACGACCTAGCCAGATGCAAAACCCGCAACTAATAAAGAAAGGATTTCAGTAGGCTTCTAAACACCTGGGAAGTACCCCTAAAACATTTTTTGCTCTTATTCTGAAATTTTTAACTGTGGTGGCCTGTCTGAAGTAAATGTGCGAGCGACGTTTGTCCTTTCCGTTGTGAGAGGACACCAAATCAGCTGGAGACGCTGCAAGGTGCACATACTAGCGTTGGACCGATGGCTCACCCCTAATCACCCACCGAGGGAAGGAAAAGTGAGAGAGAGAGAGAGAGAGAGAGAGAGAGTGAGAGAAAGAGAGAGAGAGAGAAAGAGAGAGAGAGAGAGAGAGAGAGAGAGAGAGAGAGAGAGAGAGAGAGAGAGAGAGAGAGAGACATGTGTGTGAAAAATGATTGTTGCACAACGAAAGCGACTGGCAGAAGATTATTCCAGCCTGACAAAAGCCCCAACTGGGCCACTAAAAGCAGGCTAAACAAACCCTCTCCATCCCTCTCCAATCAAAGCACATTGATAATTGCAATTGATGCTAGTGTTCAGCATATTTTGTCCTTTTAGATGCATAAAAAACAGCATTTGCATCTACACCTGAATGAGAAGACACAACAAAATCAGTTATGACATGACCATTCATGCTACGTGTGGTGAAACGATACTGTTTTTGTCTGATACAGACACACGGTGACACATAGGCCTGTAACAACAAGAACCAGAACTCCCTCATGCTCCAGTAAACTGAGAGGTAAACACATTTGTATGGACCAAAAACTGACTTTGTCAATTGCCATATTGAGTCATTTAGAGACATGCGAGGCCATTCTGGCTAATGGCAGTTTGCTATTGCACAGTTTGTTTATATAACACTAAAGTTTGACTTTTTCTTCAGGAAATGTCAGGCAGATGGTCCACGGAAATCTAGCCTCCTACACACAACCGACATGTTCTTTTGAAAGGTGATAGCGATTTTTAAAAAGATGTTTAACAATGTGAAAACATGTTATGTCTTTTGCAGTTTCCCAGGCGGAAAAGCTTTCCATCATCATGAGCCAATCAGATGACAGTGATGAAGCCTCAAGGGTGTGCTTATCATATTAGAGGACGATATCCTACAACTATCAGTGAGATCCTTTACCGTCACTTGGTCCTAATATGAGTAGAATTTCCTGACAGTAGAAGAACAGGAAAGACTTTCTCTTATCGTGGCTCTTTGTTTCTGCACTGTCCTATCATCATGGCAGTCTTCCTATCTTGCGTAGGGCAAGACATGACCAGATAATGCCCGGACGTGACTGGATGGATGGTACAGTAGTGTAGATGAATGAAAGGATGGTGGAGTGGATGGATACCTGGGGAAATATATCCGATAGCATTTGCATTCATCTCAATTCCAGGTGCTTGTTTGACGCAAGATCTGAGACCGTGTCCAAAAATGTTTTGCCTCCATCTGGGTTACATCGAGGCACATACCATGGAAAAGATATATTATATGGAAATCCGTTATATTTTTGCAGTGTATAAACACCTGAAAGAACCATATAAAAGTGGATTTTGGTTATACGCATAAAAGAACCAGTCATGTGATTATACTGTTAACTTACAATGAACTACCACTAACATCTCCCAACATAAAACAATGGACATCAAGGGACATGTTAAGTTACTCTCCAAGCACACCTTTCTAAACTTCTTGTTTCAAGTCTCTTATTTTAGAGGGGACAGGCTACCTGGACTACAAGCCCCTTTGTAGAATTTATTATATTTTTAAAATGTTCATGAGAGTATATTTTTAGACCATTGTAAAACATACAAAACACAATGCTGCTACACTGAAAACGCTCAAACTGACACACTATTAGAGAAAATGTGTTTAACTCTACGCCACCAGTGGGGGAAAAAAGCCTACAGAACTGTCCAGGAAATTGGCCCCAGCCATCAATAACTCCAAAAGTTTTGACACTTCTCAAATAGCATCCTCTGTGATCTGCAGAATTGCTTTTTCCCATCCCTTTGAAGAAATTGATACCTTGTGTTAAAGAGAGCAAGAGAGAGATCAAAAAGAAGGGATGGAAAAAAGATGTCAAACTAAAAAAAAAAGTGCTGCAACAGAAAAAAAAAAAAAAGAGTTTTACAATTACATACAATTGTTTCTAAATGTGAAACTGATGGAAGAGACTGTAAAACAGAGCTATACAAGGCAGAGGAGGACAGAAAATAGAAAAAGAACAGACAGATACAGTGACAGTGATTTGTCACTTGACAAGTGCTGTTTGAGTTCGTGAATGGGTTTATAGTTTAGGCGTAAACGTTTCCTCAGAAGTCATCCTCAAAAAATACAGTCACTGTCAAAAGTTTGAAAGCATTACAATGTTTTTGAAAGAAGTCTCTTTTGCTCACCAAGGCGGCATTTATAGTATATAAATATTTATATTTATAGAAATATTATTACAATTTAAAATAATTGTTTTAGCATCATTCCTCAAGTCTTCAGTGTCACATGATCCAGAAACATGTATTATTATTATTATCATCATTACTAATAATAAAAATACAATTAACTTAAATAATAGAAATGAATATTCTGTTTATGTCACATTACGGAAGTATGGTTTCAAATGCCAATTCATGTTGACACACAAACACACATCAAGCTGACAATCAGTGATTTTCGAAACTTCCCAAATGTCACTTTTAACCCAACTCCCAATACCCCCCTCCCCACCACAGCACAGGGCAGCTCTAACATCTGTTCTCTGGCAGGGGTGTGATCTCAAAGACTCTGGTCCCTGCCAGGCCTAATCACCTTTGAGCATGGACACATACAAGGGAAGAGATTATGGCAAACCGCAGACTGCCCCCTTTTCAAAATGCCAACTTCAGTCAGGGCAGGAGGGTTTAAATACCACTCAAATGTCAGCGTGAGGCCCCACAAGTCAAACTAAATTACCTCCTACCTGCTCCGTCTCCCCTCTCGCTGTAGTGAGCATGTCTCCAATTCGCATGCGTATCCAAACACACACACACAAATATAAAAACCCACAAATGAGTGAGTGAGGCTATAACATAAAACACTGAAAGTACTTCCAGACTGATTCAGGTAGTTGAAAGCAACGGAATCGTACACAAACAAACAGACACGTACACAAGCGGCCTTTATGGAGCAACCGTATTGATCTATTGGGAGATTTGATACACGGCAGAGTGTTTTCACACTTTGCGCTGTACAGTGCTAGCAGAACCCATATATTAGCGTACAGTGAGCGGGTCTGGAGATGTGTGAAGTTACCCAAAGGTATTATCGATCCCCTCGGACTGCTCCTGCCCAGCATCAATCAAAAAAAAAAAGAAGCATAAACTCCACACCTTTGAGATCTTCAACGTCAGCCTCTTCCACAGAGACTATTGATCACAAATTGCATGGTGAATTGATTGGCAGTAACATTAAGAGCCTGTATTGATTTTGACGTAAGTTTAGGTTCTTCTCGGTCACTGATAAAACAAACTCCTGTATCAGTCCGCACAGGTGCTGTTCGATCGCTGCGTAGGGGTGAATAAAGGGGTCAAGGTTTAGCATGGGCCAAGTGTCCCCTGTAACTACAGCATTCTGTTGACAAAAAAAAAACTTTTTCCATTGATGTCTATTGAAAAAATTAAGCAACATATACATTGCAACATATGCTAATATTTTATCTATCTGCTGCCTTTGACACAGTGGCACGGAAAAGTTTTTTTTTTTTATTGTCAATGTGCCCTGTATTGTAAATAACCCTGATGAGAAAAATATGATAAAATATAACAAAAATTCAAAATATTTGTTATAATATATATTTATAAATTTTTTAAAAAACTTTATAAAAAAAGTTTTTAAAGTTGGCACGAAACGGAAGTTGTGATAGTCTTTTCTTCCCTATTATGACGCATACAAGTGAAAACTTTTTTTTTAAGTATTAAAAAAGTAAAACATTTTGGTGTGCAAAATATGCTTATAATATACTTTTACACATTTTTCAAAATATATAAAAAAGTAGGGCTGTCAAACGATTAATCGCGATTAATCGCATCCAAAATAAAAGTTTGTGTTTACATAATATATGTGTGTGTATGGAGTATAATTATTTTCTATATATAAATACACACACGCATATATATTTAAGAAAAATGTGTTATTTATATATTAAGTATTTATATATAATATAAATTATATATAATATAAATATATATACACAGTATATACATGCAAATATTTCTTAAATATATACATGCATGTGTGTGTATTTATATATAGAAAATAATTATACACCGCACACACACATATATTATGTAAAAACAAACTTTTGTTTTGGATGCAATTAATCGCGATTAATCGTTTGACAGCCCTAAAAAAAAGTTAAACAAAGTTTATTCTTAAATACTGCAGATAAGACTGCAAAATATGTAGTATAATGTGTGTTTCTAAATTTAAAAATGTATAGATTAGTCTGCTACAGTTTGGCACAAATTGTCCTCATTTTCATATTATCGTGAACTAAAATGCTATTTCCGTCAACCAAAACATGTCACTTTACTTGACTGACAATATGACATTTTTAAATATGACTAAATTTAAAAGGACATTTCCATCAAAAGATAAAAACTATGATTTTGACAAGAAGTGATAAGTTGTGCAATTTACGGTAAAAAATATTAGACCCATGTTCCCAAAAGCAAAGTCGGCTACAAGGATATATTTTTTCCTCATAGGGCTGAATGTGTATCAATGCAGCGAAGAATTAAGCTCCACGAGCACAGCCAAGGTCGGGTGGCCACACATCAGGCTCCTCGCAGAGGACTATGACTGATAGCAGCCATTATGTGGCGGCAGGCAAAAGGTGGAGTGCAGTCACTCGTTTATTCATGCATTCATTTGTCCGGTCCGTCACCCCAGCAGGGACCAGATGAGCTGTCTATACTGTCGGAGTGATGATCCGCCTGCCATTCATCTCCGACGGACAGCTGTCTGACACTCCCTCTGTCCATCCCCTGCTGCTGTCGCCCTGCTCGCGTGAACACTGATAGAAGCTCATTTAGATTAATGAACACGGCTAGAATATATCAGTGTGCAGCAGGTGCCTCCACTTCATAGTGGGCGTACTGTAAAATATACAGCCAGAATCACAGCAGGCTAAAAGATGTGTTTTTCCCAAATGACATTTAGCAACAGGGTTAATGTTTTATATCCCGAAAGACAGGTTTGTAATGGACTAAATGGGCAAAAAGTTTGGCAAACTCAACACAAGTTCATCACTATTGAGGTTGCGATTGCTAATGTGATGTGAACATGAGAAGAATTTAAGCTGAAATGACACAAAATGAGGATGTGGTACCATTACGACAAATAAGACATTAAAGGCCTGTTTACACCCAGTCATTTCATGAGTTTTTACTGATCGGATAGCTATCCGATTTGTTAAAACGGTTCTGTTTACGCTTGCCCACATAAATGTGTCTCCGCAAAACAGATATAAATCCGATCTTCAACTCCCTCGCTATATGCAAATTTAACGGAGTTCACGTCAGTGAAAGCAACAGATATGATCTCCATTTTATTTATCATCAGTAATATCAAGATTAAAGACCGAAATAGGAGAGAGCGTGGCATCAGCACTGGTAAGAACATTTACTCTCACTACTTTTAATGAAGATGATTGTGTTTTGAGCGTCTGCGACTTACTTTCTCTTTTATTTTAAGCTGTTTGCATGTTGGATATACAAGAGATACACAGATTCATCTGCGGTGATGCGTGTTGTGGTAGCGCCGTAATATCTGGCTATAATATGTCATAAAGCCTATAACACCCTCTCACATGTTTATTTTCTAACATTTTGGGAGAAGTAAGATTTGCATGCATTTAGACTTGCCCAGTTTCATCTGGAATGCGGCCCAGATCACATCCTGATGTGAGCGATCAGATTTAAATCCTTCTCGAAAGCATTTCGGAGGGCATTTACCCCTGGTCTTTTCACGATCGGATAGAAGAAACGATTTGAGAAAACGCATGAAGTGACCAGGTGTAAACAGGCCCTAATTGTGAGGAGAGAGTTAAACAAGCCACATTTTATTCATGTTGTAGTTTCTCATTCTTAAGCTTAATACTTAATAGGGTTAAAGGTTTGTTCTATTATAAAACATATGCTTGACTTGACATGGGTTAAAATGTCTACAATAAAGTCTTTAGAACCAGGCTTCCATACTTCTGTGGTATAGCAAGGCAAAAGCCGTACATCCACAGAGTGTGCATTAAGGCCAAAGGGTCTTTTAAAAGAGTGCCTGAAAAGGGTGTTACATCCAGAACATAAAAACAAGCCTTCTGAGAGTGACACTGACCATTTCTGGAAAAAAAGAAATAGATAAATAAAAAACAGAAAATCAATGCACCATGGCTCGAAAGTAATTGCGAGCAAGAGGAGTATCGGGAAGTCCAGTCACGTTGTGGGCAGGACAACCATGCTTGGGATATGTCTCTGAATTAGAGTGGTAATATGACAGGGCATTAGTGGGTTGGGCCGATGATCCAATAGATTAGGAGATTGAAAGGAAAATTGAATGCGGAGCGGTTCAAAATGGAACACTCCAATTGATACCGTCAGAACAAATCAAAATCAATGGCAGGGGCTCGGTAAAGACACAGTAATGGCCGCCGGCCATGAAAAATATGAAAGGAATGGGAAAAAACAACCACATGTAATGGCGAAATAGATGGATGAATCAGGGGAGAGTTTAAACAGCTTGTTGAAATGCAGCTTTATAAAGCATGTTCAGCAGACACATTTGTGAACAGGACCTACCTAAGCAATGGCTGAAAGATGACCGTGATGTTTCTGGCTCCCGGTTTACACAGGAACTTAGTCTCTCCTCCCTCAATCAGGTTATCATCAGCTCCACCTGGACAGAAAGAAGCAGGAAGAAAAGATTAAACAGACTTTCAACTCAATTGATACGGGACCCTTCACATGGGATGCATTCTTGTGTTTAGCATAAAAGAATAGAAAAGAATGCAGGTGTTTTGAGAAAAATCGGTGAAAGTAAAAAAAAAAAAAAAAACGTGAAGCCTGTCACAATGATCAAAGAAGTGTTTATAGCACACAAAAAATGCTTCCATTGACAATAGTGTGTCAATAATGTCAAAACGAAACAAAATAAAATGAAACAAAATGAAACAAAATGAATCAAAACAAAACAAAAAGCAAACGAAAAAAACTAAACAAAATGAATCAAACCAAAAAGCAAAAAACAAAAGGCAAAAACAGAACAAAACAAAGCGAAACAAAAAAACCAAAGCAAAGTGAGGCAAAACATTTGATCAAATCATTGCAATTACCACAAGCCGGAGAGAGAAATGCAAGTCTCCCCCTCCTCTGTCTCCCATTTGCTCCTCTTTGCCTGTCCGTAGTCCTGCGCTAACAGGGTTAATAAGAAAATCATGGCTGTGTAACGCCATCATGATGAGACAGGGCCCAAAAAAATGAAGTGAGCTCCAATCCTTATTAGCTCCACTCATCCACAAGTAATCAATATAATTGACAACAAGAGAATCAAGTCTGCCATCAATAAGAACATTCCCGGGCGGACAGAAGGTGTGTGCGTGGCCTCATGGGTCGATGAATAGAAGTGCCACCGTGGCAGGCCACTGGCATCTCTCTCGCTCTGTGACAATGTTATTCATTAAAATTTCACAGCCCTTTGAGATTTGCCACTGGAGAGACTTCTGTAACTACGTAGCACTAAGCCCGGCCACCGCTATCCTGACAAACACCATGCAGGAAAAAACATCTGAGACACTCGTGTGCACATCACACACACAAGCCCCTCGTCGAAGAATCACTTTAATTGCTTTTATCAGTCAGTTGTTACAGGAGATTTCTTGCCCAGGGGATGGGAAATGAGTCCAGGAACACAAATTAACGGCGGAAGATTTCTGTGACGAACGTATATCACGTGTGTGATGGGTTTTGATTGCCATGGAATTACAAGTGAAGCAAAAGAGTGCGCTTGCATGATTTGTGTCCAACGTTGTAATCTCAGACCCACTGGTACGGGTTTAATCGCAAGTCTGGAATCAGAGTTATCTTTGTTCATTGTTTTGAGAGGCAAGACGTGCTTCAAATGAAGAACGTGTTCACCTTTTACTGCACTAAAAACCCCGCAGTGCACCTGTCCGGCATTCACACGCACCTCCCGCTGTTGTTCCTGTCATTTCCACCTCCCTGACATTCTTCATGGAGCACGTTCTGATGAAAAGCTCTCTGGCTTTCTCTCTCTCTTATTTCATTTCCACCACTTTTTCTCATTAAAAAAAGACAAGAGGATTCTTTATCCTCTCTAAAAGCTTTCTGGTTGGAGCTCTGGCTGTTTTTCAAAGTTGCTGCTCTGGAAAGGGAGCAATTTAGTTTCCTGTTTCTCTTTTTCTCTCTATCAATCCAATCTCGCTACTGCTAATTCAATTAAGACTCAATTACAAAACAAGAAAACACAGCTGACAACGCACACACTGACTCTGACCTAAACAAGCAACAGGAGGCGAGAAAAACAGAGAGAACTAGTACAAAGAAGAATTGCATGATAAAAAAAAATATATAAAATATATATAAATAGGTAAACAACAACTGAAAATGGTGACAGGTTTAGTCAAAAAAAAGTGACGGAATGACTTATAGCATCAGAAAGAATCGGTTCTAAATTATGAATAAATTATTTGTAAAGTTTTCCACCAGACATGTTCATGAAGTGCAATATAGCTGTACATTTTCCAGATATTATTTCAAATAAAAATCTTACAATGACGAAGGCAACGAGCCGAAACGTTTGTCAATATCTCCTGTCAACAATAAAACTTTTTTTTAGAGTGCAGACCTTTGCATTTTTGATTCTTATACATAGTGAGCGATTCATGGTGAGTGTATTGATTGGAAATAAAAATCATAAGAAATGATTATTTGTAATGATAATTATTTATTATAATAAGACAATAATGTTTTATGAAAAAAATATAAAAATGTTGCTAAAAATAAAAGACTGAGACCATTTTAAAAAAAAAAATCCTTATTGATGACCTTTACTAGTTTCTGCTTTTAAATATATTTCACTGCAATTTCAGTAAATATTGTGTAAAAAAAGTGCTCATTTAATTCGTAAAATTTTGAGCGGCTATCATTTGCCATCATTAAATTGTATCATGTACCACTTTGCTCTCTATATCAGTATGAGCCATTAAAAACCCCAAAACAGTTGATCACTAATTAAAAACACATAAATGAAAGAAGCACTAGCCAGCAGGTCAAAGAGTTATGCATCCAGATTGTGCGGTTACATTTAATGGCACAGACAGAGGAGAAAATGTCATCCCACGCCAGCCTGGCTTGACTCAAATCATTATTCAGATTCTAGCACATATTAATGAAGGTCCATTAAAATGTTGTCAGCACGACAGACTTTACTGGAAAAGCAACTGGCCAACATCTGCTGTGTTAAATATATCATTTATAAACAACAGTTTAACAAGTTATTTCAACATTCAAATAATAAACAAATGTGAATAAATACGATGAGTTAGCTGGTCCAATTTATTATTATGTCCCTCCACATCTGTTGGTGGTTTATTATTATGCTGAAGAGTGTTTCCTTTAATAATCTATGTGTGCATAAGATCATGCGAGTGTATACGAGAGGTGTTATAGCCTGGCCCGGTGGCCCCTGTGGATGCCGCTAATCTAGGATTGGGATGCGCCTTAACATCAAATTTACATTTCTATTATTGACAGGCACTCTCTTACCAAAGCGACTTACAAGAAAGTGCACGTATTGTGCAAGTCAGTCTGATGAGTGAAAAATGTGTGACTGCGCATACACGCACACCTCCCACTCATGTCAGCCCCCATGTAATCAAGCCAGCCAGTGACTTAGTGAAATTGCATTAGCTACACTTTCGTGGGTTTGATTAGAAATGGTCTGATCTGAGACTCTGTCCCTGCCCGGATCTACAGCAGAGAAACGTGTAGTGCCTTCACTAACACCAGCCGTCCCAGTGGATCTATCCGTGCATGTGTGTATGCGAAAGAAACAGATGCATGTCAATGCGTGAGGGCATGCAATCAGGCCGAAAAGTCTGCTGTGGAGTGTGTGTGTGACAGCAGAAACATTGACAACAGATCGGAGATCACTCATTTACAATGAGTGTCAATATTGTAGCATTGTTTGTGTAACCCAAACAGTCAACTCTGATCCAGCTGGTCCGTGTGTGTGTGTTTGTGTGTGGTAGACCAGTTAACACGTGCAGCACAGAAATAACACTCAGACTCTCATTCAAGGACAAATATAAAGTAGTGTGGCCCCAAAGTATCTGGACACTTAAGTCACACTAAAAACATGTATGAATGTCACTGCATTTGATGCAAAATATGACCCCAAGTGGCATCTGCAAACAAATCATGTTAGAATTCAGTTCCTTAGAAGTATCTTCTAGTTTTGCAATTACTTACTCAGGGTTCTCAAGTCTCACGCATTGGCCGTGAGACACACGCAATTCAACCAGTTCACACGCTCACACGCCACACCGTGTATTTCTCACGCTGAAAAGGCAATGCCAACCGAGTTGTCCTACAAGCTTTATATATAACGTTGTATACGAGGCGCGGGCACACAAAGTGAAGTTTCCTGCCGCCAGCACGTATCTCGGCCAGATTGCGTTCGTTAATAGGCAACATAGATGCGCGAACACACGGAACTTGACGGAACATTCTCGGCCACCGTACGTTCGTTACTAGGTAACCAACAACATCGCGCGAACACACGTCGTGATGATGGAGAAAGTAAGTTGTAAGAAAGCTCGTCTAACATTTTAAGGCTAGAACATTTAATATATAGCCCATCGTATACATTACTATTGATGCAGTCAAAAACTCTACAACTACTTTGCAACCAGGCCAGAAGCTTTGGCTCAGTTTGGCTAGCTTACGTTATCTGAAACTAAGGGAAATGTTAGTGGGTATGGGAAGGAATGAAGATGTATTTCTTCATTTTATTTTAAATACATTTAAATGTATTTATTTTATTTTAAATTATATTATATATTATACTGTATTAATAGTATTTCTAGTTACATTAAGGCTACATACGTATTAAAGCAGAGTGCTCTGGGTAATATTTTATATCCTGTCAAAACATAACGTTACATTAATCATTGATTGCCATTGCATTTGTATTTTTCAAACACTTGCAACACAAAACACATTTCATAAGATGGAGTGTGTACTCTTGTGTACACACACACACACACAAACACACACACATACCTTAATAATACTCTAATATGTCATTTGTTCTCAATGTCCCACCACACAATAAATCATTATACCATTTCGACTAGACACATTCAAAATGCAAAAATATTTGTTTTTCCAAACTGTTTGGAGCAATTTGTAAATTTTTTGTAACTTAATTTTTGAAATATAACATTAAAGAGTATATTTGATGTGATTAATTGCTCTGTCATTTATCAGATTTACCAGTTGTTATAATTTCAGTTTGTGCTGGTTAATTATGAACAATGGGTAAAATTGGGGGGCGGGGCCAGGTGGGGGCGGGGCTCCATTAGGGCTCCTCCCCCAACCGCATGTGATCTCACTCCAAGATTTTGATAAAACTTGAGAACCCTGCTTACTGGACCCCAAAGTCATTTTGTGTGGATGTATGTAGTCAAATATCAAGGTTCGAGGGTTTGGATGGTTAGCATGGTCCTGTTAGCCCCTACAGGTACATTCTGTAATTACTTATAATTAATCAATCTCCATTAATCATTCAAAATTAGCAGTGCATTTTGTCTGACAAGTGTGTCAATTAATACCATTTTTAACATTCTATCTATTTGGTATATATATATATATATATATATACACATCTATATATATATATATATATATAGTGTGTGTGTGTGCGTATAGCTGTTGACATTGTTGTTTAAAAGTAATAATTATTCATTACATGACAAACCTAACAATAAAACCTAACTTTTAAACCTGTGTGCTATCTTCCTTTAAAATTATACTTGCTTTGATATTTTGTTAATTGAATCCAGTGACACTTACACACTTTTTAGTGTGACTTAAGTGTCCAAATAATTTTTTAATGGGGCAAGGCCTTCCCAAAACATAAACGCATACTTGAAAATGCACATAAACACAAGGCACAGCCCATTCTCCATTTGTACAGTGCTCTGGCTTGGTCTTCACACCTGGTTATCAGTTGAGCTGCCACAGATAGACAGTCTACACAGCACAAACCCATACCAGCTGCCAGGTTTCTCCTAACAAAATGGAATGAAGATCGACAGGTGTGTGCGTGTGTGGCCAATCAGTGCTGTCAGGCAGAAACCTCGAACTTGAAAAAGAACAGGCCAATTTTCAATAATTCATGACTTCCCAGTTGGCCTGGTTATAATTCCTCTGCCATGTCTTCATGTCTGATTGGCTTCTGATGAGACTCCTCTATTATTAAAACTCATTTGAGGGGACAATATTCCAATATTTCCGTTCAGGAGAGAGCCGAGAGCACTAGCTCAGTATGTTGACAATGCACTAAGATGACAATTAAACAAATTAATGAATGAATACATAATTGTGGAAATAGAGTTGGATAAATTATTAATTTTGGCATGGTGGCCAATTCCCCTCGCTTCGGATATGATGCATTATTGCATGTATTTTTAATAAGGCCAGGTTGACAGCTCTGAATTTTTGCACTAAGAGCAAAACAACCTGTTTTTTTGTTGGATCCATTGTCTAGTGGTTAGATACAAGACTAGTTTAGCTGTAATGCACATTTAGGAGATGCAGGTTCGAATTCAGTCTAAATCATACGCAAATCACACACTTCAGTTTAACATTTTTACATTTAGCCTCACCAGTCCTGAATATTCAGTTACAATCTTGCTTTTACCTGAACTATTCCATAAATTCACTATAAATTCATTCACTGAAACGACTCTGGTGTCAACAGATGTCTCCCAAGGTCAAAAACACAAGGCAGTGAAGGAAGTAAAGTCAAGTTGTTTATTAGAGTGACCACGATCTGTTCCTCTCTAAAAATAATGGTATGTCTAGTGTCTGTCTAACAGCCCTGATTACTGAGCCATCGCTACTGCTTCATTTCACTCCATTACAAAAGAGAAAATAAAGTCAACCCCTCCACTTCCAATCCGACATTCATGCCCATAATAGCACACACCCTCTTATTCTGCCTGTCTGTCTCTCTGTCGAAAAAAGCCTGGCCAAGTTTATTTTTTTCCCCCTCATCTGGTAGTTGGATGTGAATGTCCGAAAGATAAAGTAAAGAAGAAGAACATGGTTCACTTTTCCTATGTGTCTGTGTCTCTTTAAGGGTTTCACACTGCACTGTTAACATCTTTTTAAACCCAGAGTAAAGGCTGATGTCATGCTGGAATGTAACAGCAAATTGTATAGCAATAGATGACCGATAACTGATTAATCATACTAATTAAAGAAACACTCATACTTTGTATAGTTTCAGTTTTGTAGAGGTAAAGAAAAAGTGTCAAATAGTGATACCAAACGTATTAACTGGACTGATGAAGAGATACAATCTACTGTTTCAATGGTTTGAGGTCAGAAAGAAGAACTGTATTTGATAAAAATACAGTTAAACAGTAATATTGTGAA
This sequence comes from Squalius cephalus, assembly GCF_949319135.1. Classification (NCBI taxonomy): domain Eukaryota; kingdom Metazoa; phylum Chordata; class Actinopteri; order Cypriniformes; family Leuciscidae; genus Squalius; species Squalius cephalus. Next base: position 43,485,308 of record NC_137125.1, read on the forward strand.
ATATATTTTTATACATATTTTAAAACTCCTGCCTTCAGTGTCACGTGATCATTCAGAAATCATCTAATTTGCTGATTTGGTGCTCAAGAAACATTTCTTATTATTGCCAATGTTGAAAACAGTTATGCTGCTTAATATTTTGTGGAAGCTGATACTTGTTTACAGGATGAATAGAACATTCAAAAAATCAGCATTTTTATATATATATATATATATATATATATATATATATTTCTTTTGTAACATTATAAATGTTTTAAGGTCACTCTTGATCAATTTAATGCATCCTTGGTGAATAAAATTAGTGGTCGACCGATATGGGATTTTTAATGGCCGATGCCGATGCCGATATTGAGAAAGCAATCTGGCCGATTGGCCGATATGAGGCCGATGCAATACATGTGAATACAGTAAATGAGAGACATGAATATTGGTGAAACTAAATGAACATTTATTGTACATACTATTTATGCAAAATTCTTTTTGCAATAAAAAATATTTACTAAGAAATTAAAATGTAAACAAAAAGGTAAGGTAACACTTCAATAAATAAAGTTTTAGTGCAACTAAAACTATTTATTTGTAACCTGCAGTAAGCAGCAGTCATTTTTTCAGTCACATAAATAATTACTGCTGCTTACTGCAGGTTACAACAAATAACATTTATCATTAATGAACCAATCTAAAGAATATTCATAATGACAAAATAGTATGTGAGATTACATACATTTTATGTACAACATAGTTAAATATAAATCTCACATAGTTTATTTACACTATTTACTTTAAAATAGTTTAAATAGTTCAACCTTTTTTTAAGGTTGTTTTACTTCAAGTATATTTAAATAATAATGATTTATGTGTTTAGTTTTGCTTGTGTGTTTCTTTAAAAAGTTGCAAGCCGTCACATGTATTTGCATGACATACATGAACATATGAAAATGTATACTACACACGATATTACGCCAATCATGGATAAATAAATACAGTAGATAGTGAATAACATTTTCAAGGATTTATTTTTAAATGTAATATTATTACATCGTGTTCTCTTCTCATCTACCTCACGCGACCAACTGATCTGTAATGCACGCGACCCAGCTTTTCCGTGCACGCGAGTCCGTTGGAAAACAGTTTCTAGTTTAAATGTAACCCGAGAACAACGCGCGTATCTGAGGAACAGCCAGTCACAGGATTTTTGACTGTTTGTGAGGTAAAATGTTTTCAGTTGTGTTTGAATTCGTTTATATCACATCTGACATCTGTGACCCCCACTGGAGCTACCGCTGGGCTGCGGATCTGACATATCACGGTACTGTTTGAATAGACTCTGCTGCACGCCGGAGTGTTTTTGTGTGTAACACAATGTAGCGTCAGGTTAGAAAGCGAATGCGAATGGTCATTTACTGTGTCTGTCAGATGTCTGCTTCACTTCTGAGTGGCTTGTTTTATGGTGCTGGGCGGAGCAGAGCGAGTGTATTCAGTTCATTCACGCTCGCTCTGTTCGCGTCAGTGGAAAAAAGCGCGAATGCACAGTCACAAACTGTTTTGAAATATATCGGCCAAACGGAAAGATTTATCGGCCGATGCCGATATCTAAAAAATTCCAAATATCGGCCGATATATCGGCCTCGGCGATATATCGGTCGACCACTAAATAAAATTATTATTTACTTTTAAATAAACAAATCTTACCGACCACAAACTTTTGAACAGTACTGTACTATTATTTTGGCAGGATATGTTGAGTCCTCAAAGACAACCAGAGCAGATTTACATGATGACTTTTCTGAAGATGGACAAGCAATCATTAAAGCAGGTCGTACAACAGGTAATCAATTAACCTTGTAAACATTCAAATAAAAGTGTACACTGTGAAACATGCAACAGATAACCCAGGATTATATTAACCCTGGGTTTAGCCATTTCTGGCATTGTTGTCTATCTATCTCTCCATCTCTTTCTCTCTCTCTTCCATAGGCCACCTCTGTTGAGTCTCATTGTGATTGAAGGACAGGAACATAAGATTTGAGACGGGTCTCTGCTGCCCTCTCAAGCTCCACTGATTTAGAATCAGAGAGCCAGTGATTGTGATTGTGTTTAAAAGGTTGTTCCACTCATCCAGACATCATCCTCATCATCATCATCATCACCCTTGTTCTCTGTCCTCTCTTTCACCTTTTTCCCTCTCCTCCTCCCTCCATCACCCCCTCCCCCCCACCACTTCTCCTTCAATCACGCCAATCCCAAATGAAAGGTAAACAAGCCTGTGACAGCCACGGTGATGATGGTCTCGTTGATTAAAATTAGCACAGGTTGTGAAACACAGACACACACGCTCACTCAGACAAAGTCTGTAATTATGTGTCTGCCCTCCGTCTGATAACAGCTACAACAATCTACCCGTAAGACAAACCAGAGAACTTCAGAAATGCAAATAAAAAGTTTTAGCTGCACTCTCTTTACCTTGTTAGGCACCGTTCAACATCAAGTTCTTCAAACATAGCGTTTTTTCCTTACCAACCAAATATTAACAACATTTTTTACTATTTTCCATTTCCTCTCTTAGTTCCACTTCATGAAGGAGAAAAGCAACGGCAAGAGATCGTCTGTAGTCAATACCCACAGCACCACTGATATGTTATTACCCTCCAAGTCCATTTCAGCCAATCACGGGCCAATCTCATCTCACCACTGCAGTAATTCAATAATGCGTCCATGATGAGATCCACCTCAGGACTCCACTCATCACAGTCGGCCCCCCCCCCTAAGAAAAAAACAACACAATCACGGTCCGTAATGCTGTTTCAACCCTAATCAGCTTCTGCTATAAAATTACTGGGAAACAGATTGAACATGAAGCATCCGCCCCGACCGCATGCCAGCTGACTGCTGCTCCGCTCTGTGATGGAACTTGGGTGTGAGTGAATTTCGGTATTTGACTTTATGATCTGTGACTCAAAGCCAACACAAGCATACGAAACTGGCCGTGCATCTAAAGATGGGTGTTTTTACTGTCCATTATAAGTTCTGCTTGGCAGATTGTACAATATGACCCCAGTAAGATCAACACTGCGATATATGCATATTATGCCTTATATATTTATATCCTTAATATATTAACATCTTGTTATATCAATATCAATTTTTAAAAAATCTAAATTCAGAAAAAGGTAGACTATCCATCATCTATCTATCTTTAGTGAACCAACATTGGCATGGCATGAAATACATTTTAGGACTTGGTACTGCAAAAATCTTTACTTAGAGAAGTAGAAATGGATGGATGGATGGATGGATGGATGGATGGATGGATGGATGGATGGATGGATGGATGGATGGATGGATGGATGGATGGATGGATGGATGGATGGATGGATGGATGGATGGATGGATGGATGGATGGATGGATGGATGGATGGATGGATGGATGGATGGATGGATAACATGGTAAATTAGTAAATAAAACAAAAAGTTGTCTGACCACAGAACAAGTTAAGTTGAGGATGTCCTAATGGCTCAAACAGCACTCTAGCACACACACTAGCACTGGACACTGATTGGCATGAAGCGTGTATTGCAGTGTTTTGTTGACGCTCCACAGCTGGTGGGCTGCTCTTATTTGTTTAGATTCAATTTGATGTGCTGGATGAGGAGCCAAGGGAACAAATACAATGAAAAAACAAAAGGAAAACCACAACAGCATAAAGGAGTAATTTAATTGCTCATTTCTCTTGTTCCCGACAACTCTCTTCCTCAGATGAGGTATGAGCCGTGATGTGTCAACATCTGCGGCAATAAAGTCTCCAGCCAGATCTATTGGTTATCTATTTATTAAGTTAAATCAGGTGTTTAAGAAATGATCAAGGTTGCGGCCACAGAAACATACACGCAATAGATGATATTTTATCAATTTTCTTGCACACACGGGCACATACACGCGGCATCTCGCTTAAAGAGCCATTTAAAGAGCTTCGCTCTCATGTGGCGTCTGAAGTGTCATATCTTTTCTGAGTCTCTGGGCTCCATCAGGCCTCATTTAGCACACAGATCATCAAGCTCACCAAACACACACACACACACACACTTGTGATGTTCTGAGACTTTTCTTAAAGGTATAGCTCAAGCAAAAATTTTTAAATAAATATATGACATAATTTACGCACCCTCATTTTGAATCCTGATTGACTTTCTTCAATGAAACACAAAATGAATTCTTAATGGCAGAATGTCCAAGCTGCTCTTTTCTATATAATGAAAGTGAAAGGTGACCAAAGATTATCAGTGAATAATGACTTAAATGTCTTCACACTTAGCTAAATGGCTTAAACGCAGTTGGAATATAGCTTACAAGTTATATGAACAACTTTTTATGATACTTTATGGTGCTCTTTTTCTTGACAGCTCTGGTACCCAATCCACTTTCATTGTGTGGAAAAGATAAGCATTTCCATTCTTTAAAACCTCTCCTTTTGAGTTCCATGAAAGAAAAGACAGTGAAACTGTCAACTGAGTGAAATATCCCTTTAATCATGACTAAATACACAAAAACCATCAAAACAATCAGTCTCATTGTCTCTTGAAGTATTTCCAGGTGTGTTTCATCTGGGTTCAAATCCCAAAAACAAACTTCTGACCTTTTTGTGTCCTTCCTATGCCTCTCGTCGGCGTCCATCAAATATGCTTTGATTGTCTGTCAAACAGTGAAGCCCCTCTTCAACAATCACACCTAACAATGCTTCCTGTAGCGTGTCGGTCTGTCTCTCTCATCTTTTCTTTCTCTCCCGGTGGCTCTCAGTAGGAATGCCTGATTGCATACTGTCTTTGGTGCTTTAAGAGATGCTAAGAAATGCCAATGCTGAATACAGAGGATATGGGGCTAATCAACATCTACAAAAATAAAAGGTCAAGAGGAAAAGGAAAGAGCATGAATGAAAGAAAGCAAGTGAGCAAGAACAAAAGAAAGAAGCAGAAAGGTCAAGACCACCAATATGTGGCATGGATTAGATCATGATGCATGCAAAACAACAACAATAAAAAGTACACAACAAAAACTCTTACAGATTTTTTTTTTTTTTTTTAATTTAGCTACTTATAAATCATTTGACCTATTAAAACACTCATATCCAATTTCCGTCTTATTTTAGGATTTTCCATCATTGCAACTTGACAGACAGGCTACATTTGGTCTGAAATCATTACTTTACAATCATCTAGGCCGGGTTAGAAAATACACACACGTGCCACCATTGGCACATGAGCTTTAATAACTAGAGTGATTAACTTTTCTTTTCTTTTTTTTTATAAAATAAAATAAAACGCATCTTTGTATCAATAATGTGAAGTGCAAATGTAGCTAAAAAGACGCAAAAGTCGTTACAAGGAAAGGAAGAAAAAAAAGACACGAAAAACATCAATCAAATCATGTTTGTGTATGAAGGACAAAAAGACATTGATCACTTTCCCCTGTTTTATATGTGGCAAAATCCAATATTTATATAATAAAGCTCAATCTCATTTCAGGTTCGAGTTTAAAAACAACATATCAGAACTGTAAAGTCAACTATTGATTGGTTTGATAATAAAGAACCTTCTTACTCTTGAACTCAGTGGAAAGACTCAATTAAAAATGAAACCTTGGATGTATATGAACAATTCAGAAAATGTTTCCGTAAAGGTGCACAGATCTATATGAAACACCTCTGTGTATCAGAATTTAGTCTCCGTTCGAATGTGTGAAACCTAAATCAGCACTCTGACTTGGAAAAGTTTGAAAGGTCTCGTAGAAACAGCTCTTTTGTGATAGAGAGCGAGTTATCAGAAAGTGCCTGTAAGGCTAGAGAGTTTTTGATGGAAACACTACTAAAAAGAGAGTCCACAAACAAAACAACTTTCGTTAGTGTAGAGAAATCTGACAGAGCTTATATAGTCGCACACACACTTTCACACACACGCCCATATCCACCTCCTCACTCCACTGGTGAGGGATTTTTCCATTTGCACCTCTCCTACCCCTATTGTGCTTCACAAATCAGAGCGACAGACAACAACTCTCCTCCACCCACAGCCCCGCCACTCACCATGATCCACCTCTCTCACTCTCTTTCTCTCTCTGGGGAACACCAGACTCATGCATAAACAAGACCTTCCCTTTATCCTCTCGCTGTAAGCCTAAAGGAGAAAACTCAATTTGTATACGTGTGTTCAGAGAAAAAGACGAATCTCCTTGCGTTGTGATAATCCCTGCCCAACACGCAATGAGCTTTTCTGTCTCTTTTTTCTTCTATCTCTGATTTGTATGGTTTGCAGGTTTGTGGGATTGAAGCGACATGTGAGGAATAGGCCAAAGGACAGACATATGAATAGATATGAGACGTACAGTATTACTACTCCTGGATCCGTCATATATGAAACAGAAAACAATATCTACTATTGTCAATCACAGATTCTCAGGTGTGGGTTAAGTGTCCAGATACTTATACTGAGAAATGCAAGTTTGAGTTCAGCTTGCAACATGATCTGCTCCCATTTTTCAATCCCGTTCCCTGGAATTATTCACTCATTCTCCAATATACCCTTCTACAAAATCATGCAAAGCATGGAAAATTGAAAGAGTGGAGGGGGAGAAAGAGTTTGTATGAGCCTTGGTGCATATACAAGAAATGAAAGTTCGAGTTAAAACTGCAGCATGTTCCAATCCCGTTCCAGCTCACTTTTCCTACAATTTTCTGCTCATTCACCCCTATAACCGTCTAAAAATTACAGAAACGCTCAATAAATGAAGAGTCTAGAGAAGCCTTCGATCACACTCTCTCACATTTTCTCTCAGTCTCACTATACATATTGTGACAGGATTTGTGAATGTTAATAGAAAAGACCACCTTGACACATTGATACTAGGGGTTATTCAGGAAAGTGAGTGTAATACCAGAACTCACCACAATATAAAAAATGGTAAAAGCGCAAAAGAATTGGGGAGAAAGAGGTTTTATGAGTTTTAGTGCATACAAGTGCTGATAGTTTGAGTACAGCCTGCAACATGTTCCAATTCAGCTCACCTTTTCTATAATTCTCCACTATATCTGGCTAAAATTATGAAAAAGCCATTAAAATAGTGGGAGGTGACAGAGGTGAATTTGCAAGAAATGCCAGTTCAGCCTGCAACATGATCCAATCACATTCTAATTCATTTTCTTTACATTTTCCTCTCATTCTTCACTATACCCTAAAATATTATGGAAAAGCATAAAAGAAGTAAAGAAAGAAGAAACGTTTTATATTAGTCTTGGTGCACATACCAGTGCTGCAAGATCACGTTCAGCCTGCAAAATGCTCAAATCCCATTCATGCTCACTTTTTCTATTATTTTATATAAATATACTATATATTTCATATACTTTTTACTATATCACCTAAAAAATAAATTACAAAAAAAATTTCAAATCCCCCCAAGTTTGAATTTTGCCTACAACATGCTCCAATCCCATTCCCCCTCATTTACCCAAACTTTTCCTTTCATTCTCCACTATACCTGTCTGAAAAATATGCAAAACCCGGAAAGAAAGAAAGAAAGAGGAGAGCACTGAAGCAGTAATGAACTCTTCAGAAAGAAGTTGAGGATTAATTGATCTGTAGGAGTCGTGCTGGTGGAGAGAAAGCTGTAATTAAGCTACAGAGGCTCTGAATGCAGTTTCATAATGAGTGCTACAAACACACACACACGTTCACTCAGAGACGTTCCACATGACATTGCACACGCACATAATTGCAGTCTCACGCAACTCTGACAAAGCTGTTTGCTCCAAGACTGGTGAAGCGTTATTTTATTTACAGCAGATGTTGAAATTTTATCATTTTATATCACTGGAAAGCGGTACAAGTGCTTAGCATACTCAATAGATCAATTCCTCATGTACTTGCAACCCTACTGGCGAAAACTGCACTGCAGAGGCACAGATGTTTTAACATCTGTACAGTTTAGCCTTGCACTGTGACTGAATTGTTAGTTGTGTAAAAAAAACCAAAAAAAAACAATTATACTAAATGCGACCGACTGTTTGTCAATGTTATTAAAACACAGCGAAGGTCGCTCTGAGAGGGCATTATACTAACTGCAGTATCTGCTTATTTATGGAGCATTTTGTGACTTTTAAATGTCTCTTTACAGACATTCAGATAGATCAGACCATCTACTCGTCACAAAGCTTTAGTCTTGAATGTCTGTGCGACTGAAAACTAAATTAAAATAAGAAACATTCCTGTGTCGGCTTTAATACATATTGTAATTTTTCTAATTTATTCCCTAAGAAATCCATGAATGGCCCCTCTGCCCACGCAATGAAACAATGACTTTCAACTCTCTCCTCCCTCCCTCTACCGAGTCAACTTATTCCGTCTGTTAAATTATTTCATCCCTTCAATCTCCTCTCGTCCTTTCAGGCGACAGACACAGCGCCCGTATTGTGACGGCAGAAATGAACAGTGGAAATTTCATCTCCTATTTGGTGGTGCGAGGTGCTTTCCCAATCAAATGTTCTCCTCCTTTCACATGTGAAGCATTTGAAAGAACACCATAAGAATTTTAGAAGCCCATTTACTTCCTTATCTCATTAATCTCCACATTCACCTTGCTCTTTTTGGACCTGACGGGTCGACTGTGATTGGCTATCAATTCAAATTGTACTTGAAAAATTAAGTTGGTGCGCTTTGCGAAGTTGCCGCACCTCAAGAATTTTGAATGCCTAACCAACATCTTTAAAGGGATAGTTCACACACACAAAAGAATTATGTCACTATTAATCCACCCTGATGTTGTTTCAAACCTGTATGTTATGAACTATGGAGAGGAGAAATAAATTCTCACACACAAAAAAAGGAGAGAGTCTTTTTTTGCGTCTTATCACTCTTGAATATAGGATAGCGTGATCATATACTGTAGCACAGCCAAAGGATGACAGAAAAAAAACAGATGCTGCATTAATTGCATTCAATATTTGTAAAGCGTTAAAATGAGAAAAAAAAGTTAATTGCAAACTTAATGCTTTAATTTTGACAGCCCTAATAAATATATATGAAACAAACTGCATAATAAATAAAGTGCAAAATAATAATTATATTATTATATAAAATCAAATCAAACAATTAAACAGTAAAATAATTAAACAGCAAAATAAATGGAACTACAAAAGAAATATACTGCAAAAAAAAAAAACAATGAATAAATAAATAATTACACAGAAATGTAATAAAACTGCTAAAGAAATAAACTGAAAAATAAAATCAGACAGAAAAAAATCCACAGAAAAATGATAAAACTCCAAATAAATAAATACAAACAGCGGCACAAAAGCTTAAATAGACAGCTGGAGAGCATGTCCTGTGCTTCATTTCCCTTGTTTTAAACTTGGGAGTTGTACTGAAGGAGTATGAAACTTTTTGTCAAGAAAACAACCTGTCAGTATTTCTGAATGGTGTGAGAAGCAACTGCCTCTCAACCTCTCTCCCTCTATGTGTCCTTTACTTTTTTTGTCTTAACACCTTGTGCTCCTTCTCGATCATTTCACAGAGTGTGCGTCTCACAGGAATTGCTTGAGGGAAAAAAAAAAAAAAAAAGTAAAAAGAAAAACAAGAAGGGACATACAACTGTCAAGCACCGCTGATTGAAACTGCAAGGTCATTTTCAAGAGTGAGAGAGGAGGGGAGAGAAAGAGACGCTCTCTGGCATGTCTGTCTCACTCCAGCGGGAAGTGTGTGTATGTGTCTGTAGCACAGAGACGCTGAACAAAAGAAGCTCTAACAGGTGGATGATACATAGCTAAGCGACTCTTCACCCTGATGACTTCAGGGCCTCCTCTCCATCATCGCTCTATTCACTCCTTCCCTCCTATTCACACTGCACCTGCAGTCCCCCATGCCTCAATCTCCGGCCCCTTCCTTCAGCCTCCCCCCGGTCCCCTGGCTTACCTTGCAGCTCCCCGCTTTTGCTGTAGAGCTCCCTCCGCTGCTCTCGCAGGTACGCGCTCATGCTAATGGCGTGGGAAGACGACTCAAACCTGCAAAAGGAGTTGTCAAAGATCACGTATTAAAGCAGGTCAAGGGTTTTCGTTTTAAGTTAACCTGAAATCTGATGCATTTGACGGATTGTAAACATAAGCGTAAGGAGAAAATGGTCTCCCATGAGGCACTTAACCCGTATTATTCGTGTGGTCCTTGTCTGCTTAAAACCTTTCAATTCCAATTCAATTCATGAATCAACCTGCACTAACAAACGTACTTGAATAGAGACTGTTTGGGTCGTTGAGGTTTCTTCTTGGAGAAGAACGCTCCGAAGTCTCCGCCGGTGCTGGCGTAGGACAGCTGGGCAGAAGGCTCTGCAGCGCTACGGGTGTTTTTGACGTCCAGGTAGTCCATTAGCAGCACCTGAGAGAGCATAAGAGCAGATTGTTGAGTGACATGCAATATTCAAATGTTTATTCAGTCATATATTACAGTAAACAACCAAATTCATTTAGACTTTTTGACACTTTAAGCAGCTGTTCCAATACATGCACTTATGATAAACAGTTTTTATTAGTGCACTTGCTGGCAGCCCTGCATTTTGTAAACACAAGCAAACAGGCAAAAAGACACCCAAATGAGATGATTCATTTGTGAAAAGCCAGCTGTATATTTTCATGCATATTTATACTGTGAGAAAAAGCATGATATAGCCTTCACAAAATGTTGTATATATATTATTATCATAATTTAAATCATTTAATATGTATTCATCTGTGTATCTGCACATCATTTCTGCCCACTACTCTACAGTAGTACGGTTCAAAAGTTTGGGGTCGGTAAGACATTTTAATGTTTTTTTTTTAAAGAAGTCTCTTATGTTCACCAAGGCTGCATTTATTTGATTTAAAAAAAAAAAAACAGATTTTTTTTTTTTAATAATAACTGTTTTCTTATTTATCATATTTTAAATATAATTATTTTAAGTATATAAATATATGAATACATTCCTGTGATGGCAAAGCTGAATTTTTAGCAGTCATTATTGGTCTAGTCATTATTGGTCATTATGATTTGGTCTTCAAGAAACATTTATTATAATTATCAATGTTGAAAACAGTTGTGCTGCTTAATATTTTTGTGGAAACTGTGATGCATTTTACAGTATTCTTTGAGGAACAGAAAGTTAAATACAGCATTTATTTCAAACAATTTAAACGTCTTTACTGCCACTTTTGATCAATTTAATGCATCCTTGCTGAATTTTTTGAAAGTGTTCATTTTTATCCAAAAGAAAAAAAAAAACTCTTGCTGACCCCAAACCTTTGAACGGTATTATATAACCCTCAAATTCCCACTGTTAGCAAATGTTTCCATGTGAAAGAAGTTTCTGTCTCGGTCTGAGTACCTAAAGAAACCCAACAAGAGGCTCGGGGCGATTTGTACCTCAAATCAGCCTCTGATGCTTAGTGTGCTCAAGACACTCAGCATCATGTATTTTCTAGTCAGGTTCGCATCTTTTTTCTTTATTCCAGAGTATTTGATGTTTTGTATTTATTATCATTGAACTGATTATGTAATTGACATGATACATTTACCTGACATAATAAATTGTTACATTTGACTCTATTCTGACTTACTCTGAAATTATTAACTTTAGTAGAATACGTTTTATCGATTGTTACCGCAAATCTGCGTCAGATTAGTAACGGACTAACGTCCAGTTTTGAGTAGAGCATAGGGCACACCAACTGCGATTTGAATTTCGCTAATATCTGGCACTAATTCAAGTGCACTTGGGATATAAAGACAAAAAGGGAATTTCCGTTTAGGACAGCAAACTGCTGATCGACCAACCTAAATAGGGTGAGTCTTACCTCTGTTTAATATAATGTTACTTTAGTCAAGTGTACGTAGGTAACCATGGCATGACCAAACCAAACCGTTGGACCAATTGGGCAGGCCTTACACAGCGCTTTACGCACAAAATATTGTTCAAACCAGTTTTAACATTAAAGCTCCAATATGTAACAATTTTGTAATAAAATTTCCGAAAATAACTTGCACAGTGTGATATATTTCCTCCAGTTGTGTACTTACAATATCTCAAAAGTCTCCAAAGATTTTTTATTTCAGAGAAATTCCGATTTTAAATAACTGTCCGTCCCGGAAAAGAAATGTCGCCTCTCAGTGACGCAATGTCCGCACTATCCTTTTTTTCCGGTGTGGACCATGTGATATTCCACGACACCGGAATATCACATGGTCAAATGCGGAAGTGGTGGTTATAGCGTTATAGCCATAGACTGTATGGTTATAGCTGTTATGGATCACGATTACTCTTTGGCGAGTATTGAAGTGCCAACAAAACGAAAGCGTCCATATTCGGATACAAGCAGACTGTGTGACAAACGGAGGAATAAAACTCGGATAAATATCGGCCAGGCGTTTTCGAGATGGAGAGAGCTGCGCGACAATCTTGGACTTGACAGAGACTCTGCTCTCGCGAGTTTATTGATAGACAGATAAGCAAATCAATTTTTTTATTATTGTACAAGTAACGTAAAAGTTACAGTAAAGATGATTTTAATAGATATGAATTACACCACATGCCTGTAATAATATAGCATAACATTTCACGTTCCTTGCAGTTCATTAATTATGATGACATAAAATAATACGATCAGACATACAGGTAATACAAAAACGAATAAATTACCTCATCCGTGATAATGATTCATTAATTCCATTTAGATACATCGCTAGATGGTGAAAACGCATTAAAAACGACATCTCCCATTGTCACCTCCTTCATAGCGTCATCAAGCTTCGTTATTGTTGGAAACTGCGCCCTCTTGTGGTGAAAAAATATTACATATTGGAGCTTTAACTTATACAGTCCTTAAATACATTACTACAATAAAATATGTAGTTAAGTTATGCATATCCCAAGTCTAGAATGACTTAATTGGATCAGTCTGAACGAATCTGTTTCTAGGTTTGTCTCAGGCCCACATCTTTCCAGTCTGTCTGTGTGACTTCAAAAGCTTACCCATGTCCGCCAGCAAATTCCCATTAACTCGGATTAAAACATCCGAGTTCATGAATATCCCATTCAACACGATCCATAACCATTTAGAGAGGTTCAAACAGCTGCAAGAGTACTAAAAAAGTTGTTCAAGTAAACTTTTCCACAAATTACCAAGCCGTTTTCCAATGGCTCCATAATTTAGTGCAGCAATTTGCTTGGTCTATTTCTAAATCCCAGCTGCAAAACAGTCCAAAGTGGAGATGGAATTAGGAAAGGACAGATGGAACTACATCTGACTGATAATAGCATAATTAAACAGTGATAAGAAGGGAACGGTCTATGAGAGGAGGGGAAGCCTCATCAACAGCCATTCCTCAACCCAGAGACAAGTCCAATCCGGCCAGCCCGTTACATTCCTGTCAGATTATAAATTACTAATGCCCATCTGATCCAGTGATGGAGCGGGTTTCGCATGTAGACCCCCGACTTAATTAAATGCCAGCGTTTGCCTGATGAAGGAGTCTGGACCCACTTCAGTGACCTCAAAGAAGGGAACATGGAACTTTTAAGGCAATTAACCGCATGGAGGATGAATGGAGGATGGGAGACAGAGAGAGAAATATCATGAAGATAACAGTAAACACAGGAAGGGAGACAGATAGAGAGAGAGATTAGAAAGTGATCAGTCAGCAGATTCATCCCAGCAAAGCTAAAAACAAAAATGAACAAGCCATTCCTTCAGTACAATGCAGTCAATTTTTAAGTGCCCCTCATATGGATCTTATTTTATTTGCTGTACGCTTTATTAGCCATTCAATGTTCCATAGAATATACATTTGTATTTGGAACTGGCATAAAAACTAACATTAAATAATAATAAGAAGAAGAGAGAAAAACAACAATGTCTAAAGATAGAATTATTGTTTTAATAGCTAATTAATTCTTTTCTTTTTTTCTGTGTCCTCATTATCACTGCCAATATTCTCATTTTCTGTAATATCCTTTAAATATGTTTCAGTGCGAGAGTAACAGCAGCAGTGTAGGGTTTTACTGCAAGCAGATGAAAATATTTGTTGCACGGCATTTAACAGATAAACACAAGAAGATGAAGGGAGGAAAACTTGAAGACAGAACTCATTATACCACCACCAGAGCCAGCAAGGTCACTTTCACTAAAGCACCTCGTGCCTCATCAGAAGTGTCTTCGTCCCCATTATAATGCGGCTTATTAGAGCAGCCTTCGTTTTTCTGCAACAACAGGGATGAAGCGTGGGCAGCAACAGTGCTGTGTCCATTTTAAAACACCAAACAAGTAAGTGGAAACAACAGAGGCGGCTCCGCCAACAACACAAAGAACTCTCGAATGAGCCTGGCAATAAAGCATGCAGAACAAACTGCTGATCTACAGCAGGAACGTCTAAAAGCACCACGTCAAACAGATACAAAGAGCGTCCCACTTATGATTTATGCCGCCCATGGATGGACACATACTAACAAAAGACCTGTTTTACATGGCAGTTTTAGAGCCAGAATATACGTGGTCATTTCAGTGTTAATTTAAACACCGATCAGTGTCTTCACGGAGAAAAACATTAATCTCGCAAATGACCTTGAGAAAACACTAAGGACGGGTCAAGATGATTGACAAGTAGGTTCTGAAAATATGGTAGTTTGGTAGATTCCTAGTAAATGAATGATTATCATTGACTTTCCTCGGTAAACATCCTCCAGATGACCTTTTTCTTAGAAAAGGGGAGGACAAATACGAATTAAAATCCCCACTTTGAGGAGCAGTTACGTGATGGACACACTCTGGACCCTTCCATTTCCGAACATTCATTTCACAAGCCCTCTTCTTTATTGGAGCCTTAAAGACTAGGTTGTTTTAACAGAAGGGGAAGAAAGAAAGAAAAAAAATCAATATTCATGGCCTCTTCCAAGAAAAGACTAGCTTGAAAATGGGCTTGGGAAACAAGAGCCTGTGAGAAACAGCAAATGGCTTTTCACACCAGATAATAAACACAGAGCAGCACACTGGCTGGGTTTGTGATGTGCACGAATAAGTGTGCGTCAGTATAACCCACTGCTGTTACAAACAATTCTGCTTCCTTACGGCTCAAAACCATCACAAAGTTCAGCAAAGTGTTTATATACTGTCTGGAAAAGCAAGAGTTAATCTTCAGTGAACCTTTAAACCCAGCCCTTTGTCTTTGAGGACACATGCTCAATTTAATGAACAGTGAAAAGCAGCACTCATCCCCTCTCTTAGCCACAAATCAAGCTAATTAAAGAAGTAAAACAGTATTGAAGGATGTGCAGGTGAGCACCTGCTCTCTGATGATAGACGTTTGCAGAGTGCTTTAAGAAACGAGGGAAATAAACAAAGCTTCCCGCCTCTCGTCTACCCCTCTTGAGATTACAAAGAAAACGCTGCTTTCTCTCGTTCCATGGTTTCCAAGAAGGCATCTGACACCAAAACATGACCCTTTCTGAAGTGTGTTTTTTTTTTAAACTGGTTGCATGCACGACCTTCATAACTTTTAAAATCTCACAAAAACTACCAAACTGTGCAATTAAAAGATGGAATTAAAAATGCCTGACCTGTTATTATTGTGGAGGAGGGGCATAATGAACCTGGGGTTCTGTCACCATGGATACATTACCATTACTAGTAATATAAGCACACATAGGTGTAAATATACACCTCAGTTAGAGATAAAAATTACTTGTTGATTAATTTATCTCTTTGTTGTCTTCTCTCCACATTCTGGCATGCTATTTCATCAGATTTTCCCAGCACACACAATAAATAATGTCTACAAAACAGAATATCAGCTGTTTTATAACAGATATTTTGAGTGTAAATATAATTTTAGCATTTTTATAAATAGTTAGAAGCTGAAATTAATCTACCAGGTGCCAACGGTGCAGAAAATTCCCGGGCCAAGAACAGTTTGATCGTGCCGTACCAGGCTCAAGTGGAAATACAACTGGAACCATTCTTAGAACCGTTCGGCCCGACGGTGGAAAAGCGGCTTAAGATAGTTTATAGTGACATACATATACATGCATTTGTACATATAAGATCATTCATAGCAAATAACCTGAAGAAAGAGTCCAATCATTGATAGTTATTCAAAATAGAGAAGTAGTGAGGATTAAAAATGGAAAAGGTCATAAAACCTACAGTGAAAAAAGAAAAATTAATAAAATAAAAACAAAATAAATGCATAAAATACAGTCAACAGCCACTTCCAAAAATTATCAATATAAAAAAATCAACTCAAATAACTCTTCAATATAAATACTAATATATACTTGGACTCAGAACATGGCAATTAAGTTTACTGTAAGAAAACATTATCAAAACAATATTAAACATACTAATTAATAACTCAATATACTGTCTATATCTTATATCTATTCAATAAAAAAACCAAGACGAAGCAAACAAACCAAGACGATGCAAAAAAACAACAACAACAACAACAACAACACATAGAATGAGTGTGAGCCTCCAGGCTGAAAAACATATTTGTTCAAGACTAAGACATGGGCAAACAACCCCTTCCCCCCAGAGAGCCAAAAACCTTTCTCTAAAAACACAAGCTGACCTCATCAGTGATACACTGTGACGTCTATTGATTCAAAAGCCTCGCTGAACATTATTTATCCCTCATCCTGTATTATATCCAGTACTTCTGACATACTCTAGTTCAATGTAGATATTACATATCACATAGAGAGGTCAATGCTTGGAGCAGCATCTCGTTACGAGATGTCATTAGCATTCCCCTCAGCGATACTCAGTACGGTCCACTACGGCCGTTGCTATTACAGAGACGCACATCACAAAAGAATGCATAATTACTGAAGCAATTAATGAACATAAGAGTGGCATTTTTCAAAACAACCAGCGTGTCTCGACCATAAAGCCTAGGGGGGAAAAAAGGAACGCTGGGTTTTAAAACATGGAAATGAACTGTTATGATCATTAACCCTGTGGTGGAAATCTTTCAAATCCACAAGCAATATGCAAGCCGTGGCCAGTTACAATAGATCATTTAGGCTGGTACACAACAGCTCATTTAGAGGCCATGTGTCTGTCTATCTCATCGACATGAAACAGAAGCACTTTGCCTCTCCCTCCGCTGCCAGACTAATCACTGTCAGGGCATGAAACGCCTCACTAACACTGTATAATCCAATTACTCTGAGGCTGTGTGGCTCCCACTAAATCTAAACAAGTTGTCAAAGTGGAAAGTTTGTAATTTCCTTTCTTTTTTCCCCTTTCACGCTCTTGTTCCCTTCACCCTCTTACCCATCATTCCCAGGCTCAAGTCCGTGAGGCTTAGGGGGAGGGACAGTAATACAGCGCAAAGAGGGAGATTACAACTAGTGCCATCATTTTTATCTTCTTAACAATGGGATATGGATTCTAGAGCGCGGGACTTGGACCTCTGTGAGAATTAAGTAAACTTTAAAAGCAAAATTCAAATATCAAGAGTCAAGACCATATTAAATATACCAAAAATCAATAATGAATAATTAAGATCCAGGACTGGTCTGTCAGCGACCAAAAAAAAAAAAAAAGGTAGTAAAATGTCAACAGCCACTTCAATATCAAAAATCCTACATCTCTTAAATATAAATATCAATATCTGATGGGACTCAAAACATAACTAAGTTTACTGTAAGAAAACATTATCAATAAACCAATAATTAATAATTCAGATATATCTAGGATTGTTCCGTCAGCATAAAAAACAGCAACATCAAAAGAAAACTCAATATCATACAGGGACGTCACTAGGATTGGAAGACAGAGGGGGCTTAGCCCCCAGGGTATTAACTTGCGTTTATAGAAAATCTTACAGTGAATTTGAGTAAAAAACAGCTATGTACTGTATATGTTTAGCTGTATTTGTCTCTTCAACCCTGTTACCTTCTTCAACCCTGTTACCCTAGTCTCAACCCCGTCACACCTACATTTTTATTAATAATTTTTTTATGTTTATGAATAAGTAATTTAATGTTTGTTGAACTTAGTCAGAAATGTTCAGAGCAATCATAAGAATACAATTTCTGGTAAGCTATGCTTTTTTATTATTTCAATTCAATTCAATTATTGTATTTTGATTTAATATTGACTCATTTGGATAAATATTAGGTAGGCTACACAAGGTAGGCGTTAATTTTTCTCAAGAAAAAAACAACTCACCTAATGCGGTAAACATGCATTAAACTTTATTTAATGATATAATTAAAAATATAATAAATATGTAATATAGAACACATATTTAGCAAAATACTCTCTATAGCTCTTTTTATCTTGCCAACTACGTGCTGTAGCCTATTATGGTCATTAAATGGCTTTCCTGAGGTAAATGTGACATAATTGTTCTCCAGCTATGTTATTGACCTCTTCACGGTGTTAAAAAACACTGATTGATCGATATTTTGTATGATGAATATAGATTTAGGTAAGTTGTAGCCTACTACTGTATCTTTCAACAGTGTTCGTGTTTTTTTACTATGATCGGTTCACGTGCGCTAGGGATCTGTCACGTAACATTTACAAACGCCCAAACGGTATTTATTGTTTGAATTTCGTAATAAAATGGACATAATCTGAGAGTTGAGATTATTTTATATCATAAAGTAACCTGCTCTGTCTAGTCTGTTGGTCTCCGTGTCCTCTTTGCTTCACGATTTTTCTGTGCGTGAGAAAATAGATGTGTGGCGTGAGAGTGTGTGAAAAGTGTTAATTGCGTGTGTCTCACGGTGAATGAGTGAGAGTTGGCAGCTCTGTTACGACTCTTTGCACTGTCCAACTTCCGACTTTTCGGCTATTTTTTGTAGCTGGATATATATCATTTGTTGCGTCTAAATATGAATGAGGATACGGTTATTGATAAATCGAATTGTTATTCTTATTATAATTTAGGGGGGCTTAGGAACATTTTGGGGTAGCTTCAGCCCCCCTAAAATAGGCCTAACGACGTCCCTGATATCATATAAAAAATCTATCAAAAGTCAAATATCTATTTAATATCAATAACATCTACAGGGATGATAGAATAAATTTAAGAAAACATTATCACAACCATAAAACAGTGTTTTTGTAACCTTAACCTAAAACACCACTTTATTTTCACTTTCACTTCCTAACTTTTTTATATTAACAAAAACTTTAAGGACTGTTATTTAATAGCCTTACCTTATACGGTTTATTCATCAGTGTTAGTGATATTCTTGTAATTTATGCATATGTCAAGTAAAGTTCTTGTGTGTGCGTGTCAACCATTTAAAAATAAATACATTTGCTTGGTTCAAATTCCTAAAAATTTGGCTCGACTATAGGAAAATGTTGGTCCTATGGCCAAACCACTTGAAAACCTCTAAAACATATTTATAATTACTACTGCCAGTTTTGTCACTTGTTCAGTGGCATTTAAATGGGGCTAGGACAAATCTGGGATTGGTCTGTCGGCGGCAAAAATTTCAGTCAACGGCCACTTCAAAAAGTCAATATCTATTTACTCCACACACTCCTAAAAAACTCTGCATGGTCCTTTATGAACCAGGTTTACAAGTTAAATATGGATCCTAGCACTCACATACTTTTGCTCAGCTGTCTTCAAGAATGGCTGAGCCACAGTTCAAAGATTCAGGAACTGAAAGAAATAAAGATTATAACATGTCTCTCAGGTCCATCTGTCCATGGCCTTTATGTTTTCAGTGTAATGGAAAGGTCAATGTAATTCTCCCACAGGAAAAGAGGAAATTTCGTTCGGTAAAAGTTCGGTATTAAGCTAGCTAGAAAGACAAGTGTGCATAGGGGTCTCATCTACACCTAAGAGAGAAAAAGAGAACATCAGGTGCATCAGTGCAAGTCACACCTGAGAACAGTCCCGCAATCAGCACCTGACACCAGAACTCAAGAGTGTCACCGTATGAGAAAAAGGAATGACAGAAAATAACAGAAAACTACAGGACAGAAAAAGAAAATGACAAGAAAAAGCGAAGAAAAAGGAAAAAAAGAAAAAGAACAGAAAAAAGGAAATAAGAGAGCACTGCCGGTTCCATGATCCCGAAATCAATGGCTGAAATAAGGTCTGTGCTGAACACGACTTAAAATACATCAATATTACCCCACTCGGGATTTTTTGAAGCTGGTACATGTCTTGAAAAAGGAGGTTGCTAACAAATGGGACTACAAAGGCTGTCGAGGAGATTAAACGTCATCACGCCGAAAAGTCCGTTTTTACAGCATCATTATGCTTATAAATGTGCTCTTACAAACTATTATAACTCAAACTTTCTGGGAAAAGGTTTTTAGATAAAAACTGAAAGAGTTGTATGAACCTTAGCGATGGTTACGCTGAATTCGTGGGACCATGGTGTAGTTCATTTATAGCCTACCTTTAGCTTTTTGCTTCTGGCAGCTGCATTTAGGCTTCAAAATTCATAAAAGTTGTGTTCATCTGTGATAATTATATTGGTGGACAAAACACGCAAGTATCATAAACTTTTGTTGATATTTTTAGCGATAATCCAAAAGCCTATGGTAAATGCTGGTTGGCCTACAAAGTGACGTCACATACCTGCACCACTCTATATACATAGAAATAAGGACAGGACAGAATATAACAGAAAAAGGAGAGTAAACAAAAAAAAGAATACAGAAAGACAAAAAAACAAAAAAGGAAAGAAAAGTGTGCCACTGTACTCTTCCTCACTCTCCCACATTCTTCATTCCAAAGAGAAAACAGAAAGGAATCAGCTTCTTCTGCACGTCTTCAGAAGATGCTGTGTATTTTTATGATGGACCAGTCTAAACTGACAAAACACTGTCGCAGTCAGGTGAAGGGAAGAAGAGATAAGATGAGATTTGCTGATGTGATCAAGTGGAGAGAAATAAAACAAAAGATTAGGAAAACCTCATCTACCTTAATGAAGATTCTCATCAAGAGCTTGCATTATCTCACGCAGTGACCACGGGAGACTCCGCAGCCCCTGGCAAGCAGCCTGCTTGGGCAACGAAGCACACTGAACACTTAATATCATCTATTTCAGCAAAGCCAAGATGACTCTGCAGTATAGGAACACTTCCCTATCCTGTTGCCTTTCGTTTTTTTGCCTTTCCTTGATTTTGACCACCCGATTATTGAATTTTTTGCTGTAAATCATTCAACCCGTTTAAGACAAAAACTATGAAACAATTTCCATACATCCATCTCAAATGATCATAAATGATGTCTTAAGCATGTCTTCATATTAATATGGGGGACTTTAAAATATAAAAGTTATTTTAAATGGTCATAATATTTCACAATATTACTGTTTTTAATGTATTTCTGATCAAATAAATGCAGCCTTGGTGAGCATACAAATCGTACCAACCCCGATGGAACAAACAAACGATGGATGGATGGATGGATGGATGGATGGATGGATGGATGGATGGATGGATGGATGGATGGATGGATGGATGGATGGATGGATGGATGGATGGATGGATGGATGACAGGGAGTGAAGCTAATATTGGATTCGGACGTGCCTTGATGCCTTCCTATCTTAGAATGCATCCTTTGAAGGCAATATTTTTTAAGCTTACAGACACAGCATACAAGTTGAAGCAAAGGCTCTAAATAAACAAATGAATCTGTTGCTAGCTAGGGCGTGAGGTTCTCATGCTAATGAATGCCGAAAAAAGAGGCAGTGCACGTGCACACAGTCAAACCCCTCATCATACGGCAGTTAAATGCATATTTTGACTTCCAGACTCGCCTCTCAGAAAGACGCTCCTTGTTACTTAAGGTCTGCGAGGAGCTCAGCGGGCCTTAGCAACAGTTGGCAGGGCCGAGCTTGTTCTTTCCTTACCGCTCTCTGCAGACTGCTTTGAAAGGAGGAGTAAAAAATACGGGAGGAAGGTACAAGGTCACAGTCTGACTCTTCACCCTGTGTGATGGAGTGATGACAAACCCATTTACTCATTCCCAAGCTGCACCACCATCCCCATCTCTCTTTCCCTCCTTCCCGCCCTCGTTCTCCTGATTCCTGTCTCTACTGCATGACTGGATCCTCCCTAACATGCAGCTGAAAAATAATGCTTTGAAAGAGTGCACATGCAATAGAAGGCAGAGAGAGAATGGAGAGAGATGGAAGTCT
This sequence comes from Squalius cephalus, assembly GCF_949319135.1. Classification (NCBI taxonomy): domain Eukaryota; kingdom Metazoa; phylum Chordata; class Actinopteri; order Cypriniformes; family Leuciscidae; genus Squalius; species Squalius cephalus. The sequence continues at coordinate 43,507,510 of NC_137125.1, forward strand.
TAAAGGGAAGAAAAAGTACAAATACAGAGAATGATATAAACATGAAAAGGTTATGAGGTCTAGTTTTTACAACCTCTATGAATCTGAATATTCAATTAGTTTGACCATCTGTCCCTAAAATGGTTTTAAAACTGCTTGAGCACAATAATTCTAGATATATGCGAGTCAATATTGCATAACCCATCAGAAGAACCATTCTCCATTTACGGTTACTGATTAGAGAAAAGCAAGATGTGATTGTTGCATTGATCTAGTGAATCAGGAATCCAAACTGCCACTTGAATCAAGAAAGACTGGAGTAACTCTGAAAAAGAATTACTCAATTGCAAAAAATAAACAAAACAAAGCAAAACCGTAAAAAAAATTTTGTCTAAATCAACCATTTAAATATAGTTTGATCTAATTGGACACAGCATTTTCAATCAACAACAACAACTTTTGGGAAGCATTTTCCCCTTCCATGAAATAAATGTTATTTTATCCTTGTTGTTGACTTAATTATAATTTTAGTAAGAGCTTTTAGCTCCAAAAATAATTTAGTAATTTAGTTTACTCCATTTCACAGAAAAACCAACAAGAAATATAAATGCAAATAAATGTAAACACTCAAATCACACGAAATGAAAACCTGCGGCAGGATTTCCAGCGGGTACTTTTCAAACACACAAACAGACACTAAATGTTGGGCCTCTTGAGAGAATTCTCAAAGTTTATGTGAACAGCTGGTAATCTCACCTGCCCATCAGTCTTCTGCCAAATACACAAGCACACACATACACACTAAAATACAACATTTTCCAATTAAACACAGCACTTGGGATGAGTTTATGTAGATTACTCACAAAACTTCAGCCACACATTCTTTCTCCACTTGTACCGTTTTACAGAAGCGGCACATGAAACATCTAATAACTATAAACAGCCCTTCTGTTCACTAGTAATTAAATATACAGCTAGTAAATATCAGTTAATAGTATGTTTTGTTTTAAATGACAGCTTTAAATAAGAGTGTGGTTTCTCAGCACTGGGTTGTTGCAAAGGAGTTGCTATGAATTTCATGCTGAAGATTTGCAGTTGCTAAGGTCAGTTGAATGGTTTCTAATACGTTGCTGTGTGGTGGCAAGGCCATAGGTGGTCAGAATAGTCTCTTGCAAAGCCCAATTTTAACATATTGCATATATTTCACTGCAATAATTCAGATTCCAAATATATTACCCAGTTACCTGGATCTGCTCTATGGAATGCCTCTCCAGAAACTGACCTGTAGGACGGTTTGGATCTTGGCATAGACATCCGCCTGCTCATAGAGTTTGATACCTTCCTGGGCTCCATTGGGAGAGACGACAATCTGCTGTAGGTGACGGAGAACCACACTGTGAGCCTGGGCCACTGCATTCAACTTATCAAACAACAGCTCGAGGAGTTCCAGCAACAACCTGTAGAGGGCAATAGAGTGAGAAACACTTCAAAATGGATAAAAAATTATTAATATTAGCAAGCTCAAATGCAGTGATGACAAGGAGAAACACAAATACAAGCTACTCCTGAACCTGTCAGACACAGAAAGACAGACGGAGAGATATGTTAACAACTATAGCATTCATCATATTAATTATTAGAATTAGTATCCAATGATATCTTGAGTTAGCATGTTAACCTTGACAGCCCTAAAATTTACATTTTGCAAACCAAAATTACTTTCGCTTTTCTGTTTGTTTGCAGAACTCCCAGCACCCCCTTGTGGGTCCCTGGACCCCAATCTAAAAACTCCTCATCTAGAGGCTTTCCAAGTCAAAGCCGATACTGCAGTCAGTCAGTCTGTCTATCATAAATCCCTCCACATCACCAAAACCAAGCCAAAAGCGGTCCATTCTCTGTTACTAATGAACATGACAGCAGCAGGGTGCTGACAGAGTCTCCCTGTTGAGCAGCACCAGCTGTTCACCAACAACAATTAGCAGCATCTGTCAAACTCTCTGGGTCCACTAGGAGGACACACATCTGTCTGACTTTTGTGGAGTTTACTCATTCATCCCAGTATAGCGAGGCAGAAGAAAACCCTGATAGGCGGAATGAAGAGGTTGGAGGTGACAGCATGATGTAGGGTATAAAGATTGCTGGGAGGTGGAAGACAGGAAGATGATGGATGTTCATGTGGGAGACAGTGCATGATAACACATGTTAAGCCTGATTTACAAAGGACAGGACATAACCCTTGACTCAGACTCAACATGTAAACATATATTATACAGGATGACACTCCATACAAACAGCGCAGAAAGCCAACCCAAAGCAACACATATGAACCAAGGGGACAAGGTTTTGGCATGGACCAGTTGGTAGATGTCATAACGACACCGTCTATCTAAGTATCTTTCTTAATTTATGGTCATATTTATGGTTTTAATAAATAAAATAAAAAAATATTTTAAAAAAGTATAACATAAATAAATTAAATAATTAAATAAAAGCAAATATATAAAAAAAAGCAAAATAAATAAAAAATAAATGGATGAACAAACAAACCAATAAATTAATTCATTAATTAATTGTCTTTTACATGGTTAAGATTTTTTTTCTTTCTTTTTCTTTGCCCTAGCCAGCGGTGACACCAACAATCAAAAAAATATTATAGTGACCACTTGGGTCTCCATTATGTGTTATGCTGGGTAGCCATGTCCACTGTGAAATCTCATCCTACACCACATAGCTGTGTTTTATTTATCAAATAACTCCTGATTGTTTCCTGCAGGCAAAAATGGCCCAAATCCAATTATTTATTTATTTCTTGCTTATACGCAACTCAGACCGTTTTTTTTCCTGGAGGTTTTTCCACAAGTGTTAAGAGCACAAAAACAATTATTTGGGCCACTTCCATATGTGATACAGGTCTGATGTTTCGCATGTGACTTTTACGTCATGTTAGATCAACGTTCATCACAATTCTGTCACTCCACTCCAAAGATTTTAAATACCGGTAGGTCTTTGGTTACTCAGTGAAAGCAACAGTGAAGTTAGTCAGTATAGTGAGCTGTTATACTCATAAGTATTACAAGTATACAGGTACCCTGGAAATCCAGAGTTCTGGAGCACAGCGAGTTTACTCTGGCGTCGAGTAATGATGCTCATTAAATATGCCCTTGTATCCGAGCTGCACCAATCACATCGGGTTATCCGATATAGGCGAGCCAGAGGCGAGCTAAACAGGTGACGACAGCGCTGTGACGTCGAAGTCATTAGTAAACATTTCAAGATGGCTATGGATGAGCACCAGTTGTTTGAAACGGCTTTGGCCTCTACAATGAACGAGTTAGACTTGGCTTTTTATCTAAAAGAGGAACAGAAGACGGCGCTCGAATTTGCTGTTTTGCCGACCGGATACGGCAAGAGTCTAATCTACCAATTAGCTCCGCTGGTAGCTAAGCGTATGGGGCTTGTTGTGATTGGTCATAGTGTTATCCAATTGCGTGCAGTGAGATTTTCAAATGCATGCTTGGTGCCGCCCCTCGAGCTGGCCGATTTTCATTAGTCGATGCCAGACCGATAATCTTTCAGATTTAGGTCTGGATTTCGAAGACAGCGTGCTGCATGGTTCTTAGTTATAGTTCTTGCATGCGGGTCAGTTCAGGACTGTGACCAGTTCACACTCAAACCTGATGTTAGCCACATTTGAAAAGATACTGTGAACAGACACAAAGAAATTGCAGTGTGAATGTAGCCTTTGTCACATCATGCCAGGTTAGGACACTGTGTAAGGCATATTTTCACTGTGAACTGTAATGCAGCAGTGACTTGCTTTTTCTGTTGAGGTTTCCATAGAAACAGAGCCCTACCTCAACTTTCAAGTTAGCACAGACATAGACAAGTAATTTAATAATTTAAAGAAAGTAAACACTGAAAATGCACTATGGTTAAAACAGGACCTTATTTTCACTCAGGTCATTTGGACGTTTTCAGGTGGTTTACCTTTTACAGGAAACAGATTTATGAACTGCCATATTAATTCAGCAGTGCTTTGTGTGTTATGTATCAAGGTAATTGCATTGTATGATACATTAGCACATTCAGATGAAACACACTAGGTACAACAAAACCATTTCTCAAATGAGTTTGTGATGAATGGATATTTTCCAGCATTAGTCACTGCTTTCGAAGAAAAACCCCAGTTTATATCATTAAAAGCACACAATGAAAATTCAGTGGATATTCACTTGCAAACTGGAAGCTTATATTTGAGAGAAATGAGGAGGGCAAACATTAAATCCCAAAGAATAGCTATGAAAAAATAAGCGATTGAGAGTTCATTTTTGCCTTGGGTAAAGAGCGTTTCTTTAACAGCCTTCATTATCGGTCTTTTCTTCTCTTGCTTTTGTTTTTCTCTGTTAGAGCCGATGCTTAAGCAGACCCTGGCCGTGGCTCGCTTTTATGGATTACACCATTTCTGGAAATGAGGGAGGTTTGAATGCCACATGACAGATGAGTGCATTGATCCAGCGAGCCATCATCGGGTAAAGTGAGAGAGCGCAATAAAGAAGGAAAACAATGAAAACCAATCACACTTCAGTACAAATGCCTTCCAAAGTGCATTACCTTAAAAACAAAATCACTTTAAAAGGGAGAACTAAAAGAACTAAAAGGCTAAAGTGACTGTCATCTGCGGTTTTTATTTCCTACATTATTTAAGGACATACTTTAATTAATAATTCTCGCCCTGTGCATGATTTGTTGGTGCGTGTTAATGTAAAGAAATAAATTTGTTTTAATAATCTTCCATCAAAACATTCCTGATTTGATGTAATTAAGGCCATGTAGGCAGGGAAAAATTAAAATCAACCAATAATATCATAGATTAACACTTCACTTTTCATGATCCAATCACAGGCCAAATGCTAAAATCAAGTCTCATCTACATGAGTATCACTAAAATTGCAAATGTCTCAAAGAGTGTTATGCTGTCTTTAAATGAATGTCTACACTACAGATGTTTGAAACAAAAAGCCATTGAGAACATATTCAGTATGGCTGCGCATATAGGGAGCTGAAAAGAATAGATTGTGTCTCATATATGCAGAAATTCTGATTTTCATAAAGAAAGATCTGCCCTTCCTACTAATTTAAGTGGTTGCATTTAAAAATGAATGAAATTAAATGAGGTTTGGAAAAATACAATACGATTTACAAATTTTACATATGTCTTGACAAAACTTCAGATTCACACTTTTCCCAGTGTTCATTTGTGTATTTGCATAAATTTATTTGAGTTGTTTGAATGATGTCTCTATTCATTTGTTCTATAAGCGCCTTTTTATTTTAACCACCATACAATATTTTGTCAATCCATCAATCCATCAATCAACCCATCAACCCACCCACCCATCCACCCACCCATCCATCCATCCACACACACCCATCCATCCATCAATCAATCAATCAATCAATCAATCAATTAATCAACCAACCAACCAACCAAGCAACCAACCAATCAATCAACTAGGAAACAGCTGTAGTGTGGTAAAGTATAACTATTCGTTGAGGCGGGCTTTACACGATGACGATCGCTCTGATTGGTTTTAGTTCTATCCAATTGCGCCCAGAGGCATTTGAGCGACGTCCGTTGGTGACGCCCCTTTGGAAATGAGTTATTAATGAAGCTTTGCCAGACCATAACTCAGTTACTACTGAGAATGGTCTGGTTTTAACCAGGCTACATCAATCCATCCATCCATCCATCCATCCATCCATCAATCAAATCAATCAACTAGGAAACAGCTGTAGTGTGGTAAAGTATAACTACGGATATTCATGACAGATAGCAACTTTTAATTGATGCTACTAGCCCAATCGATCCATTATCTTTTACCTGGGCTGGTTGTCCTGTGCCAGGTTCTCTCCTCTCTGGTATGCGTGGTCAGCGATTTGAGTGGTGGATCTCTTGAGAATCTGCTTGAGCTCAGGCTCCAGACGATCCATGATAGCTTTAATGGTCTCAGGGATCTTCTTGAGTTTGGCCAGAGCTTTGATCAGAATCCCCATGAACTCTGCGCTGTTCTCCTCTGGGTCCACTTCCAGATCCTCTCTCATTTCCTGCACTGCACAAACACACATACACTCCATGAAGAACACTACAACAATATATAATTGCACCAGCATGAATTGACAGAATGGTTTATGGACCATCTAAATTAATATACATTAATAAAGTGTACGATATGCTTTTAAATAAATTGTTGAGTCATTAAATACATAACTATTTAAAGGTCACTAATGTACATTCAAATTTGATTATATCAATTAATAATTCTGAATATGTTCTAAATGTGCTAACAATCTGTTAAGATTTATATAGTATAATGTTGTTACATTTAATTTATTAAATCTTAGAGTAGCTTTTCTTAGAGAGCTTTTACAGATAAAAAGGTTAGTAATGTTAACGTAAATTAACCTTAATATATTGATAATCAAATACATATTGTAGCATTTATACATTGAGATTACTGAACCTACAACGGCCTGTAATTTAAATACATTTTTAGAGTCATCTTTAACAATGTTTAAGTGGTACGCTTCACCATTTCACAATCATCCCCTCCCTTGTCATCAGCACACTCCTTAAAAACCTGCATAACACACCTCTCCATATTCACCCGCTCAATAGAGTGATCGTACAGTGAAGTGCTTATTTTTCTGTCAGCTAATACCCTCAAATCCAATGACTGTTTAAAATGGTCTTAATGTGTATGGCAAGTTAATGGGCTCAGGTTTTTCTTCTTCAATCCCCCCAACTGTAGCTTGCTGAATAATTACTACAATTACCACCGACAAATGATGTGCAAAAGGCCATTACACAAAATAGGCGACAAAAGGGAAGCGTCTTCCGCAGCAGGGGAAATGTTGTCTGATGCCGTCACCCTATCACACATAAAGCACTGCGACAGCAATAATTGCGAGCGTTTCGTGTAAAGTGAAGAAAACTGCAGGCGACACAGGAATTACTCTGGCTCTGAGTGTGAATTAGAGACGTTTCTACCTGCTTTTGCAAAATCAGACCAAATAAGAACAAATAAAGTGTAAGTAATTTAAAGTGAAATAGATAGATATGGATGGATGGATGGATGGATGGATGGATGGATGGACAGACAGACTGATAGACAGACAGACAGACAGATAGATAGATAGATAGATAGATAGATAGATAGATAGATAGATAGATAGATAGATAGAACGACAGACAGGTGGATGGATGGATGGATGGATGGATGGATGGATGGATGGATGGATGGATGGATGGATGGATGGATGGATGGATGGATGGATGGATGGATGGATGGATGGATGGATGGATGGATGGAACGACAGACAGACAGACAGATAGATAGATAGATAGATAGATAGATAGATAGATAGATAGATAGATAGAACGACAGACAGGTGGATGGATGGATGGATGGATGGATGGATGGATGGATGGATGGATGAATGAAACGACAGACAGACAGACAAAAAGAGATAGACAGACAGACAGACAGATAGACAGACCGATGGATGGATGGACGGACGAATGGATGGATGAAATGACAGACAGACAAAAATAGATAGATAGATAGACAGACAGATAGACAGACCGATGGATCGATGGACAGACGGATAGATGGATAGAACGACAAACAGGTAGACGGATGGATGGATGGATGGACGGACGGACGGACGGGTGGATGGATGGATGAAATGACAGACAGACAAAAATAGATAGATAGATAGATAGATAGACAGACAGATAGACAGATAGACAGACCGATGGACAGACGGATAGATGGATAGAACGACAGACAGGTAGACGGATGGATGGATGGATGGATGGATGGATGGATGGATGGATGGATGGATGGATGGATGAAATGACAGACAGACAAAAATAGATAGATAGATAGATAGACAGACAGATAGACAGATAGACAGACCGATGGATCGATGGACAGACGGATAGATGGATAGAACGACAGACAGGTAGATGGATGGATGGATGGATGGATGGATGGATGGATGGATGGATGGATGGATGGATGGATGGATGGATGGATGAAATGACAGACAGACAAAATAGATAGATAGATAGATAGATAGACAGGCCGATGGATCGATGGACAGACGGATAGATGGATAGAACGACAGACAGGTAGACGGATGGATGGATGGATGGATGGATGGATGAAACGACAGACAGACAGACAAAAATATGGATGGTTGGATTGGGTTGTCAATAGTTGTTCTGAAAAGTGACAGCATGTCAGAGACAGTGTGGGAGAAACAGAAACAGACAGCTGTGGGTGGGTTAGCGGGACTGATAACAGTCTCAGAGCTCACAGTGGAGTCGGCCCCACACAGGAGAGCACGGATAACAAGGCCCGCACCCCCGCTGTGCTGACAGTGCTGCATGATTAATAACGTAAGAGAGGATCTCATCTGCACCGGTTAATATGCTTACTGAAACATGATGTACTGAGATCATGAAACCGGAGCGAGTGTGTTCTGGTGTGTGTGCTGTGCAGACAAGTCTTTTTAGAGGTACATGCAAGTGAAAGTGTGAGTCACTGTATAATTGTAAAAGAGAAAATTGGTATGTCAACGAATTAGTGTGTGTATATTACAATCACCTTCTCCATGCATGTATAATAGGAGTATGTGTATGCCACTGCTTTCAGTAACACACAGGAAGCAACAGTTGCAAGTCTTTTCTTATCTGTGGCAGCCCCCAGTGCAATATTAATAGACACAGTGATACTGGTCAGATGTGTGTCCTAATGATTTAACTGGCACTTTGAACACTGGCAGACGATATGGAGCACCAGGCCCATAGACGGACAAAATCACCCCTCGCTATCGTTTCATCCCTCGCCCCGGACACCCGCTGTTCCCTTCAGTACAGCAGAGAGGAATCCATCATTCAAATTATGAGCCACTAAATCAAGTTCTAATTCACCCGTTCTCTCGCTCTCTCTCTGCAAAAGTAGCACTCTATTTCTCTCTTTCAATGGCTAATAGTCACTTTGTTTCGTTTTTTCGTCTTCACAATCATAATCCAAATTTCGCTCATTGAAAAAGTTTGGACAAAAAATAATAATAATAATGTTTTGGCCAAAAGAGAATATAAGCAGAAAGTCTGTAACTTAACTAAATATAACTAAACTAAATGTGTCAATTATATTTAATTTTATTGTATTTGTAAATGTGTATGTATTCTATACTTAAAATGAATAAATAAACATTCATTTTTTAATTTTATTTTAATAAAAAATATGTATAAATATTTCATTTATATTCAATTGACTTATATTGCATCCCTTATAATTAGTACCATATCCTGACTGTAAAAAAATATATATTATAACAATATTAGAATAATCAGTTATTCTAAACAATTCTATTTTTTAGTTTTGGTTTTTGGCCCAGTGTTTCCAGAATTTTTGGCTTTGGTTTCAGCCAAAAATGTTCACTATGTATGGTGCAGCACTACTTGCTATTCATTCTTCTTTACACATCAGGGTTGTTTTGATGTCTGGTCATATCCGTTGTTCTGTTCTTACCGATGGATGTTCCCGGGGTGCTGAACTGTGAGGGTTCTGTGAGCTTGCGTGGAGTGGACAAACCGCCGACATCCAAAACAGATGTGTCCTTTGGAGCGGACCTGAAGAAAAAAACAACAACAACAACAACACATGTACTGTTATTTCCTTCTTCACGACAGGAACCATTTTCAGAGTGACAGCATCTATTAAGGATTCATAACAAGTGCAGCCGTGAATGTTTTATGAAAATAATCGAGAACTGTCCGCAAAAACATTTCCATTAAAGTGGTCAGAACAGGAAGAATCAAACAAGACAGATTGCGAAACACTAGAGAGACGGAATGAGTAAAAACCCTGCCAGAAAATTGCAGTCGCGTCATGACCCTGACTAATAAATCGCTTCTCCTCATGAAAGCGTCGCGCTATAATTACATGGCCGTAAACAGAGCGGTGGAAGAGCGACAAACACGGCCGTACAATTCTGAGATCAAAAACGCTATTACAAACAACTCCACACTTCAGCACTGCGGGGGTCACCAACCTGCATTAGCTTAATGCGCTACACCGCTGCGCCTTGTCTAATCTCAGAGAATTAGCATTGCCGAGGCAGCCGCAGCGGTTCACACGGCACGCTGACGGAGGGGGTCAGCAGTCCCCCGGCGACCGTGCGCACGTGGGCGGCCCTGCCGCCATCGAGAAAAGCAAAAACCTATTATCATTCCTCTCGTGCTCATCCACGAGGGTGCGAATGACTTATCTCTGTTTATGCTGAATGCCGGCATCAGTGCCACGGCGGCCAGGCCCTGTACGCAGGGACAGGAAGAGAACACTCGCAAATCAGCTAATTACATGACTCTGGTGAGAGGGAAGCAACAGGGCCAGAGAAGCTTTGTTTACCAACAAGCTAATGAATTAAGAGCCTGGAGAACGAAGCCTTCGGTAAAGAATTAATATTGTGGTTTCCCTTCAAGATAGCGCAATCACCCCGTCAGCAGCCTGTCATTAATTACGTGAAGCAGAACTATGCTGAGATTTAGAAACAGACTTTAGAGAAGAAGCGTGACACATTTTCTACGTGTCACCCCTTTGACTAATTAAAGTTTATTCAGAATGTCAAACTAGCTGGGGTTTAACACCGGCTCTGGCCCATATTCAGGCCCCTGGATTCTTAATTAGTCTGATCAGTTATTCTGTCGGGCATATTCCACACCCTTATTAATGATCAGACAGCAGTGACTCATGGGATGCTTGGTTTAAGAGAGCACATCTCTCTCTTTAAAAAGTACACACAGTAATTAGATGAGCTGTGCGCCCCGCCACCAGCAAAGGTAAATTAATCTAAAGCTGAGAAATGACTTTCCCGCTCCAAAGGTAATTGCTTTCGGTTTACTGCCACAACCGGAATCAAAAGTTTTGAGTGAGGTTTTTATTCACATTTTGTAATATTATTTTCATATTACTTCGGGTCCAATACTGAGCCAACATATCTTTAAAGTGATACGGTGCACTTTTCCTTCTTGAATAATCTTTGATTTGAAATGACGCTATATTTGAATCAAACGATTAGCCTCTAATTTTGCCAAACTGCATGCTCTGCCCAATCAAATGTGAAGCACGTTACTGTAGCTCACCGTCCCTTGTCCTTGTCTTTGCCGCGGTGACCCACGCGGCTAGTGGACTTGATGTAGAGGTGGCGATGGAGCTCGTCGATTAGCACCAGGTGGATGTTGAGCTTCTTGCTGTGGAGCTCCAGTCGCAAGTCGCCGAGACCCTCCACCTGCAACAGGGGTCCTTCAAGAGAATCCACCGCTGAGACCTGCAAACACAACAGCACGCCTGAAGTTTACGTCTGCCTGAATGTCTATGAGCAAAAATGAAGGAAGACAATAAATAACTTTGTGTTAAATAATGGGATGGGGAATACTAAATATCAAATATATAACATCATATATATGTATACAGTAGTCAACATTTGAAGTGGATCAAAAAAGTTAATCAAAGTTGTCCCTAAGACAAGAACGGGTGTTGTTCAAAATTCATGTATAAGTTTGATGAAAGGTTTTGATCCACTTCAAATGTTGACCACTGTATATATCTATATCTATATAGATATAGATATCTATATCTATATATCTATATCTATATCTATATATCTATATATATATATATATATATATATAGTATAATATGTAATATATTACATTATATTACTTAATATAATATCAAAAATATTTGGCCACACTTAAAAGTGAATGAATTTTATTGCAATAAATAAATAAATGTCATTGTAGTGGATGTTTGGGGTCAGTTACCTTTGACAGTTGATAATATAATCAATTTATAACTATAAAGTGTCCAAACATTTTTAAATGTTAATTTTGGACAGAATAATTTAAATAAATGTTTAAAAAAAAAATTTAATTTAAATCTTAAACTTTTTGTAAAATGTTTTGCTTGATAAGGTGTTCTTTAAATTAACTTGCTTTAATATTTGTCATCTTTTGCAGTGGCTTAATGCATTTTAAAATGTGAAGTATATGAATATTTATGAAGGCCATAGCATGTTGGCTATTAAATGTGTCTATTCATCTACTTTGTCTCCTTGGTATCTGTTGTTTTGAATGTTAGGTTGAAACTACCAAATCCCAATGCAGCGTGTTTACTGCTAGTTTTAAAGGTATATCGTGTTCCAGGTACATCCATTGTTGGAAAGCCTCCTGGATTAGCTGCACTCCAGGATCACATAATAGCACATGCCCCACCTGCCCATCAAAAACCACAGTGATAGAGCACAATAACAACTCTCGTCCAATCAAAGTATTAAAAGAGGGGGAATGCAGCGTGGTGGACTGCAGTGCCGCTGAATATTCACTCTGCTGAGTGCGTGTGGCTCCTGCAGAGAGCATAATGAAGTATGCGGCTGCTGGTTGAATGAGGCATACGACTGAGCTTATCAGTGAACACAAAGTGATGAGAGAATGATGCAAAAAACATGCAGGAAAGCTAAATGCATACATAAGCTTGCTCTCTCACACACACACTGATATGCTAGTAATGCTTACTTTTTTTCAAAAATCTCTAAATGATGGATGGATAAATGGATGGATGCATATTACATACATGTTATATATTTCATATTATAGAAAATAGGCTGTGGATATAGAAAGTAATCAAAAAATGTTTTGTGTATCTGTATTCATCTGCTCCTCTCTTTCTCATAAACGCATGCAAGGGGATTTTAAAGCAAAAAAAGAACAAATGCAACTTAACATGGAGCGCGAGTCCAGGTACCGGTAGTCCCCTCAGGCTTAGCTTTAATGCTGTCCTGAATCTGCACCGTATCAGCAGCTACTTGCCATGCTGTCGCATTTGCAAACTGAATCTGAAGCATTTGTGTGGTTGATAAGTTCAATTTCCTCATTTCATTCACCTGACCTGGCTCACATGTCCCAGAGCCTTGATCTTCTATGCAACCTTTCCCTTATTCCTTCCATCCTTCATTTAATCTCTCACTCTCTTGCTTTTTTTTACTGCATTAACTTGTATTTCTAGTCTTTACTTCTCGTTTCCTTTACCTCTCCTCTCCTTCAGCACTGAATGATCCTGCAGTGGCTACTGCTTGTTTATAGTTAGCAAATAAATCAAAATGGCTGTGAATGAATGTGCTTTATTATTTAGAGGAAAGCTAATGGCCTGTTGATAGTGCTCTGGAGGGCCATCACTGCACACTCTGTGCACCGCTTCTGACAGACAGAGAAGGGGTCATGCAAGTCAAGGAGTTGTTCATGCAAATGAGGGTTGCATGAGCCACAGTGTATACCAGGATCAGATGATCAGGTTCATTCTGAGTATGTGTGAGTGTGCCTGTTTACATTTCTTATTGCCAAACCAGGTTTAGTTGAGAAGACACTTCAATTTTCAATTGAGTTAATTCTCTTTATATTTGGGAGAGGAGAGAGGGAAGAAAAGGAGGCGGCTAAGAGAGAGTATGTGAAATGACAGTAAAGGAGGATGGAGAGAAAGAAGAATAAAGGCAGGTAGAGGACATGGAAAGGAACAAGGAAGAAGGAGAGAAAGTAGAACAGTTAAGGACATGAAAGCAATAGAAAGAGGAAAGGAAAGGAAAGGAAAGGAAAGGAAAGGAAAGGAAAGGAAAGGAAAGGAAAGGAAAGGAAAGGAAAGGAAAGGAAAGGAAAGGAAAGGAAAGGAAAGGAAAGGAAAGGAAAGGAAAGGAAAGGAAAGGAAAGGAAAGGAAAGGAAAGGAAAGGAGGCTAAAAGAGAGTGTGTGAAATGACAGTAAATGAAGATGGAGAGAAAGAAGAATAAAGGCAGGAAGAGGACATGGAAAGGAACAAGGAAGAAGGAGAGAAAGTAGAACAGTTAAGGACATGAAAGCAATAGAAAGAGAAAAAGACCAAGTACACAGAGGAAGGGAAGGAAAGGAAAGGAAAGGAAAGGAAAGGAAAGGAAAGGAAAGGAAAGGAAAGGAAAGGAAAGGAAAGGAAAGGAAAGGAAAGGAAAGGAAAGGAAAGGAAAGGAAAGAAAAAATTAAGGACAAGAAGAGTAAGGTAAAGGAAGAAGAGGTAGAAGAAAGGAGTAGAGGAGGAAAAGGAAAATAATCCAGAGGAAAGGGAAGAGGAAACAAACAGAATTAAGTAAAAAGTTGAAAGAGAGGAAAGGGACAATTCAACAGATGTGAGGTAATGAATGACAGCTCATCTGAAAAGCTCACACTAGGGAAGTTAACCAGACTGACAGGTACAACAGTTAGAAATGTGTGTGTGTGTGTGTGTGTGTGTGTGTGTGTGTGTGTGTGTGTGTGTGTGTGTGTGTGTGTGTGTGTGTGTGTGTGTGTGTGTGTGTGTGTGTGTGTGCGTGCGTGCGTGCGTCTAACAGACACAGAAAAGTGAGGGGCAGTGTTTTCAGACGAGAGTTGCAAATTGAAACACCGTGTACACCGTAATCTCTGTTGGCAGTCCCAATACTCCTTGTCAGATTTAACACAGTCACACACACCGGAGGAGAAGAACACCTGAGGGACCTGAGAGAGCAGGAGGATGGAAGCTTGTCATCTCTGACCACCGCTACTCACTGATTTCCCCTGTTGAGTGTGAATGTACCCAGAGAAACAGTGTGATCAAACACCTGATAAAAATGTGCTAAAAAAAAAAACACACTGAAAAAGAACACAAGTAAAACCTAGAATCTTAAAAAAAAAAACACCCGGAAGTCCATGTTCCTTCTTAATTTTTGATGATGTTTTGGGCCCATGAGCTTTGACTAATGCAGTGGGAATAAATCACCTGACCAGAATTGTGTAACTGAATAGGCCACTTTTTTAATCAGCACTGGAGCCGTGTTTAGCCAACATGCTCCTGACACACCATGCAGTTTTGATACCATCTCCCCTCTCACTAAAAATAAATCACTCACTCTCCTAAATAACTTCATGTCACTCGTCTCCACTATGTTGATATATATATATATAAAAAAGGAAATACAGTACAATAAAATTCAAAAGTTTGGGGTCAATACATTTTTTTTATGTTTTTTGAAAGAAGCCTCACATGCTTCTTCAAAGGCTGCATTTATGTGATCAAAAAAATAATAATAATATTGCAAAATATTATTGCAATTTAAAATAACGGCTTTATATTTTAATGTATTTTCAATTTTAATGTATTCCTGTGATAGCAAAGCTGAATTTTGAGAATCATTACTCCAGCCTTTAGTGTCACATGATCCTTTAGAAATGATTCTAATATGCTGATTTGCTGCTCAAGAAATATTTCTTATTATCAATATTTAAAAATGTTGTGCTGCTTAATAACCATGATACATTTTTAGGATTGTTTGATCAACAGAAAGTTCAAAAGAACAGACTTTATTTGAAATAGAAATTTGTAAAATTATAAAATGTCTTTACTGTCAGTTTTCTATCAATTTAATGTGTCCTTGCTGAATAAGAGTATTAATTCCTTAATGACCCCAAACTTTTGAATGATGGTGTAAATATGGACAGGAACTGAAGACATTTATGTTTTCATAATTCACATTTCCATCAAAAGTCTAAGTTTCTTTATAATTTCTCTGAAATATCATGTAATGTTTGCAATATGTTATATACAAACATTTAAAAATAATAATATATACTATTTTATTGGCCATCTATGGATTTCTTTACTTTCATTTTTTTATTGAACAAAATATCAAGGTCTTGTTCCTTCACTCTTCAGTTAAAAAATGAAAGTACTTTGTAATTGTAATTATTGTATGCAATATATAATTAATGTACTATACTGTATAATTAGTGTAATTAAAGTAATTATTGTATACAGAAGAACCCCTTCTCAAGCATTCCAAAATGTACATCATGAAATTAGTTGAAACACTACTATTAGAGTGCAAAGCTCAAGGTAAAGATCTATAATTATTTTTATATGTTTATATCAGGGTACAAGCCAGAGAAACAAAAATCAACTAATATGTACTTACCAAGGAATGAATGAGATTTCTCATACCAACACAGTATTCACTGGCAACCCTGAACATACACTCACCAGCATATCCGTGGCGTGCAGGTAGTGCTTGCTGGCCATAGACGCCTCCAATTTCTGAGGAACCTGTTTGATGTTCTCGATCTCATCCAACAGGCTCAGGACATGCTTGTGCTCGACACCCTCGATCCACAGCTTCCTCAGTTCATCTCGCTTACAATGGAGGAGCATCTTACAGGACAACAGGTTCTCCTTGACCTAAGCAGAGAGAAGCCCACATACAGTTAAAAAACCCTTCACACTTGATGAAACAAGCATCATCTTTCCAGTTTTCCTTTCACTGCTCTTTTTTCTATGCATAATTATTTTCAAGTGTGTCAGCAGCAGGGGAGAAGATGATAAACAAACATTTCGCTGTAGATTAAAACCCAAGCTTAGTGGCTAATTTACAAGGATATTATTTCAGACATCGAAGACAATTACTAGTGATGCCTAATGTTTCTTTTATGATGGCTCACCATGTTTCGGGTGGCGTGGGAAGCAGTAATTAGTTCATTTTTAATGTTCTTAAAAGAGCTTACAAAACATGCACAAACGTGAACAAATCCCAAAGCTGGATAAACAAACAGCAAAATTAACGAACACTGTTAGGTTTTATTGGCTGCGTTGAGTTTATGTCTTCCGTTTTCCCACTTGCGCTCGCACACACACGCAAATTGAGACGTTTTTTTTTTGAGTCCTTGACTCAAACATATTTTTCAAGAGTGCAATAAACAAACTCAGTCACCTGTGTCTTTAAATAATAATGAGTAAAGATGGTGATTGGAGGTCCCTTGGCACCTCTCATCAAATACTTCAGCAGCATGAAGACAGAACTGCTATTCTCTATGTTCTCTGAGGCAAGTTTGAGTGTGTGCGCGTGTGGGAAGCCTGACACCAGAAGCCTGAGGGACGACCCATCAGGCCGCATGGCTGAGAGAGAAGATTAAGCACAAAAACAACACCAAAAAAGCTGTTGATTTGCTTTTAATTTCCCTTTTTGCGTCAAACTGCTACAGCGTGTTGTTTTCCCTCTAATTATGTCTTATAAATCATTCCCTGGGTATTACAGCCAGCATTATATCAGACTGCATGCAGTTTGTGTGTGTTTACGTATCGGTAGGTTATTATAGAACTATGTGGGCTATAAAGCAAAGCAGCAGTTGCGTTTTATCTCCACCAGCTGCTGACCAGGAGAAAAAAAATATATGTGCAGTGAGGAAGTTATTTCAATCAGCCATAAACAAACAGCATAAAGATGCATGGACTTCTACGTGCCTATGTTTTTAAAATATATAACTAACTCATTGTGCAGCTACCTAAAATTAGGGATTTTAAACCAGGGTCCCTGAAGGTACTCAGGTCTGTGGAGAACATACACTATCGTTCAAAAGTTTGGGGTTGGTAAGATGTTTTTTGGTTTTGAAAGAAGTTAATACAAGGGCAAATTAAATTGATTAAAAATGACAGGTTAATGTTACAATGCTTTTTTTTTTTTTTTTTTGCTTTCTATTAATCAAAGCATCCTGAAAAGTATCTTTCAACATAGATAATAATAAGGATTGTTCCTTGAGCAGCAAATCAGCCTATTAGAATGATTTATGAAGGATCATGTGACACTGAAGACTGGAGTAATGATGCTGAAAATTCAGCTTTTTTACATTTTAAAATATATTCAAATAGACCGTTTTTACTGTAATTTTGATCAAATAAATGCAGCCTTAAGGTATTTCTTTCAAAAACATTTTTAAAAATCTTACTGACCTCAAACTTTTGAACAGCAGTCTATGTAAAACATATAGCACTTAAAGGGATAATTCGGCCAAAAATGATATTTAACCCAGGACTTAAGCGTAGGAAGCGTCGTGACGTAGAGCGAAGTACAGCTAAATCAAACGCTACGTCCTACGTCATACGCCGGCATCCACTGCCGTGAACGTGCGTTGACCGAGATATTTTCATTTATAAAGTTTTAAATATGTATATTTTTACGACAAAATCGCACGGATTACCCTCAGAAGGCCTTCGTTTATCTCCCTGGAGCCGGATGGATTACTTTTGTGAAGGATGCATGCACATGTTGGGACTTGAAGGAGGTGGACCCCATAACTTCACATTATAACCACTGAAAGATCTAAGACATTTTCTAAAATAACTGAAAATGTGTTCGTCTGAAAAAAGATTGAAATATGCATCTCGAACGGCTTGAGGGTGAGTAAATCATGGGTTAAATATCATTTTTGGCCGAACTATCCCTTTAAATATTCGTGATAATGTCAACATTTGCAATTAATAATGTGTTAAGCATTATATAATGCTAATTAAATGTATTGTGAAATTTCGCTTTATTATACAGGAGGTCCCTGGTTGAGTCTTGGAACATGGTCCCTGATCTGAAAAATGTTGAAACCCATGGTCTAAACCATACATTCATTGGTTATTAGTGAGTTTCCAAACGCAGATGAACGTGTGGCACACCTGTTTGATCTTGTTGCGAGAGCTGGTGATTCTCTCAGTGATGCTCTGGTAGGTTCGGATGGCTGTGGTGAGCTCTGTGTAGTGCTGAACGATCAACTCGTCCAGATCTCGGTCACACTTCTCATAGGCCTCCTCCAGACGGCCCTTCTCGGTCTCTCGGTCCTGCACGTCATCACTGTTGGACAGTGTCCTGACCGAAAGATAGTAAACATATGCTACATCACCAAACTATACGTATAGTAATATGCATAGAAAAATTCGCATACGATACTGAAATATCTGAAGAGCTTCTAATAGGCCTACTCATTTTCTACAGAATAGAATAGATGCGTGATACCAGCTGCGCTTTCTTCAGAGCACAGCATGAATGCCAGAGACAAGGCTGCACCCAATATAAGCTCATCCTGTCATCATTATGATACAAACTTTCAGACAGATGTTGTTGGATTTTTGGCCATCATCGCAACCACAATCCATCACCAGAAGCCCACCCACTCAGAGAGACCCGCTGGGGCCGACGCCAATCCACCGAGTGTCCCAGTCCGCAGGCTGCCAGTCACAGCTCAGCTCTCAAAGTCTGTCCTGAACTCATTTCCACTGCGGTGTGGCTTTAAATCAGAGTAAAAGAAGGCAGCACAATCTCCCAAAAGAACTCATTACATTCATTTCAGTCTCTAGAGCTCATAGAGATATAGAAGGAACGTCTGAGAACCAGTATTCAGTAGGGAAGGGTCCCTTCAAGCTCGCAGTGAAGCACAGATCATGTAGATATAGCTTCCACCCATAGACTCACTCTTTTTTGACCCCAACGGATTGCCCTGAAGACATCCTAATGGAAACGGCTGATGGATAAAATGGAGATAAAAGAGCCGTGAAGCAGAGTGATGGATCTCTGACACCTTACCAACTTAACTGGGCTCGATGGAAGAAAGTACGTTTCATCTACGTAAGCAAGTAAAAAAAGTTCATTACAACTCATCCAGGCATTACCAACAGTCATGCACTGTAACTATCATTATCAATTAGGCAGTAACTTTACTTTAGCACACTATATTGGGTTCTGGCTGCCATCTATCATCAGCTGAGAAGCGTTACACCATGAGGGCTTCAAATAGGAATTCTCAGAGTCAGATCTGTCACATGTCCCACAAGGCAATGGAAGTCTATATACAAGAACTTCCTGTCTTCATGATAGACTCTTCCCTGCCTTCTCAATGGCCTTAAAAATAAATAAATAAATAAATAAATAAACTGTGCAGACTGGAACAAATCTATCAGTATATTTAACATCACATATTATATATAGTGTTTTTTCCACAGTAATTTTTAAGATTTAAGGTTCAACTTTATATTAGATTTATTTAACTAGTATGTACTTATATATATATTATTGTGTTTATGTTGTATTGCAAAATTATTTTGCTGCTGTTGAGGTGGGATACGGGCAGCGTCGGGTAAGTTACTCTAAAAAAGTATTTAATTACTAGCTACTGATTACATCTTCAACAGTGTAATTAGATTACTGTAATAATTACTCTCTCTAAAAAGTATTGTATTACTTATTACTAGATACTTTCCAAGTCCCATATCAACCTAGACCAGTTGAACAATACAAGGGCAGACACAAAACTGCACATTTGATTCTTTCAAATAAACAATATACAAATTGCATAAATTATTCTTGAACTTGAGTGTATAAAGTTACATTAAAAACATACATTTTAACCTAAAATTTTATGTTAAATCCACAATTGTTTTATATAGAATTATTGTATAGTCAATTGCATAAGAAGTAACTGTAACTAAATTACAGAAAAATTAAGAATAATTCCTTACGTTACCTTTTCAAGGGAAAGGGTTAAGACGTAAATATAATTAAATATGTAATTACAGATTAATAACAGATTATATATTACATTCATTATATATAAGTACAATGTAAAACATACACACGATAAGTGCATTGAATCAAATTATTAATTTAAATGCCAGTACATAGCCTAGATGTTAAAGACACTTAATATGAAGTGGGACCAATTTTCTATTGTTGTATTTTCATGTTATTGTTCTTGTATGTTGTTATGTGTATTATTTATGTGTTGACAAGCAAACAAATATTCAGACTGCGTCTATGATGTTGAAACAGTGCTGTTTAAGTAAACAGTTTACTAAGTTTTGAAACACAGTCTTTATTTTGAAACTCTGCCAGTCCTGTCAAAACATAGCCTAAGCAGTCCATTTAAACAAGTTCCTACAGTAACTATGCCTACAAATTCTGTCATTCAGAGGACCTCACAGCAAACTATAAACTTGAGCTGATGAGACGTGAAGCCTCTTAAGAAGTACTTGTTATTTAATCCATAATTGAAATAATTCAATATAACAGGATGTATTGTTAGCAAACATGCTAAGCGGTTATCCATTCATGTCGTTTGCTTCGCAAAAAGAAGGTGCAAAGATTTAACGCAGACAAAATCAAGCTGGCCGGCTAGACATTGTAAAAAAATATCGTGCTCACCTTATTACAGATATAAGTAAACCAGAGGGATCTTTGCTTTTGGAGACAGCGCTCCTGTATCTGCCTGTGTCAGCTGCCATCTTTCCGTTACTACACCCAAACAACTCGTGACGGACTTCAGCCAATGGGAAGCCTCCCTCAGGCGTACAGGGATCGCTGGGAAATGAAGTCTTTTTTTGCAGCCATGAAAAGTGAGGGATTGAGAGGAGATCCGACTCATTTCCTCGGCTCGATTCTTTTGAACAGTTCGTTTCAAGGAACCATATGCATATGAATCTCTTATTGCACAATTATTACCTAGTAGTAAACTATAAAGTTGTTAGCCCTTTTTCACCTAATTGCTCATTTTGTCATAATTTCGAAGAAACAATTTGGAACTGTTTATTGCAAAGTGTTTTGGATTGGCTATCATTTTATTAAAAGGAATTTATCACAAACTTCTGCATTAGCCAAAAATAATAATAATGTTGTGCCTCTTTGAAAATTTACCTTTTTCATATTAAGTGTATATATAGGTTTACTTGTAAATAAAAAAGACTACTTTGTTTGTTTTATTGTTGTTGTTGTTGTTGTTGATAAAATGAAAGATTGAAAGATTCTTCAAAAAACTAGAATTTCAATTGCTTGTATAGTCTAAAATGTATAAGATAGGCTAATGTAATATGCTTTTATAGTTCATTTCAGGAATGTACCCTCTTAGGATATTCTGTTTATTATCCTTTTGCTTGTAAATGTTGTGTTCTTATAGTTATAAAAAATTAATCACATTTTGCTGTTTATTTATTTATTTATTTTTTGCTGTTTATTATTCCTGTTTTGATAATAAAGTCTCATTAGCAGTTTATGCATGATAAATAATAAATATAGTTCACATATTAGACAATCCTAAAATTAATTTACATAATAATAAATAAATAAATATACTAAAAGTAACTAATGTGCATTTCATTTTGAGCAAATCGTTCAGACCAGTTTTGAGAACCGGTTTAAATTCTTTCACAAATCAGACGTACATTAGCCATGGGAGCAATATGGAGCGAAAGGTGAAGGTTGTTAATTGCTTTCTGTTCCTAGGATATATTGCTCTGGACCTGTTCCCCTCTATCTCCTGACGATCTCTGCTGTAACAAACCAGGGAGGAAAGGGCATTGATTGTGTGGGAAAGGGTCGATCTGGCAGTCTCCTCTTTGACTGATGTGTCCGTGGACAGCAGAGATAACATAGTGGCCAATTTTGTGCCGCTTCAAAAAAAGGAAACAATCACAGAGACTCTGAGGTTATTTTCCTTTAGCTCCTCTGAGCCTTTAGTCAGATCCAGAAGTTCTTCTTATCGGCTTCCTCTGAGGCCCATCATTTCTGAACAATCTACTGTCCTTTGCTGATGACACTGGGATTAGGTTATTTCTCATCACCTAGTGCAGGATAAAAGGTTGTCACAATGACGCCTGAGGACATGTAGACAAAGACAGCCACCCACTAAAGGACAGAATGCCCACACAGATCATTTGACACGAGGAGTTCAGGAACTTCTTTTCTACAGTTAAGCACTTTTGGGACAGAATGCACGAATGGTTAAAAAGAATGTAATGGCTTTTGAGTATTGCATTGTTAAGTTTGGTGGTGGTGGTGGTGGTGTGTGTGTGGGGGGGGGGGGGGGGGGGGGGGGGTTTATGCAAAAAAATCTTTAAAAAAAATATCTATATATTTATTTACACAAATGTATTACAAGTTTTGTGGGATTTAAAAATTATTAGAATTTTTTTTTCAAACCTCAAAGCAGCTGAAAAAAAGAAATGCATTACAACTCTCTAAATTACTTGCAAAATATATTTATTTTATAATTTGTTTTATTCATTTATTTTTATTTTAGTATTTGTTTTTGTAAACACGCCCACATGTGTTGCGTTTTCATGTTTTGTGGGGTTTTGTATACAGTATACAAACTGCATATTCGATCCCCTTACACTAACCCTAACGCTACCCCTAAACCTATAGAATTTATGCATTTTTACATTTTCAAAAAGCATCACTTAATATGATTTATAAGCTGTTTTCCTCATGGGACCAAAAAATGTCCTACAAAGACAAGGATTTTGGATATTGCCATCTTTGTGGGGACGTTTTGTCCCCATAATGTAGGTTTTACCAGGCCTCTCTCTCTCTCTCTCTCTCTCTCTCTCTCTCTCTCTCTCTCTCTCTCTCTCTCTCTCTCTCTCTCTCTCTCTCTCTCTCTCTCTCTCTCACACACACACACACACTCTTACTTTCTATGTGTGCTGAATTTAGTGTTTGTTATTTGAACAGATTTAATAAAGGTTAAAAAGTCTTTTTCTGTCTTTTTTTTTCTTTACTAGAATTGAAATGTGAAATCTTAGGAAAAAATATTAAATAGGTGAATATTAAAGTAGAATACATTATTTACATCTTAGATTGTTAGATTATCAGATTGTACTAAAAACTGTTGTAAGTCATTGTAACATAGCAGCAAATTATTTCTAATTATTACGCTCTAAAATAGATCTGAAATGCTTATTGTCCGAAATAAATAAATAGGCCTATCTATTCTTTGAAATCCAATACATTTTTCTTCCATTTATGTTGTCCAATAGAGACACTAAGCACTTGCGCTCAACGAATGAGAATCGTTTTTCTTCGCCTGTTCCAGGTGGGAGGGGCTAAAAGCGGAAGCGCTGTTTGTTTCTAAGCTGGAACGTGCAGCCCCGGTGCTCGCGCGTAACAACCTGTCAACTCTTTTACATTTCATAACTACTTATCAGATTTACATGAATTAACTGGTTAAAGACCAGGGGCTTGTTTGACCAGGAATGGGAGCCAACAGCAGCACGCGTCGCGTGTCTTTTGAATCGGATGAAAATGAGAACATAACGATAGTGAAGGGCATAAGGGTGAGTGACACTCATGTCTGTTCTCCTCCACCTGTCAAATGCACATCACGCACACTGACGCATGGCTTTAATTCACCTCTGCTGTGATTTGAATGCATGCGCGGGGTCGTGATGAAGGCATCTAACAGTCTTAACTTATCTAACGTTAACTGGATAAACGTTCTGTCCCTGACTGCCTGGACACTCGCTTCAGCTGACCTGGAAAACCGAGTTATGTAATTGATAAGCAAGCCTACCTAAGAAGAGTTACTTTACCAGACACTTGTTACAGTTCAAGCATTACAATGTCAACCATGACAGCACTGTGCCCCCCACCCCCCACCCACCCTATAACTCATACTGTATAGGTTAAACAGTCACCCTTCACACAGCTGTTTATGCCAGTTGATACTGGTACTACAGTGTATTTATTTGTTTTTAAACATGCACCTTATTCACACTTGCTTTTTGAGACTGTTTTGTTTTTTGCTGGTGTTTTTCAGTGTTTACATAAATGAGAAGTAAGTTACAGCAGTGGTCTTTAGCCTATGCGAAGAGATAAAACAGGGACCCCTTGTAATTGTATATAAATCTATATAAAAATATGAGTCTTGCATATCAAGCCTAATCTTCAATAATATATACATTTTAACAGTCTCATTCATATATATATATAATATATATATATATATATATATATATATATATATATATATATATATATATATATATGAAGAGTTCAGATGCAAAAGCCTCTAAGTGCCATCTGAAATTTTCTTCTAGAATGACCATTTTTATAAACCTTGTATATTTAAGTTCGATAATTTCACTTAAATGGCAATGCAAATTACCTATTAATTGTCATTTAAGTGAAATTACTGAACTTAAATATTCTGGTCATTCTAGAAGAAAATTTCAGATGGCACTTAGAGGCTTTTGCATCTGAACTCTTCATATATATACTCTACCAAATGAATGATTATGTATTTTTTAAATTTACTTAAAGCATTATTACTACTACTATTATAATTACAATTTTAATAAAAAGTTAAAAGTTAAAGTAAAGTTGAAGGCCCTCACTAAGGATTATCCACGGTGGCTGAGAGAGCTCAATGCGCTGCAACTGGGGAAAAAAAAAACATGCAAATAGAAAAAAATCCAGCAAATTAAGAAAACTTCTTTATCAGATTGACAACACGTGCTGTAAATACTCACAACAACACAACCAAATACAGAAATGTGAGAAAAATAAACAGAAAAATACAGACCACAAGGAAAATGTTTCAAAGGGACTTGTGAGTAACCTGCTTATTGTTCAATGTCTATTCGTTAGTGTTGTTGTTGATGACCTAAAAAATTTTTTGTTGTTGTTTATTTCAACATCCTGATCATGTGTGCGTTGTGTGTATTTGCAGCACATGTGCTGTCAAACTGATGAAGATGTTTTCTTAATTTGCTGATGTTTTTTTTCTATTAGCGTGTGTTTTCTTCAGTTGCAAGCACGTTTAGCTCTCTTGGCCACCGTAATTATCCTGTAATCAAATCCCTGTCACTTTCATATACTCGGAAGAATGAAAATATAATTATTGTGTGACTAAGTCAAATCAGTTTAGAACTAAAATAACTAAAAAAATAAAAAATATTTTACACTGATTGAAATCCAGCAACTTTTATTATTATTTAAATATGATTGTCTATAAGGCCTATATTTATAAGACAAACTTGTCTTAAAAATGCTGTCAATACACAAGTGCTTTTACTCAAGTGCTCAAGCAGAATGACCATTTCTAATGAGCCGGCATTGTTTATCATTTATTTTACATTCTGTTTAAAACTAGAGAATGAGCAAGAATATTGTCACGATCACTGACATTTGTTTTCTTCATTTCTGTTCTTCAGCTCTCAGAGAAGGTCATCGACCGCATGAGGGAACCCTCAGGCCCGCCGAGACCCCAGGCACCGAGCAGAACCCCTCCTGCTTCTCCCCTTGTGGTTGATCCTCTGCCAGCACTGGTGCCAATATCTCCTCCATCTGACCCCGTTACTTCCCTTCCACCTCCTCCCTTGCCAGAGCGGGTAAAACTCCCTGAGCAAGTGACCACTCCTGCACCTCCTCCTCCTCCTCCTGTTGCATCAGTGGGTGTTGTATCAACCCCTGCAGGTGAGTCCATTTCTCCACCTGCTTCCACAGCCGAGCTTATAACAGCATCTCCACCTGTGGAAATAACTGCCACACCTCACTCCTCCAAACCCAGACCCCTTCCTCCCCTTGCTGATTCTGTTCCCGCCCCTCCTGCTTTTGAGCTTTTCACACCTCCTCCCCCTGTGGAATCCATTCCTATCACTAAAACTGCTGCTGAACCTGTCTCTGCTCCACCTGTGGAAATAACCGCCCCCTCCCCTCCAGCTGAATTTGACACCCCTGTCGCTTTTGCCGCTGAAACTATCCCGCGCCCTCCTCCGACCGCAGACGAACCTGTGGCTTCTCCTCCACCACCTCCTGCCGGTGAGTTGGATTGTTCTGTAACGCAATGCTGACACACATGCATGTGTTCATGTGGTTTGCTCGTGAATTACACTTGAGGTGTTTCACACATATTGCACAGTGCACTTCAGTGCCTGTCATTCATGAGCATTAATGATACTCCTCGGGTAAATTGCATCTTGTAAGCACTTTGAATGTGTTGGTACACCTTTGTGAAGGGGTAATATTACGCATCAAGTCATTCTGGGTAATTCCACGGAGTTCAAACTTCTCTTAAACACATTCAGAGTACGTGGGTGGAGTGGAGCCACTGCAATTTTCCTTGAATAAAGTGTTTTGGAACATAATAACATGCATATAGTACCATAGTAGTCGTTATTGTGCAGAAGCATTATTTTTTTATACATTATAATGTGGCAGGGACAGTGAGAAACGTATTATTAGAGGGATAGTTCATCTGAAAATCTAAATTATGCCGTCGTTCCAAACCCATAAGACTTTTGTTCTTCTTCAAAACACAAATGAAGATATTTTTCCCTCTAATGAAAGTTCATTCCATCAAATATTCAAGAATGCTTCTAAAAGTTCATAAAGGCATCGTAAATGTTATTATCTGTTCATCATACAGTGCCATCATGTATGCTCAGAAGATTATTTTTCTGATGTTTTTCTGAACTTTTTGAAGCATCAAAGATTTGGTTGAATGGACGTTCAATTGAGGGACTGAAATATGTCAGGTTTCATTAAAAATGGCTTTAATTGTGCGTCGAAGATGAAGTAGTAGACATCAGGATGAGTAGTCATTGGCTGAACTATCTGTTTAAATTATGTTTTAATTTATATTTTCGTTTTTTCTGCAAAAACGAAGCACATCAATCAGAAATGCACACCTGCTTTACTCCAGTATGATTGAGATTTATTTGAAATGCAACCGTATGGATTTTTAAAAATTAGAGAATTTTTTTCCTAAAAGTTTAGTCCTCTTGATGTTAGTGAGTGGGCCTGGATCCTTCCATATTATGATTCATAGCTTGTGCCTGAGTGCTAATGAAACGATTAATTCTAACTTGTAATAGAGTTAATGAATCAATGCTGTAATTAGGAA
Organism: Squalius cephalus; assembly: GCF_949319135.1. Taxonomy (NCBI): domain Eukaryota; kingdom Metazoa; phylum Chordata; class Actinopteri; order Cypriniformes; family Leuciscidae; genus Squalius; species Squalius cephalus. The sequence goes on from NC_137125.1 coordinate 43,535,080, forward strand.
CTCCACTTAAGCCAGTTCAGCCTCCAAGGTACCTCGAACAGCATGTCCTCCCAAAAGTGTGTCGATCCGATCACGTTTGCAACCGCTTTGCTTCTCATTAGCGAGTAAGACTTTGTTCATAGATCTTTCAATCGGAAGTTTAGATGCGGTTTTGAGTGATTATAACTGAGACGCCTATTAGAAAAGAACCCACAATTCTTTGACATTTTCTTCAGTCACATGATTTTTGGCTAAACTATAAACCTTCTCCAAATGATGCATGTGCTCAAAGTCCAATCTTTGATGACATAAAGTACACAATAGCGTTTGATGAGTGTCGTCTTTGATTTATGTAGCTTTGCTAAAATATCTCGGATTAAAAATCTTAAACTCAAAATGCTTTAGACCCAGTCTACACCTGTATTTAGCATCGTCCACTTGTGAATACCAGGTGTATACAAGTCCCGATCAAGTATGCAATTTAAGATCGGGTTTGGTGCTCTTGTATTTTGGGCCTGTCATTATAGCAGAGTGATGCATTTCCTGTTTTGGGGCTAGTGCAGCAGAAAGTTATTTAAACACATTATGTACTTATAACGTTAACCCACAATCTATCCTTTTGTCAAACAGCACATGCTAAAAATGGACTTGGATGTTTCCTCCACGTCTTGTCTTTTTCTGAGCTGTGAGCTTCCTTGCTCCCACCGCCACATAATTAAGCTCATCTAATATGTATTGAAACGGTGGCTGTCAGCTCAAATACGTGTGAAAATTTCTGTGTGCGCCCTCTCGGCCCATAATAGTAGTGTAACCTGCAGAGTCTGTGGGCTGGAGCTGACATTATATGAACTGGCTCTACTTACAGAGAGGGGAAAAAGAGACGCCCGCCCGCCCGCATCACACATAACGAGACAGCTCCCTGTTAATGAGACACAGATCTGCTTAATGAGCTCTACCATGGAGGCTCTCACACACACTTGTTTTTTCTCTATCCGTCTATCTAAAATTCCCTACATCTCAATCTCTCTCATGGTTTCCCTTTCCCACGTGTTCGTTTTTCTTGCTGGCTTGTGCTTCCTTGGTATAATGATGACAGAAACACTTTTGTGTTCACTATAAATATGTATTCTGGGATTATGTAATACAATGACAGTGAATAGCATAACCCTGTAATTCTCATCACACCCCCTTTGAAACTAGGGAAACTTGCTGAAACATTTTATCTTTTATTATATATATGCTTATGTGTGTGTATCTAAATAAATACATTTATTTTTATTTATTTTGCTACTTATTTTTATTAATTTAAAAACTGCTGAAAAGAAAATTCATTACATTTCAATACAGCTGCTGAAATAATAATAATAATAATTATTATTATTAATGTTTTATTGAGGGAAAAGTGCTAAAAAAACAGATTTTCAGATTTTCCAGGTTTTATTGTCGTGAATAATGTTGCAATCTTTGAAAGCAATTAAACAATGAACTTTGTGTAATGAGGCTTACATAGTTATTTTCTGTATTTCTTGTTCTATTTTCTATTGCATATTGCATTAGCATTTAAATAATAGAAAAAGGCTTATTTAATCAAATACTTATCTAATTAAGCTTTTAAGTGCTTATTACATTTTTGGAAAATAATAATATAGCATAGCAAAAATGTTAGCATAGTTGAGCCAGAATACAGTGATAGAATACTCCCGATTTATTCACCTTCATGTTATTTGAATGTCTTTCTTTTGTGAAATGAAAAGTTGGTGAACAATTACCAAACAATGCTTACTGAAACTTAGTATCTACATCTATTAAAAATGACCAGTGACCATACTGAAAGATTAAGCCTCAACCAAACTTAATGCTGTGCCATTTCCTGATGACTCACTTCTTAAATTGTGCCTCTTTGCCACAGCTCTTCTTGCCTTAAGAGGCTCAGCTCATCTTCTAAGGGTCAAAGGCTGTGACCTTAATGAGAGACATTGATTATGTGCGCCCACGAGTGGAGGTATTAAGAGAAGCTTTGGATGATCGAGTCCATCACTAAATCACAGCAGAGTCCCTGCGCACGGTGATTAGACAGTGGTCAAGGTTGATCCTCCTACACGTTCTCAGCTTACCATGAATATTCATACGCAGGGCCCACACACCGTTTTCCATTACGCTCTAATTACCAGCACACAAATCCTTCTTTGTCTCAGCCATACATAAACATACATTCTTTCCGTTACATATTAAGTAGCTCCTTGAGGATCGCCAAGTTCAGAGAGGGAAACATGTTTACACATCATAATGAAATGATCTTTTTGCCCCATTTGCATGTTGTTTCATGAAAACTTCCATGAAACCTGAGAAGATGAAAGTGTAGGTTGAGAATAAGGAAGATCGGTTACACTTTATTTTAAGGTGTCATTGTTACAGTGTAATTATATATTTTAGTACTGAGTAATAATAATTAACTACATGCACTTACTATAGAGTTAGGGTATGATTAGGGTTTGGTTTAGGGTTAGTTGCATAATTATGCATAATTTACTGCTATTACTATGTAAGTACATGTAACATATGTAACATTTTGTTGGTAGCACCAGTTTGCAACGATTATTAGTTAACACTAAGTTGTTACCAACAAAATATGAGTGCATTCCTGGAACTGGGCGTCGTTACACTACATCATTATGCATCGCTTTCTGCTGGAACTTTTACGGGCTTTTCCCAAATCACGGAAGTGACCTCGACGTTGGGGTTAGCTGTAGTGTAAGCCATCAGGCAAGTGTTATTTAAATAAACTCCTGATGTACTTACAAACTTTCCAATGCCTCGTTTTATGAGTACAGGACCTGTTTGTACTACTGTAGAAGTTTGGTACCATTCTGGGCATTATTAGTGGGGTAATTTACGAGATACATCATAGGAGGGGGGGGAGGGGGGGTGTTTGGCTCGAGGTCATGGTGCAAAGGACCCTAAGTTGAAATTACTCCGAACCATCCCTTTAACAACATGTACTTACTATAGGGTTAGGGTAGGATTAGGGTTTGTTTGAGGGTTAATTGCATGTAATTATGCATAATTTACTGTACTATGGGAAGTACATGTAACGTATGTAACATAAAGTGTTACCGAAAGATCTCCTTGTTTGATATTCCTGGGAGTCTCTTCATGTGTGTAGAAAGATGTTGAGGCTCGTTTAAGTTGGATCGTGAGGAACGTGTATTGGTTTAGATTAGCCCCTCCTCTTCTCAGGTCTGGAGATTAATGAAACATCTTATGAGACATGCAATTTGTCTCTGTCTGTTATCTCTCTCCCGACTGCCCGAAAGCTACTTTTGAAAATTTCTGCAGAGAATGATGGAGGGAGTGAAAGAGAGAGAAATATCTAAAGATGATGAGTTTTTCATCTTTAAGCATTACTGTTCTCACTCAGGAGTGACACGGGCACCCAGACGGTTAATGTCGTTCTGAACTTCTCGGTGACCTCCTGCGAAAAGCCCCGGAAGACTCTCAGATGGTGTTTTAACATACGAGCTGGTTATCCTTTGAATCCACAGAACTCCTTTCTTTATCCTTTTTAAATATTAAAGCCCAGTTTAAATTAATGAATTATGGGAACCTAGAGCCTGAATAAATGTGTGACACTGTAGAAAAGTCTTAAGCCTGATGGAAAAGAAAAGAAAAAAAAAAAAGAACGAGTGTGCTACATTTTCCTTTTCTGAGAAGCTGATAACAGGGGGTCTCATTCACTAACAGTGTGTAGGCATGTATTTGTGCATAAAATCTGTTTGTGAATCATTCATGCCGCTTTCCTGATTAAATCAATAAGTTTACACTTAAATGTAGAATAAATTTGGGATATAATTTAAAACCAACTGAAACCATACACTTTCAGTTGCCTTATATAATGAATATATATATATAATATGTAATATATATATTATATATATATAATATACATATATATATATATATATATATATATATATATACATATATTACATATATATTATATATGTAATATATATATATAATATGTAACAAATAAATAAAAATATACATATATATAAATATATATATATATATATATATATATATATATATATATATATATATATATATATATATATTTATATATATGTATATTTTTATTTATTTGTTACATATTTCATAATAAATAAATACAATACACATATTTGTATACTGTATTATTATTATATACTGTTATATAACTATAATAATGTATAACTTTATTGATTTATTTATTTAATAAGTGACCCTACAATAAGTCTTTACTGGAATTGTTACATGAAAAAGTGTTGTTTTTATGTACACACACACACACACACACGTGTATATGTGTGTGTGTATGTATGTATATATACATATAGACATCTGCTCATTGACATTACAAATTCTCTGTCTTCATCAGCATCCTGGTAATTTTTTGCATACGTTTGCATATGAAGATTAAGTTTTTGTGTATGCTCTAATGATCATTTGTGTTGTGAATGGACTGCGGGTCAAAAAGTGTAAGGGAAACCGTTATATACAAAAATCGGATCGCCCTGTTTTACAGGTGGAGATCAGATGTGTTACCCGTGAAGGATCTCTGTTATTACACCATATCTTTAATTTGATGGTATCTAGTGGGATTGAGGTTAAACAGCACCTGTCTGCCTGTATCCATTACACTACCCTGCTGTTTGATAAATGTTCTGCCAGCATCCGCAATTAATTTCTTTTTTCCCTCTTCGGCATTGTCACGGTAACAGAAAGATTTCTCATTAGTCTTGAAGAAGGTTGGTGTAAGTGATAACTTTTAAGTGTTTCTCTCCCAACAGGTTTCCTCTCTTGACTTTACAGTCTCAAATTGTTTCTAAAATGAACATTGTTACGCAACGGAACCATATGGCACTCATACTGACTGCTCCTTCTGGCGGCTGCTTATAAAACATCACTTTAAACTACTGACAGCTACTACGTCTTACTTTCCTGAAGATATTAAAGTGCCCCCATTATGCTTTTTTCAAATAATACCTTTCATGCAGTGTGTAATATAGATGTTTGTGAATGTAAAAGGTCTTCAAAGTGCATGACAAATAAAGTAATTGTCTCCTAAAAGAAATAATCGATTCTGAGCTGCCAAAACAAGTCATCAGCAATTCCACTCTACGTAACAATGTGACAAATTTGCATAATGCCAGCCTATGTTCTTCATTGGCTTTCCGCAAACAATGTCTACTTTGACCCGCCCTCAAACATTGTAGTTGTTGCTGAGGCCTGGAAGAGTTTGGTTTGTGTCGTCGAAATGTCCAGAAGACTTTTTTCAGCATATCTACTTTGCATGCACTTCAAAAGTATGCAGAGGACACGCTGGAATTGATATGGAAAAACAAAGATATGATATGAAAAAACAACGCCATCGTTACTGTTTATATAACTGTGTATATCAAGGAGGATGGAGGCGGGAACCGGCGAACGTTCAGCAAAACTTTAATATCATAAAATAAACCCAAACCGAAGGTAAAAACGTCAGCCGCTCACGGATGACTTCGGCACACACAGAAATAAAACATAACGTAAATGTCCAGGTCTGGTCCTCTCTCGTCCTTTACTGTCGTCACTCCTCCTTTTATCCAGCCGGAGCTCCTCCATGAGATACAAGCAGGACGGTGGCATTATGAGCGTCACCTACGCGCTTTCACTGCTCTCGGCCTAGTGTAGAGTTTAGAGAGACTGAATCTTCGAACGAAGCGTTTTCAGACTCTTTTGAGAAATGTAGGTAATGTGAACTGTACTCCAAAACAAAATTAGGAGCCTTTAAAATTGCGTAATAGCGGCACTTTAAGTATAAGGAAATACATATAAGAGTAGTTGACAATGTTTTCAATGTTTTAAAAAATATATATTAAATGCTCCAATGTGGTGGACCTGAGTTGGAAACACAAGTCTCACTTAGTATGTCACGAAAGTTTTGTTTTGTTTATTATATTTAGATTTTTTAAAAAATATTTTATTCGTTTTTCTTTTTTTTATTCTATTCACTCCAAATTAGAGACTAGTCTCTATCTAGTCATCATTAATATTTACAGTATGTCTGCAAGAATATTTTTTTCTCTCATATATTGTGCATCAAATCTTGATTACCTAGTTAGTACTCATTAATTTACTATGGGGAAAGTTGAGACATTTGTGCTTTGTTCAGTGAGGGTTTTTTAGGTAAATAATCCATCACTTGCCTACTTAGTTTATTTAAAAATACTTTATTTCAGAAGTACTTAATGTTAAAGATAAAATGATCTTTTTAAGTAAAACCTCATATACTTCTTTTTAGACTTTGCCATGAAAGACTTGACTTGGATTTGTGACAAAAGATTTGACTAGGACGTGTCTGTGAGGAATGATTGTGTTAGTACTTTTATTTATTTATATATTTATTTTTAGACTAAATGCTTGCTGTTTACACAAACTGTAAGCCTTTATCTCCATCTACATTCGGACTTCCTGTCATGCATTAGCCCCAGGCCTCTGCAGTGCTGCGGTACTGCTGCTGCTTTTTTCGACTGGAGGCTATGAGTTTGTCCATTTTATATCTCTGCTGTGCTTTCACGGACAATTAGCCATCCAGATAAAGAACAGGACACACACTGACATGTTTGACTGTGACGGTGTTGATATCAACACTAAGTTGTGAGAAGTGTTGCTTTGATTTGTGTGTTTGAAAGTGTTTTTTTTGCTTTGCTTCATAAGGCAGAGATGTCTTGAGGGCTCAAAATAATATCCTACCTCACTATATTGCTTATGAACTTCTTAACAAACTTCTTTACAAACAAGTACAAACTGCCTCAAAGAAACTTCGGTCACACTATAGTTTAGGGTCCAATTCTCACTATTAACTATTACTTTTGCCTCTATAAACCCCTAATTACTGCTTATTAATAGTTAGTAAGGTAATTAAGTTGAGGTATTGGGTAGGATTAGAGATGTAGAATATGGTCATGCAGAATAAGGCATTAATATGTGCTTTATAAGTACTAATACTGTAAACAGCCAATATCCTAGTGATATGCATGCAAATAAGCAACTAGTTAATAGTGAGGATTGGACCCTAAACTAAAATGTTACCAGAAATAAAACTTTCAACTTGGTTATCCTCAGGGCATTTTCTTTTTTATGACCTTCTATGACATCCAACAAAATCAAACACTCAGGAGTAAGTGTATTAGCAGTAGCTCAGCATCTAATGTGTATGTTTCGTCTTCTGTTTAGTGGATGAGTTTGAACTGAGAAGGAAGATCTCTGAAGAGCTGGAGAAAGGCCTGGAGGAAGATAGGAGAAAGGCACAAGAGGAACTCAACCAGCGGTGACTATCAATGCACACATTTACTCTACCAACATTTACTAAAGAGCTCAGATCACCTGTCTCAAATTGGTGTCTTTAGAAAGTATTGAACAGAGTACCGAGTATAGAGTTTTGAAAATGTCTGCTATGGACTACTTGCATTGAGCTTGTGATGCACTTCTGTTTTGAAATGGCACAACTTATTTATTTTCAGTTACAGTGAGGAAAATAAGTATTTGAACCCCCTGCTATTTTGCAAGTTCTCCCACTTAGAAATCATGGAGGGGTCTGAAATTGTCATCGTAGGTGCATGTCCACTGTGAGAGACATAATCTAAAAAAAAAAAATCCAGAAATCACAATGTATGATTTTTTAACTATCTATTTGTATGATACAGCTGCAAATAAGTATTTGAACACCTGAGAAAATCAATGTTAATATTTGGTACAGTAGCCTTTGTTTGCAATTACAGAGGTCAAACGTTTCCTGTAGTTTTTCACCAGGTTTGCACACACTGCAGGAGGGATTTTGGCCCACTCCTCCACACAGATCTTCTCTAGATCAGTCAGGTTTCTGGGCTGTCGCTGAGAAACACGGAGTTTGAGCTCCCTCCAAAGATTCTCTATTGGGTTTAGGTCTGGAGACTGGCTAGGCCACGCCAGAACCTTGATATGCTTCTTACAGAGCCACTCCTTGGTTATCCTGGCTGTGTGCTTCGGGTCATTGTCATGTTGGAAGACCCAGCCTCGACCCATCTTCAATGCTAACTGAGGGAAGGAGGTTGTTCCCCAAAATCTCGTAATACATGGCCCCGGTCATCCTCTCCTTAATACAGTGCAGTCGCCCTGTCCCATGTGCAGAAAAACACCCCCAAAGCATGATGCTACCACCCCCATGCTTCACAGTAGGGATGGTGTTCTTGGGATGGTACTCATCATTCTTTTTCCTCCAAACACGTTTAGTGGAATTATGACCAAAAAGTTCTATTTTGGTCTCATCTGACCACATGACTTTCTCCCATGACTCCTCTGGTCATTGGTAAACTTAAGACGGGCCTTGACATGTGCTGGTTTAAGCAGGGGAACCTTCCGTGCCATGCATGATTTCAAACCATGACGTCTTAGTGTATTACCAACAGTAACCTTGGAAACGGTGGTCCCAGCTCTTTTCAGGTCATTGACCAGCTCCTCCCGTGTAGTTCTGGGCTGATTTCTCACCTTTCTTAGGATCATTGAGACCCCACGAGGTGAGATCTTGCATGGAGCCCCAGTCCGAGGGAGATTGACAGTCATGTTTAGCTTCTTCCATTTTCTAATGATTGCTCCAACAGTGGACCTTTTTTCACCAAGCTGCTTGGCAATTTCCCCATAGCCCTTTCCAGCCTTGTGGAGGTGTACAATTTTGTCTCTAGTGTCTTTTGACAGCTCTTTGGTCTTGGCCATGTTAGTAGTTGGATTCTTACTGATTGTATGGGGTGGACAGGTGTCTTTATGCAGCTAACGACCTCAAACAGGTGCATCTAATTTAAGATAATAAATGGAGTGGAGGTGGACATTTTAAAGGCAGACTAACAGGTCTTTGAGGGTCAGAATTCTAGCTGATAGACAGGTGTTCAAATACTTATTTGCAGCTGTATCATACAAATAAATAGTTAAAAAATCATATATTGTGATTTATGGATTTTTTTTTTAGATTATGTCTCTCACAGTGGACTTGCACCTATTTCAGACCCCTCCATGATTTCCAAGTGGGAGAACTTGCAAAATAGCAGGGTGTTCAAATACTTATTTTCCTCACTGTATGTATATTCAGCTAGTTGACTGAACGCCACTTAAAAAAACTCAGAAGACAGGAGAAACTCAATGGAACACAACGTTTTAATCCAACACAAGCCGATCTGAGAAAGCAGCTGCTGGTAAACATTCGTGATTATTTCAACACAGGGTGTCAGTGCTCATCTAAACAAGCGACCGATGCTGTAATGTGTGAGATCCGATGAATAACATCAGTACAAACCTTTATTATTTTTTATGAAATATTTAAAAGACTGGAATAAGAGCACCAACGCACACAAGCAATCCTATTTACCAGTCAAATTCATTTAAAAATGTAACCTCAACAAGCATGAAATATGATCAGTAAGAGAGAAACACTGTTAATGAGAAGACAAGCACTGGTCCGTTGCCGGTTAGTGGGAAAAATATTCAGCTGATTCAAGAATTCATGTTAACGCAGTCTATGATTCATTGTTTTAATCAATTGACAGCCATAAAACGTAGTAATAATCTGCATTCTCATGAGTAACTGTCTATATGAAGGTGCGCTGAACCCTGTTACTGTAAACTCCTAAGGAAGTAATAACTAGAACGCGAAAGTAGTTAGTCCATTTAGGTCTTTTGTTAAACCTTATGTGTTTGATTTCTTGTACTTAACTTTTTTTCCTAAAAAAAAAAAAATTTTTTACATTAGTGCGATTAGCATTTCAAGTTATTAAGCACGAAATCCATTGCAACAACATGTTCAAGCGAAACAAAAGTTTCTCTTTCATTCATGCACCGTAGATACATGAACATAAACATCCGGACCTCTCTAAATGAAACTAAAAATGAGCCTAGTCTAGTTCAGGTTAGGTTTTAAAAAATGTTGAACATCATTTATTCAAGATATTTGTTCTCCTTTGACTTAACATTAGATTTTTTTTTTTTTTTTTTGCATGAGGTGAAATGCATCCTCCACAATGTTTAAATGAAAAATATGCCACGGCCTGGGCCAAGTTTATGAGCTGAGGTACAAACTCTTGATTAATTCAGTACAAGACAGAGAAGCTGTGCGTTAATGAGAATTTTGTCTTATCAACAGTCAAACTGGGGCACAGACCTGTCTGTGCTTTGTCTGGATCCATTTGCCTCCTTTTTTTTCATATTTCTTTCTCTTTTTTGTGAAAGCAATTAATCATGCATGAAAGCGAGGGAGTGGGAGTCAGGGTGGAGTTAATTTCTTCATATATGATGATCTATTAGCTTCAACCGGTGAGGGCTTAGTTTTCCATTTTTGTCCTGTTCTCTATCTGTGAGTTGGTGGCTGTACTGTGACATTCATTTTGCCTTTAATATCTCTCCATCATGTGCGGTCATCTTTTTCCAAACCTTTTAGTTGCACCACCACGCTTTACTTCTATAAAGTGCAAGTTCCTTAACTACTCACTCCATTTTATTCATCTAAAGCTTGTGATGGATGTGCCAGCTTTGAGTCTCAAGTTCTTGTCAACGCCGGTACCTCTTATACTGTTATTCTCAACAAGGCCAACACTCTGACCTGCAGAAATTACTATTGACAGGAAGTTTATTTTCTGTTGGCTATAAAAGTAAATTTAAGGGCACGGTGTGTTGTTTTACAGCATTGTTGTTGAGGCAACTCAGGAAAAGTGCTCCATCCTATCGCCCAGGCAACGCCATTAAGGGAAAGTAGGCGCTTTATTGACCATGATGTCATGCTTGGAAGGACAGAATCAATATTGTCCTTAATGTTGTCTTCCATTTAGCTTTTCTCCAACTCCCATTTCTTCTTTCATTCCTCTTTCAGTCTCCCCTAGAATGTGTTGTTTTAAAAGTGCCCTTACGAGATTGCAGGATTGAATGAATGAAATTAGCCTCTGGCTTTGGGTCTGAAGACCTTATATTGGCAATCTCCAACCTCGCCTTCAGGTGGTCCATTGTTGTGTGCTTTCTTCATTGTTGTATTTCTCTGTTTCCCGATTCAGTCAGTTAGATTGGTGAACAGCTGGTTAACTAATTTGATGTCCTTTTTTTGCTTTGCTTTAGCTTTTGGTTTGCTGTTTGTTTTGGTTATGTTTTTGTTTGTTTTATCTTTTGTTTTGGTTTTTGTTTTGGTTATGTTTTTGTTTGTTTTAGCTTTTGTTTTGGTTATGTTTTTGTTTTGCTATGCTATGTTTGCTTATTTTATCTTTGTTCTTTATTTTATTTTTCACAATGTTATTTAAATTTATTTTATTATTTTATTAATTTATTTTTTCAATTTATTTTTTATGATTTTATTTTATTTTATTTTATTTTATTTTATTTTATTTTATTTTATTTTATTTTATTTTATTTTATTTTATTTTATTTTATTTTATTTTATTTTATTTTATTTTCAGTACTGATTCTTTTGAGTTCACTTACATTACAGGTGGGTTGTATTTCCACATTTACCATGAGCTAAATCTGCATGCGATGCTCAAATGCCATTTAGAAGAGCACAATTCCGATGAATCCGCTGGTATACAGTATTTGTCAGACCCTGCCAACTTAATTTAGCAGTGACCTTTAATCTAGCTGCCTTCAGGGCAGTGGGCGGTTCATTAAAGACACCTATAAGGTGTGATTATATGTGAAGTACACATTCCTTCACTTCTTTCACAGTGTTTACATGTCTTTTTGCTTTATTTCTTCACAGCTACCTAACTAGTGCGCCTGAACGTGTGTGTCGGTCTAAGGTAGGGTCAGTAATGGCTTCCATTTATTAGCACTAGCACTGTGCTGGCCTTCCATGATGCGCTATTTCTGATAAACCTTGCACACACATACACACCTCAGTATCCAATATCCATCTACTTATACTTTTTCTATTTCTGATTAAAATATAACTGATAAGACAGATTGTTATAAGTGTGTTTCATGATGTAAAATGTGTTTTGTATTGTGGGGCCATTCGTTTTTGCTTGAGAGTGTGAATATATGCTATTAAATGTAGGAGGTTAAGGATCAGAAAACTACGTATTTTCAAAAGAATGTAGTGGGTGGGTTGCCTGAACGACTGCTAGATGGAGCACAATAGAGTGAAACAGAATGCAGGGGTCTCAGGATGTGTTTTTTGAAAGTCATTTAAACCTTTTAAAAGCATTTCTTAAGTTTTTTTAAAATGTAATGCTCAGAGTGCAAGATGCTTAGAAAAATAGTGCGAGCGAGTGACTCAACAAACACCAAGTGCGTCTGTCTGTATAGCTGTAGCAGCAAAAATATCAAAACAAAAATAAATGAATGCATCTAGATGAAATCTAGTTGACCGCACTATTAAAAATCACATGTTTACGTGTGTATGGATAAACTGAAGAAGGTGGTCTGTGTGTGTTTGTGTTTCTGCTGCAGAGGCCTGTGTATGAGGTCCTTTGCGGGCCTTTCTAATGGGAGATTTGCAGCAGGCACTGGAGCAGAACCGTTCTGCAGATCAGAAGCACAGACTGGGCTTGGCTGACCTGCGCAATGCTGCATCAGCAGAAAGGCCTCAGTTCTTGGCCACGCAGAGACTCATTGAGGATTACACACAGTCCTCAGAGAGAGGGTGCATCTTAGGGCATGAACCCATTCTCAACACCCCTGACCTCACCTCAAACAACAGCGCATTCTCCTCTGCTCATTACAGCTTGCTTGCTTTATTATTTTTTTATGTAGCCATTTATTTATTTGGACGTTTGTTTTTTTATTTAGCTATTTACCTGTTAATTTATTTGACTATTAACATTTTTTTTTTTTTATGTTTATTTTTTTACCCTTTTATTTATTCAGCTAATTATTTAGTTAGTCAACCAGGTAGTGGAACTTTTGGAACTTAATTTTCTTTCTGAAATTATATACATCAGTTATGCTGTTTATATATACAGCAGTTAAAGTGTAATTTTGCCGATTTTCAACCTGCTTTGTATTGTTACAGTGTCTATAGTATACATAGACATGTAAATTAAATGTTTACTCGTTCTCCGTGTTTCCTGAACCGAGAAATTCATGTTTTTTGCGTCATTCGGCAGACTTTTGACAGCTCCAAGGCTTTCGTGAAAACTACAGATTATACTTCCACATTTTTGTATCCCTGCCCAAGGACGGTTGGATCGACATAGGGTTATTAACAGAACACTTATTGTAAGCGTAGGTTTATCACTGAACATTGTATTGTACTTTGTCTACTCGGCTTTATGGTAAAAATGGAACATTATGGCAACAACTTTCTTACCTGTACACGACAGCATTTTACTTCGGAGGACTTCAAAAAACTTGAATTTCTCGGTCCAGGTAACAGAGAATGAGTAAACATTGTTCATTTGTATTTACTACCAACATTGTAACAACACGATTCTAAAACACAGTATTTATCGTCATCCAGTTTGAAATGTTGACTACGAAAAAGGAGGCGCTTCAGATTTTCAGTAGCCGTGTTCTCTCCATATTTACAATTCTTTGCAGCCTTTAGCCACGGCCTATTCAACTCGCTGGATCCTTCACTGGAAACCGATTGTAACTCACTCCCACTAAACGTTTACTCTTTTAAATTCTTGTACTCTGGAACAATACAAGTCGACACCATTATGACTAAAAGTTTGCTAAGAAGTATTTCCTACTAAAGGAAGGCAGTATTTGACTCCGATCAAGCGTATCCATAGCAGACTAGTGGGAGGCGCCTTGGATGGCATCATGCCCAGTGCATTATGGGTGTTTTCCTACCTATTTGGCAAAAGGGAAGTCAGAAGCCATTTTTTCTGATTAAAACAAAACAAAAATCCGCCTTTCTACTGTGTAGGCAGCCAAGTTTTAATGAAAGCTCATTTTGCCAGCAGCGAAGTACCCATTTAAAGAGATATTTAACCTAAAAATTAAATATCATTTGTTTTCAAACCGTAATTTTTGAAGAATGTCTCAGCTTCTGTTTTTAAAATAATGAAACTGAAGAAGTCTGGAGCTGTTGCGCTTCAAAAAGGACACAAAAGCACCGTAAACGTATCACAAAAGTAGTCCATCTCAACTTCAGTGAAGTACTGTCAACTGTTGAGAGGTGAACTCAAGAGACAGATCAGTTCAATTTATGAACAAATCAATCCAACTGATGTTAATCTCAAAAAAGAGCCACCTCAAAAGACTTATCAACAAATCATGCATCACTGCTTACCTCATAAACACCAGAAAGAAAGCAAGTGCAGATGTCAAGATTATCAGTGAACATTTTTTTTAGTGAATTTCAGTCTGTTCCTCATGTAAAGCTATCCTAGTGACTTCAGATGACTTGAAATATACCGGTAATTACATATGGACTACTTTTATAGTGCATTTTAGTTATTGTGGAGCTTTATAGCCTCACTCGCTCGCATTATTTTAAAGAAGTGGCAAATATATTGCAGAAGAAAGAAGTCCTAACGTGAATGTGAGCTTCATTTTTGCCTGAACTATCTCTTCAATATGCATATTAATAAATGCATTAGTGCATGCATGAGGATACAGAACCACATGTTATATTCACTCATTGTCACAGTCCACCCTGCAGCTCTCGCACACTCACTAGTATCATTTCACAGCTGAAATGCAGGCGTATGTTCCCTCTCCCCAGAGGCATGCTGGGTGCCTGTGTTTGTTTTCATTTCATCCATGTCACTGTGTGACTTAATCACCATTTGCTTTATTTATTCATCTCTTTTCTATTCCAACTTCAGGATGAGGATTGGCTTTTCATATGTTAAAAATGATCTAACAAAAATTGTAATCTCACAAAAAAAAAGTTCCTGCACTGAATCCATCAGAGTGCACAGCCAAAGCTCCACTACTACCCAAGACAAATTATGTAATTAAAGCAACAGACGCGCAGCTTTGCGTTTATTCATTATTTGACAATTACAGCATCAGTCTTAAGAGTTTTCCTAGGGGAACAAATCCCCCCCAAGTGAGAGCTGTAAAGGAACAACCACATGACCAGCAGCAAGGGAAGAGAAGGGGGTGGGGGGGGGGGTGTCATGAAATATTCAAACCCTACATTCTTACACATTATTTTGCCTCATTAATAATGCATGGCTCCTTTAAATGCTATCGAGGAGGGAAACATTCTATAACTTTAATACGGGCGTGTCAGAATCCGTTTTGTCCCGAATACACGTTGATTTAAATTGAAGGAGAGAGCCGACAGATGGTGTGATAGCGGAGGGGAAGTGAGATCAGCTCCTGCAGGTGTACAGAGCCACGACGTACGTACAAAAGCCAGTCTCTGAGCAAACGGCGTTTCTGTACAGCGTTTTAAGCTAAGAATCGAGGGGTTTGTGCTTGGGTAACGTGTAACATCAAATAACCATAGAACTCTGAAGAATAGCCGAATAGTTCAGGGTACTGTCTGGCTGACATTATCAAAGCATAGTTTATTTATAGCAATGGAGAGAGTGAGATAGGTTTCTGAAATATAGCTTGAATTATTTAGAAACTTTTTGGTTTGCCGTTATTTGATTTTAAGGTCACGCTCTTTCTCAGTGGGCCTTTTCATTGGAAGTTGCTCTATTTGGAAGCTTGAAAGTGGTTTCTTCAAGTCTTTCCAATCAAAGGGTGGTACAACTCATTTATTTTAGCTCTGATGAACGTGTCTTCATCAATGTGGCATTCTCTTCCTGTCATGAAATATTCATCTGCTTATTTCTAAGATTTAGTATTGCTATTGTATGGCCTTGCATGTCCTCAACTACCTGCATTAATCATGGATAAGGAAGGAAATAGTGGTGTTGTTTTGCAGTGCGATTTTGGGCACATAGGTATCATAATTGCAGCATATTATTTTTTTTTCTTTTTTGAGATGAACATAATTGTATTTGAGTGGCCTGTGTTTTTGCCCTGCAAGCGATTGTGCACCATTGTGCTCACTTGACGCTTTTGGCCTATTTTTAGTACTGGAAGATGGGATAAACACACACAATACCAGAGAGGGAAGTAATGATGGATGTGTTGTGCTGATATGTGTCCAGTTCAGTAGACTGAGACTGGACATGGCTGGAGTCGCTCTCACTTTTCTCAGGAGAACTAAACGCTCAATGATGTGTGTCTTCACACAACAGGACGACACCAAATATTCTTTTTCTTTTTGTCTTTATTTATTCTTGTTTGGTTGTTAGTAAAATTGTGCTTGCAAAACTAGTAAATATTAATCATAAATCATAGTTTTATGTTGGCCTCTGGCATATTCCATGAAGATAGTAATCTCTAGGGTCCCAAGACCCTTACAACCTGGCAACATAATGAGTAAATATTCAGATTTTCTGGAATTTTTCTTTTTTTTTTGGAATCGTCTGAGAAAAATGACATGGCTTATTCAAAATGAATTGGAACATATACATGTATTGAGATTGACCATCAATATTTTGAGAAGGTTGAGCACCCCCACCACCTTCAATGACCATTACTTGAAAAATAATTTAAAACATACTTAATTTGTTTAATAGTTGGTACTTTTTTGTGGAATTGCTTCTTTTTGTTGTTGTTGTTGTTGTTGTTGAAGACTAATAACCCTTCGTGCTTCCTCAGTATCTTGGTTTCTTTGTATTTCTCAAACTTTTGTGGAATTTTAAGCACATCTTTGGAAATCTCACACGCTTGTTTGTGTTTGTCTCGGTAACATTTATAATTATACACTCCCTTATTGCCCTTTTCGCTTCTTCGGTTTCTTTTTTTTCTTACATGGCTGCTGTTTGATTGAAAACACAGCATTGCAGATTACAGTTTGTATCTTGCCTGAGTTTACTTTACAAATCAAACCTCCTGCTTGATGGTGCAGCTGAGGTTGCTAGGCAACTGTGTGAACCGGGTGACAGCTCATAAAGTCTCTCAACATTCTAGCTCAAAATTCCAAATAGCTCCGCAAGATTATCTCGAAAACATCAAAGATTCTTTACCGCCACACACCTATTAAACAACTTCAAATGAGGCACCATATTTAAAATCTCACTTGATTTAGGAGTGCTTTTCTTCCTTGAGGCTGGTACTTTTAGTCTTTTTCCATATTTATCCCAAGCTGTGAATAAAAGCATTTTTGTGTGCTTAACTTTACTAATCGTATTATTGAGATTTTTAAGAACTTGTTAGTAATGTTTTTCACATGAAAAAGTTTCATCTAGAGAAATGAATCATACCAATGCGCAATTTGAACTCACTATAATTTATTTAAAAAGTTACATATTAATATGAATATTTACTAATTAAAGTGAAACAATGGCATGCAGCCTTCAATTTCTTCTTAATTAAATTACTGGCATAGTCTTCAGTGTATGATTATTAGATATAATGCATTAATAGCGATTCAGTGCTGTCTGAGTTTGACTGAGATGCAGGCCTGTAATTAAAATTAGCTGTACGGTTTTTCTTTTTCAGGGCTAATGTTGTTCATTTTTGATTGTAGAACGCTTATTAAAGCTCTTAAAATGATCCAGCCAAGAACATTGAGTGCTTTTTCCTTTTTTGTTGTCAATATTGTTGTGTAATTTATTATCAGCAACATAGACAGTGGCAGGTCTATTAGGCAGCATTTACACTACAAGCTTAATGATCCAAAATGTGTACTTATTTTTGTTTGTTTGTTTTGTCCTGCCTCTTAAGGCATAATCAACTGTTTTTGAATTAATACCTCACCATGATGGACATTTTGATAAAGAAGTGCATTCAATCATCATTCGAAAGCAGCCACCTATTTGGTTTCAGGAATATTAGTTTTGTAGCCAATCAATCAGTCAAACAAACAAACAACCAATCAGCCAATAAAAAAAGAGCTATTTGAATTGCAGTGATGTAGACCAGAAGATGCATCTGATGTTTTCTGTGTTCTGTGCTTCATTACGTTTAGGCTGGAGAAGGAAAGGTCCCAGGCTCATGCACAGGCCCAGGCAGAAGCTCAAGCCCTGGTAAAGGATGAGGTGAGCAGAATCCTTGCATTAGAGAGAGCCAGTGCAGAGGAGAGCATCCAGAAGGCCATACTGAGAGAAAGAGTCACCGCTGAGGATGAAAGACTGCAAGCTCAGATATATGTGAGTGAATCATCAAACACAAAACTGCATGACTATGTTCTAAACAGCTAAGCACTTAAGCTTTTTTCACACTGCACATAAATCTGATTTCCAAAACTTTAGGAGTGAAGTGATGAAATCTGATCTGTTTGTTCAGACAGTGTAGTCAATATCCGGTCCATCAACATTGGTTGCTGTAGTGATGACTTAAGTGCCAAGAGACATAAGAGTCATTGTGGAAAGACAGACAGCATAAGTGTCAGAGGTGTAATTGCATTTAAACATTCATCAAAATGCTATGTGTGACACTACTCACTCATTTACCATTCATTACACAGTTACTGCCACATATAAATGAGAAACTACTGTGCATATGACATTATAATCACATGACATTGTGTCCTGCATGTAAAAAAGTATTTGGAAACTCTATCTGACTGGATTCCGTTTACATGTAAGCGTTTGGAAGATGCTTTTTAAATACTTTTATTTGCTAGCACCATGCTCTACTCTTTGAGCTAAAGGAAGAAAGAAGTGCTATTCAGTGTACAAACAACTAAAAAGATTTAAGTCGGCTATGCCAAAAAAAATCACATTTTTGCTGCCTGTCTGAACAAAGCCTTTTTAATGTTTTTCAATATATGTGTGTGTGTGTGTGTGTGTGTGTGTGTGTGTGTGTGTGTTTGTTTTTGTGGCATATTTGCTTTATTCAACACTGCATTAAAAATATAGCAGCCTCTAAATTCATTCTTCTCAGAGTAACCAAACGGGTACGAACATCATTTCACTACAGTATGGACTATCTGTCTATCTGTCTATCTGTCTATCTGTCTGTCTGTCTGTCTGTCATATTAAAATAATTACAAAATTATTTTATTCCAGGAGTTCATGTTTGGACCTTATTCCACTTATCTATCTCATTCACATCCATCAAAACATCATCAAACTCTCACATACACACTAAATTACTTCAAAGAGTCGCACAAGCACATAGAATAGTGTGGGAATGCCTTTATTGATAAACTTGTTAAACGTCGTCTTTCCATTCTTTGCTAATCCAAAAGGAATACCAGTGTGTACACATACCAGTGTAAGGTAATTTTATTTGCAGGCAGCTAAATTGCCCTTGTAAACACATTGTAAGACGAGGGGCCCCTCCATTGGTTCTGACAGGGCACAGATTATTTGAGCATGAGGTATATAAAAAAAGAGGTTCCCTGGAGAACTGGAGCTGTTTACAAACGTATGGTATTGATTACATAGCTCATTTCACACAGTCATCTCTGTAATAGAAAAATGAATCATTTTTGGGATGAGGGTGAGATGTGCTGTAATTCACGGCTGGAAGGAAGGTGTGTATAAGAGAGAGAGAGAGAGAATTGGGAAATTGTCAATAGGAACGATGGGTAAATCTAAGCAATGCATGGAGGAGGAGGTGGCTCGAGGCATTTTGTGTGTAGGAATGTTTTCCCCATGATTTGTTGGTGCTGGTCTCATTTCGGCATTCACCCTTTGAAAGCCTGACCACAGCAGTAGGACACTCTCTTTCATATTTTAACTGACTTTAGACCATATCTATATTTTGAACAGACCAGCTGTAGCTGAAACAAACACAAATATGGATCCCAGCAGCCCAGAGAAACAATCCATTCTAATTCAATCCCTACCAATTGCAATACAGTATAATACACACAAAACCATCAGCAGTTGTGAGTGAGACCAATAATGAAGCATGCTTGAGTAACAAATTGCTGGTTTATGAGTGTAACTCAATATTATGGGTTTATCAAGAGTCAGACTGTCATATATGGAAGCTCTTTCTGCGCTGTCCTTCAGCTCATTATGGAGGCTACACTTCCACTTGATATCCACAAGCAGAATTGTATATTCTGTTTTGTTTTGTCACAGTTATGTCTGTGAAGTAATCTACACTTTTTGTACTTTTGGTTTATCTTCAGAAAAGTCGATCTTTTCCACAATTTTCCATCTGTTTGTCCATCCATCCATCCAAACATATTCTGTTGGACTGTAATTTTTATGATAATGCTAGATTTTATTCAGAAACATGTTTACATGGAATATTTTAGAATGCATCACCCAAATCTTATGTCAAGTTGAAATGCTTTATTTTTTGTGATATTGACCTTGGGTTTGCCATGTAAATAGCCTTCATCCATCCATCCATCCATCCATCCATCCATCCATCCATCCATCCATCCATCCATCCATCCATCCATCCATCCATCCATCCATCCATCCATCCATCCATCCATCCATCCATCCATCCATCCATCCATCCATCCATCCATCCATCCATCCATCCATCCATCCATCCATCCATCCATCCATCCATCCATCCATCCATCCATCCATCCATCCATCCGGGTGTTTCTAGTCCAGAATAAGCTGCATTGTAGATGTTCAGTCAGAGGTCTGACTATGCAAGTCTTCTCAGGACATGTAAAATTGCTGTCTTTATAATGTAGCGGATGTTTAAGCTTAAGACATTTCAGATCAGTATTTTATTGATCTGTGATGCTTTAATTATTGTATGTAATTGGTGCTTTGCAGTGTTTTGCAGTTTTCACTGTTCTGCAATCATTCAGGAAATGGACATGTAGGTTTGAATAAATAAAATGGATCAATGAGGAAACTAGACGTCTTCAGAGATGACTTTTCCTTTCAGTTCAAAATGAACACTCATGGAGAGATAAATTAGTTGGACAGGTTCTTGTCTTTTCCTCTTAACAGAAAATTTTCACTCCCGGACATCATCACACACATTTCATCCCTCTCAATTTTGAGTTCTTTTTTGAGCAGAGCTTTTTTAATAGAATTTGAAGGGTTATCGCCAGATTCATGCCGCTTTTTCTCATGTAATCATCTGTTCTGACAGTGCTATCATAAAACTCTTTTCTTTTATTTCATTTTTTTTCTCCTTGAAATGATTTTTTTCCTTGTGAAAGACTGTAGACTAACCTGCCTGACTCCCATTGTAATCTCCCGGTTTCTAGGGACCTTCACACTTGTTTTTCCCATCCAACATTTTTTGACTTTACGGCATGGCTAGATGCCTTTT
The DNA here is from genome assembly GCF_949319135.1 of Squalius cephalus. NCBI lineage: Eukaryota > Metazoa > Chordata > Actinopteri > Cypriniformes > Leuciscidae > Squalius > Squalius cephalus. Next base: position 43,556,257 of record NC_137125.1, read on the forward strand.
AGCTTAGCAGCATGTGTGTAGGTCAGTAATTTTTGCTTGAATTAAAAAATTGATTTACACATCACCAAGGTGACAATGCATTTAATAAACATAGCACACATGCAAGATATAGCGAGTTAATCAATGCATTATTCTTTTATAACGAAGTAATGTTCAACCTGCTAGTAATTGCAAATTTAGTTTAAATTGCCTCCAAAACATCAATAAGTGTTTGAAAGTCTTTGCTGGGGTAGTACATGGTTCTGCTGCTCTCAGCACACTTTGAATAGATGGACCTTTCAAAGATGATTTGTTAAGTCCTTTGTCCTAGCAGACCCTTCCTCTGACTGTGTTTCTGCCTGACTGCAAGGCGTTCAATCATTGAACATCAATCAGGCTTTTGAAATGCATTCTTACTGCGAGTAAGAGCCGCAGTGCCACACTTCAGGGTTTCTGCAGTTTGCTTTACAAATGCATTAGCCAGGCGGTGTACTGTTCACTCATGGGACGTTTACACAGGCCAATGGGTTCTTACGGTATTAGTCGTATTCTCTTGGGTTTGAGCGGTCTAAGCAGAGGCAGGTCATTTGGGCAGCAGGATTGCCTCGACTTTGTTTTTAGACCTCTTGTGATGCCTAAATGTCTTGCTGGTTCACCTTTGTATCCTGATAGTAACTTATATTTAGTGGATAAAGAAAGCAATCTTTATTTTTCAGTCATTTGTTGGTATTCAGTATGTATCTCTTCATTCACTGAAATGGCAAAAGATGTCTTGATGAAAAATTTGTAAATTTACTCTACCATTCAAAATTTGGGGATTGGTTAAAAAAAATAAAAATAATAATTATGTACGCCAAGGCTGCATTTATTTGATCAAAATACAGTTAAACAGTAATATACTGAAATATTATTACTACTTAAAATAATTGTTTTCTATTTTAATATGAACTCTATTTTAATATGTTTTAGAATTACATTTTTCCTGTGATGGCAAAGCTGTCATTACTCCAGTATTCAGTGTCACATGATCCTTCAGAAATCATTCTAATATCCTAATTTGCAGCTCAAGAAACATTTCTAATTATTAAGAGTGTTGACAGCAGTTGTGCTGCTTAATATTTTTGCAGAAGCCATGATTATTATCATTTTCAGGATTCTTTGATGAGTAGAAATTTCAGAACAACAGCATTTATTTGAAATATAGACTTCTTTGTAACATAATAAATGTCTTTACTGTCAGTTTTGATCAAATTAATGCATTTTTGCGGAATTAAAGTATTTTATTACTAAGCCAAATTCAATACAGGGACTTCAGAGACCAAGATGCAAATGAATGTTTACATAAGAGTTTTGAACCAATTCACCTAAACAGTATATCATAAATGAATGAAAATGACCAAAAATATTGCAGTTTTTGCAACACAAGACAGGCTTTTAAAATAGTTGTCTTGGCACTTTCATATTCATAAGTTACTATATAGAGGGATTTCCATACAAGTCTTAACGACTGTAGGAAACTTAATGGTGCATGTAATCATCACTGTGTTGCATCATTTTATGTCATCAACAGAATTGTTGCCGTTATATTGTTAAATAGATGGTTTTAGAAATCGATTTTTGGCAACCAAATGAAAACCACATTTCCGCCTTTTGCTTCTCAAAGACGACAGGAGACTAATGCCTGAGAAACACAGCTTTTATTTCAAAGGTTGTGAACTATTAAGCTGACCAGTGCAGCTCTATGAGCATTTTATTTTTCATCTCCTCATTCAAGGAGATATCGATCCCTCTCTCATCAGAATTCACACTGTGCTCTGGTCTTCAGACACTGTTTGTCACGTACAATAGCACCGCTGAGTGCTAGTGCCAGCTTCATTCTCCGGGAACAGTCTTCGCATGCCCAAATTAGCCTCTCCAATTATCCCGCCCCAGCCAAGAGCTCTGAGGTTGCTGTTCCGATGGTTGTCTTTCTTTGAGTCTTTGCTGACTCTACCTGAAACCATAAATAATTTTCCTCAAAGCCCACCAGCTTAGAAACAAAGCTCTGTTTTCTTCAGCCAAAAGACCCTGAGTTTTGCTAGATTTTGAAAGCACTTGCAGTGTTCTTGTTTTGCGGTTCTGGATTTTTGTTTGGTGGACACAAGAATGGATTTTATTTGACATTTGTAATCTCTTCTGTTTCCTTAGATGTTTTGCTATAAATTTAAACTCGAGTGTCATTTTCCCAATAGACCTGTTGAGTATATCGAACTTGCTCATTTTTAGATGTATTGCAATGACTTTTTGTGATTTCTGCACTCTGGCGAGAAGTTCTCGTGTATCTCTTCAACCATACATGCTGTCAGCGATTCTAGACATTAATAAACTCGTCAAGTCTGGTAGTGTTTGGGTTTCAGTGATTCTGGCCCTCTAGCGATCTTTCAGGACAGCCAATCAATCACAACGCATATCATTTCATTCAGACACTGGCAAACCCTGGGGCGAACATTTCAATCAAACGCAGAGTCATCAATCTGCAACCCAGTGACTGATGCAACTTATTCGATGGCTGGCGACGTGATTTGTTGAGACAAAAGATCAGACAGTCTTGCAAAAGCTCCTGAAATGTGTGCCTGACACTTTCTCACCCGGCAAATCACAAGGGATTGTTGTTTTTGCAGTCACCGAAAAGTGTTTAGAAATTATCTGACTGTAAACCTCTTGCAAATATTTAACACTTAACTAACACTAACTAATTAAAAAAAAGCAAGCACAAGATAAAACAGTTAAAATTCATTATTGTGGTAATTGTTAAGTGGGCACTTAGTATTTTTAGTGTTATAGTATTTTTCTTTATATTTTCAATATGGCAATTTTGACTTGAACTTTATCAAAACTTAATGGTTTACTTTTTGAATGGTGTGGATATTTTCTTGTACAATTAGTCATAATTAATGTATTCATTTTATTGATTACTATTAATTTATTATTTTGTTTCCTACTTGTATGACCGGAGTCTTCATTTCATGTGACTATATGATTTTAATCTTTTTAATGAAACCGTATTACTTTAATTTTAGGTGACAGTTTGAACTATGGCTGAACTTTTTTTTTTTTTTTTTTTTTTTTCTGATCTCAAATTGAGTTTTCTGCTTCCACAATCAGCTCTACCTATTAGAGTCTGCAGATGTTTTTATTTGATGGTTGGATGGGCTGCAGACGCCACCTCAGTTAAGCTTGTATTTCAAGAGCACAAATTTCCCCCTTTCCCAACCTCTCTCTCTCTCTCTCTCTCTCTCTCTCTCTCTCTCTCTCTCTCTCTCTCTCTCTCTCTCTCTCTCTCTCTCTCTCTCTCTCTCTCTCTCTCTCTCTCTCTCTCTCTCTCTCTCTCTCTCTCTCTCTCTCTCTCTCACAAATCTGCGTGCTTCAAACGCTGTCACATTTTAGATACAGCTGACTGGCCCTGACTGATAATACCCCACAATTTAATTTCCCAGGTATTAAAGAGGACTTGCTGGTTTTTGAATTGGATGTACTTGTTGGTGGTATTTGGGAAGGACAGAAAAAAAAAATCCCCTCTTTGCCTTGCTCAAGAGGTCTGAGAAATGAGTTTTCTCCATGTTTTCAGTCTTGAGTGAGATAAACAGGATGTTTTGTGTGTATGTCCTGCAATATGAATGGAGATGGTGTTTCTCATGCGGATATGCTGATAAGTTTATGTACCTTTTTGAAAAGATTTTCAGCATTTTTAGTAGATAACACATGTTTACATATATCCCACAAGACAAAATAATACGTCAATTTACACTATTCTGTTCAAAAGTTTACATAACCTTGGTTCGTAATCTTGTTTTGCCTCCTTGAGCATTAATGACTTTTTGCAGCATTTTTGTGACTGTGTAGGAGTTGTCCTGAGTTGATCTCAACATCAAATAACTACTGTAGGGATGATTAATGTGATTAAATGTGAAGAGGATGCTGTGTAAAACCCAAGAACTTGGTGGACCTGTTGGGTTTTTGTTCTTGGTGGAAAAAAAGGGTGGACAGATTGACTGCTCTGGACAAACTACAGGCTCACAAATGTCTGCAAACAGTCTCTGATTCTTGAAAATATATTAGGAATTAAGGGTATGTAAGCTTGAGTACAGGATAATTAGTTTAAATTAAAATGATGAAGAAAGGTGAAGATATTATGTCTTGTAGAACAGTGTTGGGGAAGGTTGAAGCACTTTTTTAATTTTTGTTATTTTTTTTATACATTGACTCCAATCTCAGACCTCTATCTATGCCTCTCTCTATCTGTGTGTGTGTGTGTGTAACCTTTATAGGCAATAATGCACCAAGACGAAAGTCAGAACAGAGCTTTTTATACATATAAATAAATAAATAAATAAATAAATATATAATTTCTGTAGCATTATTTTGAGTTTTTTCCTGTAAATCTCATGTAAAGCATGAAACTTTATATCAAATAGCTTTATCATGGCAGTACATGCAAACCAGGATCTATGCGCCAACTATGGATGCTATTTGTGAATCTGCAAAATGATGTTTTGCCAATGCAGTGAGGTAGGTGTTTTAGATTTATGGTAATCTAAGACCAACTGTATATGTTCAGCATGTAAATACGTGGGTGTGTGGATGGCTAGTTTCAGTTTCAGTAAATTAGGCGTGTAACATACAATCCCGTTTCGTGTGTGTGCTTGTTTTCTCTCGTCTCCTTCTCGGCTTGGGCTCCCTGCTGATTCCCCCTTGTTCACTGAGTTTTGTAGCCTTTGCTGCCCACCTGCAGTGCCAGTGTTCTGAAACTGGCCCTAATTGGCTGGGTCTCCGGTTGGCACCAGTGCCCGACGCTCACCCCGGCAGCTAATTGGCTCTGCCGGCCGCCCGTTTCCATGAGCTTCGACCAGGGTTGGATTGATGGATGGCAGCAGGTGTCAGGAAAGCTGCTTTCTGACAGAGCAGCTTGTGAAGTCAATTTACAGCCCAAAAGGCAACAGGAGGGTTTCTGCATGTAGCCGTGCCTCTAGAGAGAGAAGGTATTTGAAAACACTGCTATTTTTAGACCTCATTTTAAATCTCGAAACTGACTTCCCCAGTTATATAAAATGAAGAAAGAAAAAAAAAATCACTTTCTTGGCAAAGATGGCAGAGCTCCTGACAGACTGAAATAAGTGGGATATAGCTGTTATGATCTGGGCTTTCCTTATCCACAGCCCTAATCCTTGATTATCACACTTCATTACGAGAGTAGATTTGCAATTAAAGTTCGCCGGAAGCATTGTGAGCAGTAGAATGAACAAAGGTGTATTTTGACCTGGTACTGAGGTGAAGGACACTGAATTAAAGACAAAAAGTGGAACATTGACGCAAAAATGAAGAATAAAGTCGTAGTCCGTTTATTGCACGGATTGCTGAAATATTTGATTCTGATTGGTCAATTTTAGAATCCAGTGCATAAATATTTTGTGTAATGACCACAATATTTTATTCTAATCATTTTTACTTGGTTTGTTTTTTTCTTGGTTTTCCGCTCCGCAGTCTCTTTTTCTCGCATAAAATAATTTAGCTCAAAATCAATAATTCAAGTCCATTCATTTATTAATTTATTTGGTAAGTGGACATTTAATAAGCAGGATAATGTACACTCAGACGGTCATTATAGCAAAATAAACTCTTTCAGGGTGATTTAAGACCGCTGCTCCCCCGTCTGGGTTCATTTTGTGGTAACGACCGGCCAACTGTACATTATCCCTTGCTAAATTTACATAGTAAACATGATTGAACATGCATCTTTGGGTGAAAAGGGCTTTGCTCGGATGTGAATGGACCAGGTCATGAGGTTTCTCCAGATGGACAAATGCCATAATTAGGTTTCCACTAATGCCCATATTGACATTGGCTTTATTCACCCTTGATTCATGTTTTTGGACGTGCTGCTACCAGCTGCCTCAGTTTCATTTTGTTTCCTTGTCTGCATTAGCAAAATAGTAAAAAAAACAAAAACTTTTTTTTTTTGTTGTTTTTTTTTTGCAAATGAAGACAACACTTTCCACGGTGAATTGAGGCACACTGATAATTGCTCAGAGTTTGGTGAGAGCACAGCCCTGCTGTTTATCTGCCTTTAATTGGGAAGATGCCCAAATGTGAGCACAGAGAGAGCGGCCATGTGGGAGTTACTGTCCTGCCACCGGTCACAGATCTGCAGTAGAATCTTTTAGCACAATCTAAATTTTAACTCCCACTTTGTGTGTGTGTGAAATTGTATCTCTCAGAATAACCTGGAATAAATTATGTTCTGAGTGCTTTAGTGGGGGGTTTGTGCCGATGCTAAGTTGTTTTTGGTGGTTTCTACGGCATTTCTTGACGTTAGAACTCTAAATTTCTATGACGGGGATCTTCATTTATTGTTTGATCTCAAACACATTCAGCACGTTCAGCAGGAGTATCCAATTAAGTTAGCTTCGACCAAAGCGGTATACCAGCGGTGTTAGCGAACATCATGACGCTGCCAAAAGTGGTGTTTAAATGAATATGTAAATATTTGCTGCTCGCTTTCCTCTCAATAACAAAATAAACACCACAAAAATGACAGTAGTGAGAAAACAGCATTTAAGAAAGCGTCTGAACCTAGCGATGTGAATATGTTTGTGCAATTCTGCACTCCAGTCAAGTCACGTCATGTTTATTTGTATTAGGGCTGCCCCTGACAAAAGGTTTTTCTAGTCGAATAGTTTAAGCCATTAGTCAACTAATCGTCCATTTATATTAATTTGATTGTTTAAATAATTATTGAGGTCAATACTAAACCATAACGAGACTTTAATATTTAGTATCTGCCTTTAACGTCTGCAACGTTTGGTCGAATATTAGGGGGTAGCCCTAATTTATATACCACTTTATAAAATATGTTGCTTTAAAGCAGCAGTTTTACAGTATTACACATGAAAAAACAGTATCACTTTCAATTAGAATTACAACTTCAATTTCTACCATAAAGCAGCTATGGAAGTGAAATAATACCAAATGTTTTTGAAACAAAAAAGCTTGTTGAATTGCACTAATTGAAAATAATATGCATTGGATTAACCGTGCTTGCATTTTAATGCATTGTGTTTTTAGGGCTTGCATTTTTAATGGGCTGAAAATTCATCATGGTTGTATTATGTAAGTTGTGAATAATTCAATTCAAAACATTCACAACATTAAAAATTCAATAATCCATTTTCACCTTTCAGATTTCACTTCCAAAATATTCATTCTGTTTAAAAATACAAGCCTATAATATTCGACAGGCAATTTTCGGTCCGTTTTATTTCACTTTACAGATTCGCTTCCACAAAATTCAGTGGTTCAAATTCGACAGAAAATTCAACATTTCGCATCCGGGAACTGCAGGTATAGCAGTAGATTACCGATTCATAACTTCCATCTGAAATGACGTCACTATAGGTCAGTCATTGTTTTCACTTGAAGGGCCTTTATTCAGTGCAAATCAAGTTTTTTTTTAGCAAGCACCACTAATAAAACATCATAGAGGTGGTGTATTATATAAGAAGAAACATTATACCACACTGAAGTAATCTACTGACTTCTGATAAAAGTGATAAAAGAAAAAAAGGCCAGTTATTGTAGATAGAAATGGTCAAACAAGGTTCACCTTGAACTGCCATGGAAATAAAGTTGACTGGGAGATACCAAGGGCAGCCCTCCTTTACCTAGAAAGCCCCAGTGGACATGAATATGTAAACAGCTCTATCTCATTACAGTACTGCCTGACTGAGGTCACACACACAGAAGTCATGCGATCACCATCAGCAGGAAATGCAAAGGCAACTGCATGTCTGAAGGGCAACCACACTTCTCTTTCTCTCAGTTATGTATCTCAATTTTTTTCCCTTGACCCTCTCTCTGTCTTTGTCCTTTTCCCTTTCTCTCTCCCTCTCTTATTTGTCCCCTCATTCCCCCGAGGGAGAACTTTATTCCAAAGGCAATTGTTCAGCCTTTCAGGTCCCTCCGTGTGTCCTAGAGTTGGATATTAGAGAGTGGGACGCTCTTTTGTTTTGTCCTAGATCCCCGCTCTATTGTCTACCTCTGCTCCTCTCTGTCTGCAGGGGTGTCTCTTTCCTCTTTATTCGGCTGTTCTCTCTTGGTGGTAATAGATGGCTTAGTCCTCCTTAGAGAGCGCGCTCCATGAACGTGACTGATGATTTGATTTCCCCATGGTTTTGCCCATATGGCCTCAGCAGAGATAACACAAGCTGAAAAGTGCTCTAGCCATCAGTTAATACCTCGGGCTGCTGATCAGTTAATTAATCAAACTGTATGATCAGGTTGGTCCGAGCTTGACCCGTAGACTGACAGCTGGCCTGGCACAGACAGTGACATGGGCTCTAAACCTCAATGATACGTACAGCCATTTAACATATGGGAAAATTAGGATACATTTCAAAAGTGAAAGTGCCAAATTTTGTGCTCAAATTCAACATTTTTGTAAGTCCGTTCACGTACATTTTAATTGTGGCTTAGACAATGGTCTAAACAGCAACATTTTATTTATTTATTATTTAATTAAATTCAAAAAATGTAAATTGGTTTATGTAATTTATTTAATTAATAATTATTTAAATCATAGCTGCTTTATTAAAATGAACTTAATTGAAATGGAGTACATTGTATAATTAATACACAGATATTTTTATTAAAGGTATAAACATTTAAAAAATGTATTATATGTTATTTAATTTAACAATATAATTAATTGTTATTGATTTATACATACTTTATAAATAATATAATATATTTTTAAATAGGTTTGTTCATTTATTACTTTTTTTCATTAAATTTTTTTTTTTTTTTACTAATATTTCAATGAGGTCTAACACCTCGCCATCGCATCACAGACAGTTTTTGCTGTCCTTCATTTTTACGGCAAGGGTAAATTAAGCATGTAATTTTGCAAAATGTCACATTGGATTTATACAATTCATGTAAAAAATTAATTGTGTCCTGGCTGTTCATGCTGAAATCACATTACCTACCAACCAACCAACCAAACAAACAAATAAATAAATACAAATATTATGTTTATTTCTAGATATGAATGTGTGATGGTCGTGTCACGTGCGGAAGGGGACAAAACTCATTTGGGCCTAATTAATTAAACCTTTTTTTATGAAATATGTAACCTACTCAAAGTGGCTTGTTTGGTAGTCTGATGGCTTGTGTTAATCAGAACTAGATTAGAGTACACAATATTTCAATGACAATATTCCTCGACCAGATACTAATTTTGATGTATCTGTTTATGAGCAGATCTGGTGACTGTCAATTCATATGGATTGGATGGAGATGCTTTTTGACAGGTGGACAGAGGAGTGCGTGCATGCTTGTGTGTTTTAGGGCACTGGATCGATCGTGGTGTCAGAGTACCAGGTCGTTCGTAGAGTGGGGGTCGGGATGTAGGGCACCAAGTGTGATTGGGAAATCTTTGTATCTGGTCCCTTTAATAGTAAAGGACAGGCCTTCTGGTTCGCTGCTAATTTGATCTTTGCTCACAGAAAATGAGGCCCAGACACTGGCAGGACAGTTCATTTTTTTTCTCCTGTCTCGGTAGAGGACATGTCCAGTCCTACACAGGGGGCCAACTCCTTCTGCCTACGCTAGAATGACCTCTGACCTCTGTTCAGCATCCTTCTCAATTACTCACTGACCCTTTCTGTCATAGCAGCACAGACTGCTGGGTAATACACTGGATTTCCAGACACCTTTAAGCATGATTCAATGGATTGTCCCATGTGATGAAGATGTTTTGTTTGAAACCATGTGAAATCTACCATATTTGCATGTTGTCATGCATAAATCGACCTTGTTAAAGGTATGTTGTGGTGTTATCAGCATTGATCCACTCTAAACAGTTTAACTGGATATTAATCATACTTTTTTTTAGAAGCCTCTTTTAAACTCTGTTTCCAACCACACTTACCTGCTCAAACAATCACACATCTTTTTCCTACAACATACACATTTACACTCTCTCATTATCACTTTTATTCTCATTCTTCTCAGTGCCAATTAGATCCGAGCAGGCTGGCTGTGACCCGACATTTGGCCTTCGACCTGTGCCTGCTGGGCAGGTGAACTCTTGGCACACTGCGAGTTTGTTCTGGCAACTGAGTTCCTGGTGATGGATGCCGGGTGCTGAGTAACTCTGACCTTGTTCGGTTTGGCCGTCGAAGGTCATGGTGAAAGAGACAACGTTTTTAACAAAGAGCTTTGATTTGTTGTCATATGTGTGGGTCTCTGTGGGCAATGCTTGCTTCATTAAGAAGAGGGTTGAGCTGCCTAAACGTCATTGTACTTTGCGTAGGAGAGCAAATGACAAAGCAGGTGAAATGAGGAGTAGAAATGGAGGTAGAATTATGGAAATATGAAGAACGAGAGATGTTTTTAAATCTCTCCCTGACTCAGCACATGCTTTTACCTGTTATGTCAGAATGTTCTGCGTGAGCTCAAACTCTCCAGCACTTGGCTAATTAAAAACATTGCTCTTCTTAATTATTCAGCTGCAGCTAATTGATATTCAGCGAGACACTTTTCGTTCTAAACGACCCGTTTAATTTGACCATGGGGTCTGCTGCGGTGATGCCGAAGTCATCCTGCCGTGCGAGACCGGAGATTGTGTGGGAAGAGGCAAGCTCGCAATTAATACAAAGTTTTTGACGCATTATATCTGTCTAAGTTTTTTGGAGTTAGAGAGCTGGAGGAAATGCGGCCCATCTGTTGCTTTGGGCCGTGCTGAATTCTCGCTTGGTGGATACGGCATGATAAATGTCACTGGGCATCTGTTTTTATTGCTCATCTCACAAAAGATTCCTTTGTTGATAGTGTTTGGTTGTGTCTTTAAAAGAATAGTTTATAGTCAACTTAATGTGTGGCACTCTTGGTGTCTGGCTTGTACTTTTGTGTGTATAAACAAATTGGAAATGCATTTGCTGTTATTTCATTTTTGTTGACACGCTTATGGTGCTGTGCAAAGACATTAGATTGAAAATAACCTAGAATATTCATTTGAGTCAGGCCATTAGCTTTTTATTTTATTTTATAATGGGTGTGAGTGGGCAACAACAAAATGCAAATATTGTCTCAGGGATGGCAGTGTTTTTAATCGGTCATATAATGAGAAATCAAATTTTCCTAGATCCTTTGGAAATAAAATGGTTCGCTGCACTCTGAATTTATTATAATAACTTTCAGAACTTCCTTCCTGTTTTATCAATACTAAGCAAACTTGTTCTGAACTACTGCCACAAGTCAGATGAGCACTTGAAGCACAACTTCCCACATTCACAATGTCTATCAGCAATGTCTATTTGGTATTCAAAACTTAGTTACAGTGAAGTATAAAGATTAATTTGGACTATTTTTCAGATACTTCTATTCTTAAACATAGGAATATAAAAAAAGATGGTAAATAAAGCCACACTTTTTGCTGTCCCTGGCTGTGTGTAGCACCTGCAACTCTGCATTTCCTTCTGAAGAATCCTAATGTTGGAAACTGGGCCCAGAAGGAGCAGTGTCCCAACGCCAAATGTGATTTTAAAAACTGAATGTGGCTAATAAGGCCAGTGACTTTTTCAGAATATGCAACATTATATATGGCTCAAATCAAATCCCTCTAAAACCAAAGACATACAAAATCTTTTGTAGAACGGTTGGATTGCAGTGGATTACTGTGGGTCACTCTCTCTCTTCGTCCAGATACATGTCACGAGAGGTGTGACTTGAATGATAAATCACTCTCATTGTCCTCCCTTCCATCCTCCCCATTTTTTGTTCTTGGTGTTTGTAGTTTCACTTTCATTTCTCAGCCTCCCATCCCACTCCCTGTTCTTCATTAGTGGGATAATAGCGAGCGATTGGTCATGTGACTCAGGGCCCTATGTAAGCAGTGTAATTTGATTATATGACCTGCAGGAGACTGAATGAGTGTGATGTGATGGAAATAATCCTGACAGTCTGTGTGACTGAGCGACAGAGGGCTGCCATATGCCCCCATGATTCATTGAATAAAAAGGGAAAATCCCTGCGTGCGCATTGGTGGCAGTGCCTCCCTGTCCTTTAATTGCTCATTGGTTACGCTTTCACTGCATTTGCCTACTGGTCTGTGAATGCAGCTGCTCCATCAGTGTGTGTGTGTGTGTGTGTGTGTTTCAGGCTGAAGGTCAATGGTGGTAGCTGCATTTTTTTTTTTTTTTTTTCATTGAAAATTTGGAGCCATAATGTCTCCTTGACTGATTACCCACAATGCTTCTCGCCCACGCAAGGGCCTCGATTGGCTTGCAGACTTGAATGTGTCTGTGTTTGTGTGTGAGTGCTGGAAGGGAACAGTGCAGAGGTCAGATTTATTCTGCCAGAGGGTTTGGACCTCTTCTGTCGAGGGCTGTGGGTGTTTTTGGAGAGCAGTTCTGTCCGTCTTCACTGCTGCAGGTGTGGGACTTGATTAAACTACAACTGTGTGTTGCTGTTAAATCGTGTTACACACACTATCAGAAAAAATGGTACAAAGCTGTCACTGGGGCAATACCCTTAGATACAAAAGCTAAAAGGTGCTAGTATGTACACTTAAAGTCCTAATATGTACACTTAAGGTATTAATAAGTATTTAAACATATTATTATGTACCTTGAAGGAATTTAGGGGTAAATAAGATACAAAGATGTACCTTTTCGCTTTTCTACCTTATATTATTTTTTTATTTTTTTATGGATTTAGTATTTTTATTTATTTGTACATCAAGTTAAACTAAATCAAAATGTTGCCTTAGCAGCCAGCTAAAATAAAATGTTTGTTTTTTATGTTTGATTTTATTTCAGTTAATGTTCATTTTATTTCAAGTAACATTTTTGTAATGTTTTTTTGTTCATAAAATCCCTGGTAAGAGGATGAAAATGTTAAGTTAGCAGTTTTTGCTACGGCAAGCATCACTAATACTATTGCTCATGCTTTGGGTTAGGGATTTTTTTTTTATGCTGCAAAACTCTTAACTGACGAGCGTAAATTCACACATATGATTTAGGAGTGGTGTGCTATTACATTTTTAAGCCGTTAGATTTGAATTTTTTAAAAGAGCAAGCCATAAAAGGTCTGGGGGGGGAAATCCAGTGAACTTGCATGGAAGGATGGAACCAAACCACATTAAGAGACCATAATATCAGATAAGCAAGCAACTGACTTGAAAACCACCTAGCAACATGAAAAAACAACAACTCAGAGTACCTTTGCAACCACTTAGCAATGCCCTTACAATGACCTTTAATGCCCAACCAAAAAGCAAGCGACTGTTTTCTGCAGAAAAATGTCATTTTCAATAATGTCATGTGGTGATATTACCTTTCCCATTATGAAACGAATGAGAAATTTGCATGCGTGAGAAGATGAAAAAGTTTAATTTTCTTTGGGATTATTAACACTTCTCAGTGACCTAGAAATCACGGCAGACTTACCTGCGGGTTTATAGATATACGAGTGAGTGAGAAGTTCATCAGCCGCACTGGCCTCCATGAGCGCTGGGGTTGAGCTCTGATGGAGATCGCTCCGCTCTGATTAGATTTAGATTAGATCAGATTTTCAGGGTTTATGTTTTAGATGAGATTTGTTGTGAAGAGCTCCTTCTCACCTTGCGACAGTGTTTGATAACAGAGATGAACGTGCCGTCTCTGTGTCCCTGCACTATAGCAACACCCCGCTGCTTCACACTGCAGTCTTTGTGTTTGTCTGTGTGTGTGTGTGTGTGTGCGCTTCAGCCTTTGAATACTGAATGTAATTATAGGAACTTCATCGTTAAATTTCTGTTCTCTCTTTCTCTGTCCTTTTTCTTTCTGCTCCCTCACTCCAGCAACTGGAGAGAAAGGTAAGGCACAAGAGAGGTTTGATTTATACATCCCATATCTGTCTCAACCTGCTTCCTGCTGCAGTACTGCATGCCTAAATATACTATACCTCTCTCTTTTTGTGATTTACTGCTGAGATTTTTTCTAATCATCATTTTTCTTTCATTTGATGTCATCTTTTTGCCATTGTGTTTCTACACCAGCGCAGAAATTAATTTTCATTTTTGTTTCATTGTTCATATGTAAGGAGCCACATTATTTAAATGTGCAATGGGACACTTTTGCTTACAAAATAAATTAATCATTGCTGAATGTGAATTGCTCAATCTGAAAACTATTGCATGATGCTGCATCCACGCTGCTACATGTTAGTTGAAGTCCAAGATGACCAGCACAACATAACCAAAAAATGCCTTTAAAAAAATATTTGTACTTTTTTTCTGTAATTTGTGAAAATTACAATTTTAGTTAATAAAATAAACATTTATTACATTTATATTTTAAGAAATTTATATTTTAAATAATTTATTTTTTGAGTGTTATTTTCTTATTGATTATCTCATTTATTTTCTTTTTCCATTTTTTTTATTTCCTTCCAGTGTTTTTATTTTTATTTTTTTTAGGATAGGAAACTTTAGGGGGAAATTAAACTAGGAATAGTAGAACCACAATCAAAAAGCGATTTGGAGTCTGTTTTCAACAGTCCTATACATTTTGAAGGCACAAAAGGCAATAAATAAAAAATTCAAATGAGTAAACATGGCTGTCAGCATACTGCATCTCCTCTCTGAGTGTGTTATAAATTAGTGAGGGTCACTTCTAGTAGCTGAAGGTCAGGAGTGACAGAGGGGGAGAATCATGTGCGATAGGACAGAGAATCACGGATAAGGCCATAAAGATTTTTTATTCTTCCACTGCTGATGTTATCGCTTTGTCTCTTCCATTCACACACACCAAGCCTCTAACACACAAAGAGGTTTCCAGTGAACGTTCCCACATGAACCCTGTCATGAACTGATGCCCTTGGAATAATCAAAGGTCTATGTCATCTCTCATAATGCCAGCAACCTGAGGCCATACTCTTCAGGGTAGAGAATATCTACTGTGCTGCTATGTGTTAGGACTTAGATTAGTTATGATTGTGCCTGAAGAAATATATTCAAGTTATGTTAAAAGCTCCCTTCGAAATTTAAATTAAGCCATCATTTACACACACTCAAGTTGTTCCAAAACTGACTTTATTCCATTAAGCAGAAAAGGAGAAATTTAAACATCTTTTACAAACAATAAAAGTAAATGGTGACCCAATGCTACAAAGCTAAAAATAATTTAAAGGGGTCCTATTATGCTTTTCCACTTTTTCAACTTTAGTTAGTGTGTAATGTTGCTGTTTGAGCATAAAAAAGATCTGCAAGGTTACAAAGCTCAAATTCCACTCCAAAGGGATATATTTTTAACAGAATCCACTTTCCAAGAACCACAACGTGGTCATAATGTTCCTCATTTAAATAATCCCTGCCCACGGATTGCACAAAAAGGGGACGAAGCCTGGTAAAACTGCGTTAGAGAATAGTGTTGTCGCTATGTCAAAGAGACAGTTTTTTCCACTCATTTGTTTGACCTTCCTAAAGCTGACGAGAGTGGTTAAAATTGATTTTTAAAGACTGTTCCTGAACATTTATAACCCCAACATTTATATATGTGCTGCACATTTTTTGGAGAGCAGTTTTCTGTTGCTTTTGTAAGCTCTTGCTTTTGTAAGACCGTTCACCATTTAAACATGGTTTTGTAATCGATTACTGTTTGTATTACCTTAGTTTTCTGACAGATATCATGATTAAATGGTGGATAACATCATATCTATAATGTATAAGAAAATTACAAAAAACTTGCCACTCTGAAACATCCTTTGAAATCCGTGCTGTGCATGAAGTACGTTCTGCACAATGCTCTTGTTCGTTAACATTGTCAGGGTCTGAATCGGGCTCGAATTGGTTTGAAATTGACGCCAAACTTAATATTTACACTAGAGAAGAATTTGCAGTTATGGAGGGGCGGGACATTTCCCAAACGCGCACTACGCGGTGCCAATCACAACACACTGGGCCAGCTAACCAATCACAGCACATTTGGTATTTCAGAAGGAGTGGCTTCATCTAAATCGGCGTATTCGAGCCAGACAGGGGAGAGAGGTGCTGTAATAATGTGAAAAATAATACGTTTTTTTGAACAATCAAGCATGAAAACATATTCTAGTACACCCCAAAAACAAAATCAAGACTTTGTAAAACAGCATAATAGGACCCCATGAAGGTGCTCAATATGACCGATGTGCTGTAATATGCTATAGTTTTATTTTGCATTTTTTTGTGAGGAAAATACCAAGATTTAAGTCATATATCACTTCTAGTCAAGTAGGTTTGCATATTCAAATGTGATGTGTTCAACTTTTAATTGTTTTAAGAAATTGCTCAAAACTTTATTTTTATGAAATATTTGAATAACAAATATGAATAATATTCTAAAATAAAATATTATAAAATAAAATATTATAGTGTATACTATTAGTAATAATATTTAATATTATTATAATTATTATTATTATTAGTAGTAGTAGTATTTATGTACCATGTATTATTTTTGCTAATTTGTATGCATTATGTTTGTTGCATTTTTGAGTTTAAGAAAGGTGGAAGATAAATAAAATTTATTATTATTATTTATTACATTTATTTCTATTCTTTATATAAAGCTATCAAATTACTTCAGAAGCTTCGAATATAACGATCAAGTCATATTGCCAATTGTTATGTTATTTCTAGGGTGCTTTTTGTCCTTTTTGGAGCTTGACTGCCCATTTACTATCATTGTATGGAAAAGATCAGCGTGAACATCCTGCCAAGCATTTCATTTTGCTGTCTGCTGATGCTAGAAACTCTGTGTGATGTTATATTGAATGCAGTTGCCTATGTGTGTGTTCTCCACAGGCTAGACAGTTGGAGGAGAGAGACAAAGAGCTCCGGAAGCAGGACGCCTTCTACAGAGAGCAAGTGGCCAAGCTGAAGGAAAGGGTATAACCTATACATTATCCACAGTTCCTGAATAGATATATATATATAGTGATGAACGCTAAAGCACTACATTATTATTAACGATATTATCGAATACGATATTCTACGAATTCTCAACAGTAACTCACTAATGCGCGGTGCAGCTGTCCTGAGCTATAGAGGTAGATTGTGAGTCAGACTGTCTGGTGTTATAGAGGCAGAGGTGAGACAGGCTGTCTTGCTTTACAATACCATGGTGAGGCAGGTTGTCTTGATCTGCAGTGTGCGGCTGAGGCCTCTCTGCAACCTTGCTCACTCATTTGTTGTGTCCTCAAACTGACACCCTCCTGCAGCTCATGGTCAGATCCTCCTCTGAGCCTCTGGGATGGGAGGCGTCCACCTTCCCTCACCTCAGATTCTTCACCCTCAAAGGACGTACACGTACTGAGCTCCCAGAAGGGGGTGTGAAAGTGTGTGCAAAAATGGTAGATATCTAGTGTTGACCCATTTTAAAAGTGTAGGTTGTGTGTGTCCATAGGTGTCTCAAAGGTTTAGCCCTCAGTAACCATCTCTTTGTGCTTTTTCAGCTCATCTGCAATTCACATACTTTAGCATTAGCAAAACACTAACATGTCTTATTTAAATTTTATGGAATTAAATTGCAGAATCTTTCGTCTTTCTAAGGCCACATTTACACATAGCCGGGTATTTAGAGAAACAAATACCCCCCCCCCCCCCTTCCGTTTTCAATAATAACATCGTGCACACAACATCGTTTTCAAAAAAGTTGTAATTTACATCAGCCCGCATAAATACGCCATCGAGCGCCATCATAACTATGCCAAACCTATGGGTGGCAGTGAAGGGAGAAGGATAAAGCCACGCAAGCCAATCAGAATCCTCAGAGTCGGCAACAACGAATAACACAAGCGACTTCCTAGGGCGCTTACATGACGTTGCATAATGTGACGTTTGAGAACCTAAAACCCCGTTTCTCCCAGTTGACACCACAACACAACCGGCGCTATCAGAAATCTCCACTTTGGCCGGAGTTTTTAGGAATAATCATTTTCTGTGATAAAAACGGGGTTTTCGTCTAAATGAGAGGCCAAACCGCTGGGAAATATCTGTGTCTTCCCTTTGTGTAAACGGGGCCTAAGGCTAATTTGATAGCTAGCACTTAAGGTAAAAGTATACATATGTTTTTTCAGTTTCAGTTTTTTCTGTGAAATTTCCATGAAATAGTTTAGGCCGTCTAGACACAACCTACGTATCCCAGCCTAAACGCTCTTGATAAATTATTTGTTATTAAAGCATACATTCACAAACCACTGTTAAAGGGATAGTTCACCCAAAAATGAAAATTCTGTCATCATTTACTTACCCTCATGTCGTTCCAAACCTGTATGTGTTTCTTACTTCTGCTGAACACAAAATATAATTTAAAGAATATGGGTAACCAAACAGTTGATGGACCCCATTGACTTCCATAGTAAAAAAAAACAAAAACCTTTACTATGAAAGTCAATGAGGCCCATCAACTGGGTGGATTCTAAATTAAATACCTCTGATTGGCCATTGCGTTCAAGAAATCAACAGATACATTTGTGATTTATCTACATTGCTCAACATGTGAATAGAATGTTGTATGTTGTTGCTCAATGTTGTAAATAGAAACCTTTAATGCTCTCCAGAATGCAAACATGCACACACACGAGTGTCTTACTTCCTGAACCCGCGCTTGCCCGTCAAATCTTGTCCCACACCACACTCTGTTGCATCAGGTCTCTACTTGAAAGCTTCTGTAACGAGTGATTTACTGTAACTGCTTTTTTGTGTTAGTTTGTACACTATAAAGGACAAGTCTGTGGTTATCGACAGCATGCCACAAATGCAGTCCATAGAATCTAGGTTAGAAAATAACCCAGAATATTCTTTTAAAGCTCCATTAATTCAGTGATTAGACTTATACAGTGTCCATGAATCTAGCTGATCTTGCACACCGAAGTCTCTCTGTCTCTTTACAAGGACAGCTTTCACGCCATTTCAGCTCTGCATGCGGAGGCGTTATTGATCACTCGCAGCTTCATCAATCACTTATCGAGCTCTGTTCAATATTCCCGGCACTGTGTCAACATGTACACAAACACATACACAGACCTCACCCCTTCTGAGAGAGACACACTCAGCTGAACACTAGTGTGTCTGAGCCCAGTTGGTTTGTGAATCATGATTTGTTGGTTAGACATCATAAATACAAGAGAGTGGCATAGAAAAGAGTAGGGAACATATACAGTATATGCAATAAAATGTACCATCATATTCTTTTCTAAAAGAACCATCAGATGCAGATACTGATAATAAATTATTATAATGATAATAATAATAACAATAACAATAGTACGTATTTAGAATAAAATATTTTGTTAAATAAAAATATTGTATATTTACATAATTATATTATGTATATTTCATAAAATTATGAAATACTTATGTAATAATAATAATAATATTGATCATTTTCCTAGCAAAAATAAGTATGTGTAATTGCATTATTCATATACAGCTCTGGAAAAAATTAAAAGACCACTGCAAAATTATAATTTTCTCTGGTTTTACTAGATATGTGTTTGGGTAAAATTAACATTTTTGTTTTATTCTATAAACTACTGACAACATTTCTCCCAAATTCCAAATAAAAATATTGTCATTTAGAGCGTTTATTTGCAGAAAACGTCTGATAAGTTCATATTCATTTTTAAACAACACAATACTAATGTTTTAACTTAGGAAGAGTTCAGAAATCAGTATTTGATGGAATAACCCTGATTTTCAATCACAGCTTTCATGCATCTTGGCATGCTCTCCGCCAGTCTTTCACATTGATGTTGGGTGACTTTATGCTACTCCTGGTGCAAACATTCAAGCAGCTCGGCTTTGTTTGATAGCTTGTGATCATCCATCTTCCTTTTGATCACTTTCCAGAGGTTTTCAATGGGGTTCAGGTCTGCAGATTGGGGTTCAGGTCTGGAGATTGAGGTGGCCATGACAGGGTTTCAATCTGGTGGTCCTCCATCCACACCTTGATTGACAAATACAAACATGCCCGATTCCAGTCTTGCTGAAGCACCCCCAGATCATCACCGATCCTCCACCAAATTTCACAGTGGGTGCGAGACACTGTGGCTTGTAGGCCTCTCCAGGTCTCCTTCTAACCATTAGACGACCAGGTGTTGGACAAAGCTGAAAATTGATGATCTGGGGGTGCTTCAGCAAGGCTGGAATCGGGCATGTTTGTATTTGTGAAGGACGCATGAATCAAGCCACGTACAAGGTTGTCCTGGAAGAACACTTGCTTCCTTCTGCTCTGACAATGTTCCCCAACTCTGAGGATTGATTTTTCCAGCAGGACAATCTCCATGCCACACAGCCAGGTCAATCAAGGTGTGGATGGAGGACCACCAGATTGAAACCCTGTCATGGCCAGCCCAATCTGCAGACCTGAACCCCATTGAAAACCTCTGGAAAGTGATCAAGAGGAAGATGGATGGTCACAAGCCATCAAACAAAGCCGAGCTGCTTGAATGTTTGCAGCAGGATTGGCATAAAGTCACCCAACATCAATGTGAAAGACTGGTGGAGAGCATGCCAAGATGCATGAAAGCTGTGATTGAAAATCAGGGTTATTCCACCAAATATTGATTTCTGAACTCTTCCTAAGTTAAAACATTAGTATTGTGTTGTTTAAAAATGAATATGAACTTATTTTCTTTCCATTATTTGAGGTCTGACAACACTGCATATTTTTAGTTATTTTGACCAGTTGTCGTTTTCTGCAAATAAATGCTCTAAATGACAATATTTTTTGGGGGAATTTGGGAGAAATGTTGTCAGTAGTTTATAGAATAAAACAAAAATGTTAATTTTACCGAAACACATATCTATATATAGTAAACCCAGAGAAAATGATAATTTTGCAGTGGTCTCTTCATTTTTTCCAGAGCTGTATAGTGGTGTGTATGTATGTATGTATGTATGTGTGTGTATATATGTATGTATGCTTCCTTTTTGAAGCTTGAAATCTCTGTTCATTGTAATTACGTGAAAATGAGTGACCAGTAGGTTCATTTTAATCTTCTGTGTAACAATAAAAGAGAGAAAGAATGTGGCTATATATAAATGTCAGTGTCGCACATCATTTTGGGAACCACAGGATTGTGGTTTTCCCTAGCCTTTGGTCTCTAACAATACCAGCTACGAAAAAGAAAAAAGAGTGAATGAGAGATACAGAGAGAGAAGAGAATAAAACGCTGATATATATTACATGTCTCTTTCAATTCAGTTTGCTCGTTTATCAGTGGCCTGCGTGTGACAGCCCGTCACAGCTCTGAGACGACTACCACCTCCAGCCTACTTATTGCCGTGGCCACTCAAATTGCCTCTGAAACAATATCTATATATGAACCGCACGACGTATATATTCGCCTCAGATTTTCACTCTGTAAAACAATCTCATATTTCAACTGACCGCTCTCCTCTTTTTTTCTCCATTTCTTTTCATTTTTTTGTCTACTCAATTGCGTTATCAGAAGTTTTGTGTCTTTTTTTCCTAATGCTCCATGATAACAGTGGAAAGTCTGAGGTGTTGAAGAAAGCTGCTAATACAGTGATTTTAGCCTGATCAATGGAATTTAAATGACCTCAAAGGCACTTAAATGCAGTGGCTTGGAATGGATGTTAGCTTGCTCATAATTAGACATTCTTATGATCTGCCTTGATAATGTGTAAGAAAAGCATAATAACATTGATCGCTTACCAAGCCAGTCAGGCTTAGTGATAAAATTCCCAAAGTGCATTGCACCTGTCAGTCAGGTGCAAACTGGTAACAAGAGTTGGGAATTGTAAGCTATTCTGTTCTAATCCCGTCTCGCCATTCCCAGTCCCTTTATGATTAAATTAAATTCTGTTATCATTTTTTTAAGATGCAACTGCCCTAGTCTTATCTTTATGCTAAACCAAAAATACTAAACTAACACTAAACGAACACAATACTAAACTAACAATATTTGTGAGTAATGTATTGTAATATCTCTTAGATTCAATTAAAAAAAAGACAAAAAAAAACATGAACCTGGTGGGGAGGTTTGTGCTCTATGAGATTGCAAAAATAATTATTGATGTGTAATTGAATGATTCATAAATTGTATTGAATAATAATAACTTTGATATTTAATATTGTTATTATTATATTGATAATAATAATTACTAATTGATTGATTAATGGGATCTCCCCATCTGCCATTCATTGGACAACCAGATAACAGTATTTATTTACTTATTTGCCCGTTTATTTTTATTTGTTTTATATATTTATTATTATTTTTTTAATTGAAACCGGTTCTAAATCATAACCAGTTCTCAATTCTCAACCATAATTTTGAGGGTGCGGAGTCAGATTTTCAAGAGCACAACTCTGTCTGAAATTGTTTCCAAAAGAAAACTTCTTATCTTTTTTTATCACATGATGTAGCGACACTTTTGCTTGAACTCCATTCAAGGCTTTGACTCTCTGGGGGCTGTTACCTAGCAACGCTATATGATGTAGTCGTAGTAACCCGTAGTGATGCTTCAATGTAAATAGCTAATCTCTTCATGTAAAACTCTCTCTCTTTCCTGTTTCTGTGCTTCTGACATCATTGTTAAGTGAAGAATGTGAGTTGTTTTATTTGAGATCAATGTGTGGTCATTATCTCTTCCTCCCTGTAGACGACACACTGGAAAGGGACAGTGTCTGTCTCCGCACGAAGCCTCGTTAATTTAATTAGCAGAGTTTTATCTAGACAAGAGACACAGCTTGAGCTTTGCACTCACAGTCATGTCCCCTTGTTTTTACTTCCAGCCACAAGCATAGTAAAATTGGAATAGTTCAACATTTCTTACCATTTGCTCACGATCTTGTCATTCCAACCCCATATGGTGTTCTGTATTAGTTGTAAAATGTCACCAATATGTCACTCTAAAAATGTTTTCCATGCTTGGACTGAAGGTTTTTGCCATTAAGCTACAGCATTTGTGCTTATTTGGGACATTTCCACTCGTCTGTTTTGTTTCACAGTCTCCCGCAGTAAGAGGCAACGACGGAAGGATCGACTCCACAGGCCTCTGTTCTGCTTTCCTTCCCTGTTTGCAGTTGCTAGCTTTGATTTGTTAAAGCGCAGTCTCGCGCCTCCGCCTGTGCGCTGCGGAGCCAATATGGCTGCCGTGCTGTTGAGCCATAATGGCTGTCTCAGCGGGGGTTTCCCTCCACATCCTCTCTGGTCTGTGAGAGATAACGCAGCCTGCTGATTACTGCACCACTGCTCAGATCTCTCATTATAAAGCCTGCGATATTTAATTTGAACATGGGGTTGTTTCTCAAAACACCACCTATATGTGCCGTCAGTGGCAGGAGTAGTTTTTAGGAGATTCTTTCATTAGTTCATAACACCCCTGTGTGCATCGGATTAAATAAAGTTTTATTTTAAGATGCCTGTAAACAGAAAGTGAGAGAGTGCTTCACAGCTGCTGTGTGGAACAGGTAAAGAACTGGAGTTTTTTTTTAGTGGTGCTTGCTAAGGAAAGGAATGAAACCTTGAAAAAAGAAATGTTAGGGTTGATACAATTGTAACATTATAACATTATATGTATACTGTATGTATGTTATGTATGTTATGTATGTCTGTAGTGGTCCTGATGATTTGTTAGTGTGACCACATGACTTTAATTTGGCAAACAAAAGAGTTTTAATATTAAAACAGTTTTGTCTGTTGGACCTTATGACTTTGTCAATTGCAACTCGAGTTTGATACTGCAGGCAAAGATTTTTTATTATTGTTTCTTAAATATACATAAGAAGAAATAAAACACTTTTTTCTGCAAAATCAAAACCTCTCTATGATAAGTTAGTTGAATTTGTTGGTCACACCACATGACTTTGATTTTGCAGACAAAACATGTTTTTATTATTAAAACACTTGTCTTTTTGGATCAAGTGGCTTTGTTGGTCTCACCACATAACTTTGTACAATATATTTATATTTTCTTAAATGTATAAGAAGAAAGAATAATAAAACACTTTTGAAAAATCAAAGCCTCTCTATAATAACTTAGACCACGTGACTTTGATTTTGCAACCAACAAACAAGTGTTTTTTTAATATTTATAATAAATAAATAAAACAAGAAATAAATTGTGGTGCGACCAACAAAGTCATGTGGTCCAACAGACAAGTGTTTTAACTTACCATAGAGTGGCTTTGATTTTGCAAACATGTTTTATTCCCTCTAAAATATTTAGGTAATAGTAATAATAAAACACGTTTGTCTGCAAAGTCATGTGGTCTGACCAAGTCGAGAAGTCCAACAGTCAAGTGTTTTAATATTAAAAGCAAAATCAAGTCATGTGGCGTTACCAAAAAAGTCTTGTGGTCTTACTACTGTAACTCATCATAGAGATGACTCCTGCAGATCCTCATGACTGTGTTAAGGTCAACATGCCTCTTAAAATATCAGATTATTTGGTGTTTTCATGACAAGGCAAGTTTAGTTCATGTTGTAAAATGTCATGTGGTGCAAGTTCTCAAAACGTTAATATTTATGAAATATAAATATAAACAACTGATTAAGATGTGAAATATCTAGTTTTGTAATCATAATCTGATACTCTAGCCATGACGAATGAAGACGAGGTTTTAGGGTTTCGTGAAAGAGTATGTGGGTGGTAAACGTACGCTCTCAGATTGATGGAGGGGCCTCTAAATCAGTGTGGCCCAACTCTGAAATCAAAATCAGCACCTATCCCATTCTCTTTAATCAAGGGAAAAGGCAGACCTCCCAAATTACACCGCCAATCAGGTCATGGGGTTTTAGAGCGTGTGTGTGTGGAGGTCCGACTTTTCATGTAATCAGTGTCTCTACAGGCCAGCGACTTCTTAGTGTGTATCCCTCATTAGTGCTGACTTCTCCCATCAGATCAGCATCATCACAACATGCTCTTAAAATCACTGCTGTTGTTCCCTTTTACCAGGCCCCTCAGAGTCAGGTTCGTACCTGATGCCCTCTTTAACACTCAATGCTGTTGTTCAAATAATAGGCTTGATGGCAGGCTCATTTACTCAGGGGGAAATAAAACATTATTTTGTAACTTTACAAGTGTGTGAGTCAGCCCTTCAGCTTCCTACAGTAGGTCCCACAGTGTAATAGTACCATGCAGCGACCAAAGTAAAATTTGCCAAGCACCAAATGTGAAAATCTTTCCTTAGCAAGTAAATAAAACTATTAGCTGGTAACTATTTTTTAACTATTGGAAATTTAATGTAATTATATTTTAGTTGGATTTCTTATTTTAGTTGAATATTATATCACGCATACATAAAATTTATGGTATGCAAATTGCTTATCTACCAGCCATTGGTAGGTTTGACGGGAAGCTGATTTTGGACTCTAGTACCACATTTCTTATAGCCACTAGACAAATGGCTTCTACTTCACATGCAGTCCATCAGAAGCTATACAGTAGGTTCACTAAAAGCCTAAGATATAATTATTGATCCTCATGGTTGTTGTCTTTCATTTGTATTGATTGTGTGTGCGAGAGAGTGAATGCGAGATGAACCTGTCTCGCTGTGATTGAGAGCTCTCTTTATGGATGTAGCTTGAGCAAGTATTTGTTGTCCCATCCTCAAATTCAGTCGTCCATCTGACATTCGGCCCATTTTCTTCGAAATGTCAGTTATCTTTTCGAATCGCCGACCTGAACGGTTTATCAAGGTCCATTCCAGGTTGTAAGGAACATTCATTTTTACCCACCTACTCTTGACACACTTCACTAAGATCCTCATAAGTTTTTAGATTGCCATCATCTGTTAGTGTGATGACCTTTTCATCTTTGATGACACTTTTTCTTTGATTTCCTCCCATCTTTGAAATCTAAAAGCCAGCAGAACTCTTTGTGCTGCACGCCAGAAAACAAACAAAAAAAATGCTTAAAATTATATTTCAATCAATTTTTTTGTCCTTCTTTTGTACTGGAAGCACAGAAAGGTGGAGACTCAGTTGGGTTGGACCTGCTGCTGTTTTGAACATTTGTGTTATTGGGAGCTTTTTATGTCTATAAATGTTCCCCTTCATCTATTCATACTGCGGGAGACAGCAAAAGGATTAGGAATAAACAAACAGGCATAGATTTTAATTCTGAAAAGCAAAGTGATTTTCTGTAAATATTTTATTTTGACACACATTTTCACTCTCTCTCTTCCTCAGAGTGGCCAGTTCTACAAGGTGTCAAATGAGAACTATCACAAGGCAGCAGACGAGGTCAACGCCAAGTTCAAGTGAGTTCAGAATTACACACCATGGCGTTCATCAGCTTAAAGTCCAACATTAATACAGCTTATATCCTGCCTTTTCAGACGCAATACATTGTGTAAGTAAGAGGCATGTATGCATATGTGAGCACACACTGATGCTGGGTAGCTCCTTGGCTTCATTACATATTTCACAATGAGCATTTGTTCTAGCATCTCTGTCAGTTCCCATTTACACAAGGCTGTAATTAGGTATGGTATAGGTTTCATTTAAAAAATGAGAATTCTAACGTTATTTACTCGCCCTCATATTTTTTTAAACATCTTTGTTTAGAGAATCCAAGCTGCTCACTTCCATACAATGAAAGCCAATGAAGACCAGGGGCACCATTATAAAAGCAGCCCTTATGAATCATCTTTTTCTGAAGCCATGAGAAAGCCTTGTTTAAGGAACAGAGCAAAATGTAAGGTGTTATTAACTGAAAATGTTGCTTGACATCATTTACTTCCATTATATGGAGAATATCTTGCTATAAAATGACTCCTTTTATGTTTTACGGTAGAAGGAAAGTCCTACGGGTGTAAAAAGAAACACATGAGGGTGAGTTAATGATGAACAGAATTTAGTCAAACTATCACTTTGAATCTACAAAAAACATATGCAATCATGCTTCGCTACTTCATCCGGAAACACACTTAAGATGTTTCCATCATCTGTTCTGACAAACTCCGATAAAGTCTTGTCATGAATGTGAAATCTTGACCATTAGGCTACTGTAGCTGGAAACATGTAACTGAAGAGCCCTACAATTATAGGACATTTTGGCTCCATATGTCTTAATGTGGCCTATTAGCCCCAATAGTAATGCATGTTGGTAAAGGGGAAGTGAATGAAGGCCAGCCTGTTTCAGGACTAGCCTGCGCTCACAAATCGCATTAGGCTGTCATTATCCCTCTTCCTCAGTGCCAACACAGGGATCATCGTCTCTTTAGAAATGTCAGAAATTGATTTGTGGTGTCCAGTGGGGCAGGATCGGAGTCGGGAGGGGGGAGGTTGTGCGGCTAATGCTAAATTGCATTAAGAAATGCATTAAAATAGCATTAGCCTGACATGGTTCTTCGCACAGGCCTGGACTGGGGTGTCATGTGACCAGCGGGGCAACAGTGGATGCTGTGATTGGCTGATTGCATTAGAGAGGTGCATTAGCAACGCTGTGATTGGATTACGGGGTGGAGGGAAAAGCGTGTGTGAGTGGGCTTTTTTCTATATAATGAAATGTCTTCAAGGTCTGATGTTTCACGAGGAAAGACGCAGCTTTACTGACTGCGAGAATAATGAGGTTTAACTGCATGTGCGTGAGAAAGAAGAAAGGAAACATAAAAGTCTCTGTATTATATGAATGATGGGCCACAGGTGTGTGTGTGTGTGTGTATGTGTGTGTGTTTAGGTTGTACATTAGAAACAAGTCTATCTGTATTGCTTTTCCCAAATGGATATTCCAAACATATCTCCCCTCTAAAGGGAAAACAGGCGATAAGATCCTATCAGGAATTGGGTTGAGTAAAAAGAATTAAGTATATTTTGTCTGAGCCTTTTGATTTCCTGAAAGTTGAAACTGCCCTGGAGATGGAGGTCTAAATCTGCATAATTGATGGAATTAACATGAGTTTGAAATGATAATCTTTTACTTGAAGTTGTAAATGATCGTCTCTTCGACGTCTTTATTCTCTCAGTAGCTGAAAGCTTTAGATGTGCTTGTGGGTTTGACTTCTGGAAAAATCAGTCTGAGGTCAAATGGTCTAATTGCTTTGGGATGTTTGCACATCTGTAAAATAAAATGCCTATTCGATTTAACATGATTTATTTTAATTTACCTTATTCCACGAATAACAAAGGGGTGTTGTAATGTTTTTTGCAATGCCTTTACATCTGTATAATAACATCCGATTTACCCAGGGTAAAGCATGTTCCTTGATCGACACCCTTTGTTTTAGGGTTAGGCCTATCCTTATTGGTGACTTCTGAGACATGAATCAGCAGCCGTTGATGACAGATTGTGTCTAGCAACATGGCAAGTTTAGAAATGTTCTATTTATGCAAGTGTGGAGTGACTAGATAACACAAACAATGAAGAAGTTTAAAAAAAAATCCTGTGAATTTCTCTGACCATGTACAGGGACAATATAAGATGATGTGTGAAAAACATCTGTGATTGTTCAGCTTTGATATTATATATTTATATTAAAAAAATATATATTTTAGGGGTTGAAATATTCTAGAAACTGGAGCTGCACGATTAATCATTAACTCATTTTCTAGACGTAAATCATTTTCTCGATTCAAACACTCACACGATTACAATAATTGAGATTTTCACAGAGGTAATGGGATTAAAGTTTATAATCCAGATATAAATGCTGATCTCTAAGGTAGCGATCAAAATAGTTAATCACCTTTTGAAAGAAACTTGACACTTTAAATAACGACTGTATAATTACATCATTACACCAGTAGGTGGCGACAAGCAACTGTTCAAAAAAGTATTTGATTGAATCATTCATTCAAAAGATTCGTTCAAAAATTCTGATTCATCCAGTAATGAAACAAGTGAAGTATTTATGAGTAATTCAGTGAATATTTTATTCAAACCATTTATTTTTAAAATAATTCATTCAGATTAATTAGTAATTTTAAATAGATTGCAGCAATTAACATTTTGTCTGAACAGCTAGTAAATTGCGTTATTTTGTTTAGTTGTCCGTTCAGAATCACGGGAGAATCATGCAGCTTTAATAGAAACTGATTGGATGTCAACAAAGTAGTGACGTTCATAACCGCTTCTAGGCCAAACAGAACTCAAAACACCTTTGAGAACCAAGCAATACAGTGATGACATGGTGAACTGAACTTTAAGTGATGGGTTTGGAATGACATTTCTGTCATCCAATGGGTTATGGTTTAAGGTTGGGAATTTAGACTTGGAAAATTGGTGCAAGTAATGTTTAGGATTTAGAGTTAAAGGATAGGGTTTAGTTTAAGTGAAGATTAAGATGTTAAGTTTGAGGTTAGACAGTTAAAGTAGAGGTTAGGAGCAGGTTGGAATTAGAAATAATTGTTAAGCATCAGATGATGCTGAAGAATACATGCACAAATGCATGCATTCAATGCTTGTCTGCTCACACACACACATATGAAACAGCTCTTCCACACACTTATGCACACACACACAGCCTGTTGAGCTATGCGGCCGTGGATGCTGGTTGAATTACAGATAAATGCTTGACTGGAAGAATGGGATGTTGTCTTCAGCCACCTGTCAGTGCTGACCTTTGCCTCATCCCTGTGATGCTGTGTTTAAGCATGCACTCTGTGTGTTTGTCTTGTGTCCCCAGGGTGTTACCGAACTCTGTCACATCAAAGCAGTTTCACAGTGTTGACCTCTCCCTATGTTCTGCTATCTTCTGTTCTCTAAATGGGTTTAAATGTCTCTGCTCACCCAGTTTAGTCGCCCATTAACGTGTCCTGTTTAGGTCAAAGTGCACTTGTTGGAATTAGTGTTCCAATGCACTACGCCACATTTTCACATCACTATCAGTCTGCTTTTCATGAATAGTTAAACTAAAGCCATTTCTCAATGTGTGTTCTTAAGTGATCTTGTGTTCTCGTACATCATCAACCGTCGAAGTTCAATTCCAATACTCAAGAACACAAGTACAGAGAATGCATGAAAGTACCCAGATGTGTTCTTGATATTGAGGATGCATCGAATGCAGACTTGAGAGAATCAAACCATTAGAAATTCAAGAAGACGCTGCGAGAGGACGATGTACGGAAGCCTGTAAGCTTTAAACCTCTAGCTCTCACTTAAAAGACTGACGCCGCGCGAAAGAAAACATTTGTCATATTTTGTTTTGCTTCATTTTAATAAAGTGATAAAGGCCTGGAGACCGTTCTTTGCGTTCTTGGAATTGAGAAACAGTCCAAGTATAGGTTGAAACATGTGAATTTAGTGTTAAGTAATAATAAATTATTTATAGTAGAAAAATGCATTCTTTTTTTTTTTTTTTTTTTTTTTTTCTAAAAAAAAAATCTGATATTATAGTTTTTATTAGTATATTATACTTAGTAAAATCAATTGTTTTGAATGTTATAAGTGAATATTTTTATTTCATAATAAATTGTAATTATTCTTATTATTATTATTATTAAATGTTAAATTATAATTATGTATATTACATACATTGTTTTCCAAAAATTACATTTGATGGCATTATTAAATTATTTATGTAACTTTCAGTGATTGTTAAAAGACAGCAATGGAATCTTAATCTTCTTAAAAAATAGGAAATGAGCATTGAAGTTCTAATATCAGTTGATATCCAATACAGTACCAATATATCTTGGATCCCTAGCACCTTCATTTGCATATAGAGGTTATTTTGAGACTGTGTGTTGGTATTTCTCACGTCTCCTTGGAAAAGCCCCATAATCCACAGCAAGATCTCAGACTATAATAGTCTGCTCTTTAGAAGGAATAACTCCTCTTAAAAGGCCATGAAGTTTGACTGCCTATTGAAGCACAGCTTGACCTGTCTCAGAGAACACAATTATAGCTATTACAGTGAAATATAAGTGAACGGCAGTAGACAAGCCATAATATTTAAGCTAAGTATTCTGTTTTAAAAGAGGTCAGTCGACGGCTGAACAGCAAAGAATATCAATGCGGAGTAAATGGCCTTCTCACTCAACAAGAGGAGCTCCACACACACAGTTATGACTGGTGCTGTCACAGGTTATCAAACCCTCATCATCTTGAAAGTGTGTCTCCAGACTGCAGACGGACCACTCTTAGCTCTGTTGCATCTTTACCTATAAATCATTCCTCCAACTCCTTCATCGTTGTGTTTTGTCTTTCCTTGCCTTTCTCACCCTGGTATCTGACCTCTGCTCATCTTCTCCGTTGAACCCCCCCCCCCCCCCCCCCTTTCTTTCCAGCCCGACAGGTAATGGGACGATGCGAGTTCATTTCAGAGTCCGTGGCGTCTCCTCTTCCCTCTCGCAACTGATGGATCATGTTTTAAAAACGACGAAAATGAGTGCTTATCATTTTTCTTCGTAACTGCTTCATTTGTTTTGATTTCTGTCTGCCTGTCACACACGCCGTCAGCTCCTAAATGAACATACATGTGTTTTTTTCAGAAGTGGACGCTTAACCTCTTCACCCCGCTAGACTGCGAGTGCTCATAATGATGACGGATAGTCACATGTCTGTTAAGAGAGAGACGTCTCAGTTCATCCGAGCCGACTGTAAAACACTGGAGTTAAATACGCAGCGCCGGTGGACCGATATTTCATTAGTCTTGATTTGAGAGAATTAAGACTGTTTGAGAAATGTGTGCTGGTATTTTAACAAGCGGAATGCAGAGGGAAGAGGGTGTCTTTGTGCCTTTCGTCTGCCGTTCCTCCCTGCGCTACTGTGCCCGAATGGTTTTTTGCCTAGTAAATCCCCTACAGACCAGCACACCTATAGGAAGTCCTTCATGTGCTAGTGTAGGTTAAAAGGAAGGTTGTAGAACCATGGAATAATTTAGAGCACAGTTTCTTTCTGTCCTTTCTCCTCTTTTCCCTGTCTTTCATTCAGAAGCTCTCTCTTTCTCGCTCCTCCTGTGATAAAGCATCTCATATCTGTGTGTCTCTCTCAGCCCTCGGTGTCACAGTCATCCGAGCGCCTGCTCGCTGTGATTTATGACCCACATCTACTTCTTTTCTTCCAAAAACCATTTCAGCTGGATGGAGGGATTTACACGCGGACATAAATAAATATATACACGCCTATGATATCATAGAGCTGTCCTGCTTTTTGACACCCGATCTGTGGGTTGCGAGGGAGAGAATGGGAGATAGAAAGAGAGATGGTGAAGGTGCCATTCAGCTGTGCTGATTTGTGGATATTTTACCCATAATGCCATTGGCATTAGGTTTAAACCTCAGATGACGTGTTTGAACAACAAAGCTTTTTCCCTCCTATGTTTTTTTTCTCCAAAACCAATTTGCATACTATCCGTTCTATATAACATAATATTTAATATTAGGAGTAGTGTGTCCCTAATCATAATTTGTAGTATGCCAATGGTGATGTGCTTTATCTGAAGTATACATGTTTTTTTTTTTTTTTACTGTTCAATTTTGGGGGCAGAATGAATTTCTTATTGTTTTTGAAAAATGTCTCTTATGCTCACCAAGGCTGCATTTATTTGATAGAAAATACAGTAAAAACAGTAGCATTGTGAAGTCTTCAGAAATCATTCTTATATGCTGATTTGGTCCTTATATTTTGCTGAAATATTTCTTATCAATGTTGAAAACAGTTGTGCTGCCTAATATTTTTGAGGAAACCATGATATTGTACTTTTTTTTTTTTTCAGCATGATTTGATGAATAGAAATGTCAAAAGAACAACTTTTTTTTTTTTGATAACATTATAAATGATCAAATCTTTACTGTCACATTTGCTAAATGTTTTTTTTTTTTTTTTTAAATCCCACTCCCAAATTTTAAACGGTAGTGTGTGCTTATATTTAATTTATAAATATATAATTCATAAATATAATACATTTAATCTTAAGGTTTTTAGCTGCCCCTTATGTTTAAATGCAAAGCGCGATACATAAAATATCTAGTTCTGTATCATGCTTTTTAAGCTAATATTGTTCACAACCCTTAAAGGGTTACTTCAGGATTTAGCATTAAGCTTTGTATTAGTAGAAAACCTGTATTATTTTCGAATTACCATGCTTTCCACCCTCATATCCCCCTGAGACAAGAGATTTATGTATTTTTTGTCTGGAAAAAATCCTCCGATGACGCAAAAATCGTCATTTTGCGTCATCTGAGGATTTTCTGGTCAGAGGCTAAAGACTACAGCCAGTAGATGGCGTTGTTCCGCATGTTTTCAGCCCGCCCATAGGAGGTGGGATCTCACTCACAGAATGTACAGTCAGCCGTCTTTCTTTGGAAGCTAAGCTAGTAGGCTCTTGTTCTGTGGAGAAAGCTGAATAGTAGGAGAAAGCTGAGTAAGTAGGGGTAAACAACAACATCCTCCTTTTCCCGGACTTGTTCGGCGGGCGAGATCGTTCAAAATGTCCGGGATTCAGCTTTTGCGTTCTGTGGTCGCCATTCATTGTTTACATGCACATGCACCTTTTGTTTCAATCTAACTGAATTCATTCCGATTGGTGAATCTGAATGTAGTGTTTACATGAACGCTAAACAAGTGATCGGTTGATGTGCGTTTTACCATTGCTAAGAAAATTCCCGCTCCTCCGTGAGAGATGAGATACCCGGCGCGTCTCAGTAATGACGCCACCGGCCTCGCGCCGTTCTCCCGCGGCCGTCAGCCTCGTCCTGCTCGCCACAGTAAACATAATGAATGGCGACTGTAGAACGCAAAAGCCGAATCCCGGACATTTTGGCCCATCTCTAAATCACTGGCAAACTCATCACGTAGGCTAGCCTTGTTGTTTTCAACTACGCACTCTTACCGGTAGACGTGGCCTCCTAAGGCAGCGAAGCAAGTGCATTCTGGGAGTTGTTGTCTTTCATCCACATAAGCCAAAAATACATTTTCTGGCTTTTCTCGGTCTAGAAAGCTCCAAATTCAAAAATTTCTTCACATTTCTTCTACTTAAATGACCTATTTTAAATACACATTCATCTTCCCAGAGGTGAAGTATCCCTTTAAACTATAAAAAAGGAGTTTGTGACTCTTTTGACTTCCTCAAGTATAAATGAACTGAAGGAGACTATCATACATATTTTTTTTTTATAACACGGTGGTATGTCCCAGTACTGCCATACGGTTTTATTTCATACTTAAAATTATATACTTTTCCATCACCAGTATAGTACCATTACCATTGTCATTTTTGTCTAGAAGGGGGATGATGTGTGATGGACAGCAGCTGTGTGTATTTGAGTGGACGGATTGAGGAAAGGACAGAGAGATAGAGAAAAAGCGAAGGATAAGAAAAGAGAACGGGTGAATCCCCAGTCCTTCCGGGACCCAAAGAGTTGGGGTGGTGACTGACAGCGGGCGTCCATTCACTCCTTCATTCATCTGCCCTTCAGAGCAGCTAATATGAATGACGGCGCGGATTAAACCGCGTCTGATCTAAAAAGAGCGTCTCCTTGAATAGAGCAGGATAACATCTCCCTCCCGCCCAATCCTTGCTTTGCCTTTTGCTGTCCCAAAGGTCACCCCAGTCAAATGAAGAGTTTTGTGTGTGTGTTCTAATCCTCCAGGGACAGAGGTGAAGTTTCGTTTTTGGACACGTTGGGCCTCAGATTTCATGGGAATCGGGTGGTCTTCGTCAATATGCCCAGTGTGACCCGCTCTATCCTCAGTATCTTCTCCAAAGAACGATATTTGGTTGGAAATGTGCTGTTTTTTGTGACCTTGAGTGATAGACAAGTTGTTGATAGCAATCTGCAACGTTTTGTAAAATCCAGCATGAAACTCAATGCTGTCTGGGTCAAACTTTGGATATTCTGGGGTGTTTTGCAAATACATTTTGAAAAAGTGCTCTTGAGTTGAGTGCACAGGTTGCTTGCTAAATATCACCATGGTAGTTTCTGCCAAAATATAATTACAGTTGCATAGAGATATTGTTACTACATTAAAATGTGGAAATCTCTATCATTGAGAGAAAAGGAAATGGAAAAGACTGAAGGTTTTATGGTTGATTTTATTTATATGAATAAATAAACAAGTAACAGTAAGCATATAATAACTGTTTGTTGGAATCCAATTTGGTTAATCTTACCTAGTCATGCTTGTGGAAGATATTCATAATATTACTGTTTTACTGTATTTTGCATTAAAAATTCTTAATTATTCCAAACTTTTGATTGGTAGTGTGTATTTTCCATTTTGCTGTTAAAGAAAGTTGCCATGTATAATATATAAATATTTTTAAAATAGGCCTTCAGTTGTAGCTGAGATATATGAAAAAGATTCCTCAGTAAAATAAATAAATAATATCTGTGTTGCATGGTTGTTTAGTTTAATTTTCTCAAAATGTAGATTGATATTGCATTCTAATATCAGACAATATATCATTTATTTGCCAAAATGTCCATATCAGTGCAGACTGTTGGGCTCAGACACATGGGACAGCTGGAGGGGTTTAGATGCAGGTGTGTTTGTCAGTGAGGGACCATCCCGCCACCAGAGAATCTACACATTGGAGACATAGCATAAGCTGCACTGAATAATACTGCTTTCTATTGTCTGGACGGGTGGCTTTACTTAGCTATGGTCAAGAGGTAAAACTGTCACCAGAAGTTAACTAAATCTGACAATTAGGAAGGTTGTCAAAAGGCAAAAATGATTAATAAAGAAGGAAAATTTTTGTTTTTTTATTTTAAAAATTAAGGGTGTGGGTTTATAAATGTAAACCCATTGTATAGTGTGTGTTCTTTTAGGTTAAATGTGCGTTTTGTTCAGGATGTCTACGGCCTCTACAGCTGATGTATGTCTTGAATCAGCACCTTGTTAGACCTCCTTCAATGAGATTCAACATGCAATTATCCTGCAAACTAATTCTGCACAAATCAATTCTGCTATTGACTAGTGATTGATCTGATGTTTACTTGTGAAAACACAGCAAGAACATCATTTAACATCTCTTTGTCACTGCTACAGGATCAGTTTATTAAAAATGGAAAATGTAACTATGATGAATGACCACATTCATTTGCTAAATTTGTCTGTCCTCTGTTTCTCTCTCTCTCTCTTTCTTCCCTTCTTTTAACTTTTGGTTCTCTCTCTCTCTCTCTCTCTCTCTCTCTCTCTCTCTCTCTCTCTCTCTCTCTCTCTATCTCTCTCTCTCTCTCGCGCTCTCACAGGCGATATGAAATTAGTCCAGTGTGCACTGACCTTCAGGGGCAGATTCTGAAGTGCTACAGAGAAAATGCTGGGAAAACTCTGCTGTGCTCCAACATCGCCTCTCAATACCTACAGTGTGTCAACAATGCTAAACAGGTGAATATGTGAGTGTTTGTTTATGCCTGATATTTTCACCACTGGATAGTCTTAGTTTAGTTGAATCAGATCCAAAATATCCTTAACATGATGTTTATTCAGTTTTATTTTTGCTAATTTTGTTTTAACCCAAGTTTAAGAACTGTTGAAATGTTACATTTCACAGAATTTTACTATTTTTAACTGTCAAATCGATTAATCGTGATTAATTGCATCTAACATAAAAGTTTGTTTCATCTAACATAAATATATATATATATATATATATATATATATTAGGGCTGTCAAACGATTAATCACGATTAATCGCATCCAAAATAAAAGTTTGTGTTTACATAATTTATGTCTGTGTACGGAGTATAATTATTTTCTATATATAAATACACACACATGCATATATATATTTAAGAAAATGTGTTATTTATATATAAAATATTTATATATAATATAAATTATATATAATATAAATATATATACACAGTATATACATGCAAATATTTCTTAAATATATACATGCATGTGTGTGTATTTATATATAGAAAATAATTATACACCGTACACACACATATATTATGTAAAAACAAACTTTTATTTTGGATGCGATTAATCGCGATTAATCGTTTGACAGCCCTAATATATATACATATACACATACAACGTTTTTTATTTTTCATAACTTATTTTTTATTTATATGGTAAATACGTGTACAATTTGAGATCTTTATTCCAGGGCAGCTGAGATGTTAAATGTTAATGTTTTAATATAAATGTAAAATAGTTTGTAAAAGAATCACTCATGCAAGTCAAAAATTTTTGCCTCATTTGCCCATAGTGCTAGTGGTGTGAATTGAGACACATTCTAGTGTGTGTGTGTGTGTCTTCTGTTTTGTGCATTCTACCAGTTCCCAGTAACCCCAGTGTAGGAATTAGCATCTACAGCTGCTCTTTAGCCTCCAGCATTAAGATCCAGTGAAACAGCCTTGCCATCCTCTCCAAGCTCTGTAACACACTCTCTGCCTGACCCACACCTCCATTTTGCAGATCGAAACTTTTGCCTAGCGTTCTCTTCACTTTCTGCTTGGCTACAGGCGCCACTAAGTTCACTCTAAATTGTAGGCTCAGACGAAAGAGTAATTTCCATAATACCAGCTGACAGCTGCTGTTCTTGGTGCGGCCTAAGTGTGTGTTAAATGAAGTAAGTGGAAACGGGGACAAGAAATTTAAATAGCACCGTCCCACAATCCCCCACCGCCGCAACATCCCCCGGTCCCGATTCTGCAATGCAAGGATGGCAATGGGCAGAATTGGACCGACCCTCTCTGAAAATCTCCTCCGCACACTCCAGCAATTCCACGCAAACACAATTTATATTCAGATGGGTCTTTCCATTAGATTTTTACAACGGCACAGTTTTTGGGTAGCGAGAGCAAAAGAGTGTTGCCCTCTTGGGTATTAGTTTAATGCAGCGCTGTGAATTCTGCAGCACTTAAGCAATACATCATGTAAATAAAGAGATGTTTTATTCATAGTTGTGTATGCGCCGAATTTACCTGTAACTTCTTTAGCATCTCTAATGTTTTTGTGTTTGCGTATATGCATGTTCGTGTGCTCGGGCCTGTTCTTAGTATTGTTGTCTGGTAAATTGAATATGGGTATGAGGTATTTTCTGATTTCATTGACTCTGCTGTGAGGATCAGAGCTTACCTGTGTAATAAGCATTTATTAGTCACACAGGAACACCAAAAAAATAACAGCCAGATAACAAAATAGCTAAACAGCTTATGTGCTGTGTCTATGTGTGAGAAAGAGAGATGGAGTCCTATTCCTCTGCAGCCATGCAAAGTGTGTGAATTTGGAATTTTGTTTTGTTTTATACCAGACCTGCAGTGAAATGTCTTTTGACAAACCATATTTGTACTGTATATAAGCAAAGTATCAATGTGATTTAAGAGATTTTAATCGGAAAAATTACTGAATTTGTGTCTGTTCTTATTCCAAAGACTTTTTGTTTGCTGTTTTGTTTACACATATACTACGCAATGGAAATAAGCTGTGTGTTTTATCGGTATCCAGTCTTTTATCTTTACTGCAAACTCATAACTCTGATAAAATATCATTTCTATGTATCATGTCTGTTCTTCTTGAAAACCAGGACAGTGGTTTTCAACTGGTTTTTAGACCTGTATTTTAAATTGGATGTCAAGTATAGTGATCTAAATACCAATGTGTTTATCATAAATATTTTATCTGAGTAAAGTCGCACATTGAAATGTAGTAATACTGTATCATCATTAGCTGCATTGGCTGAACAATATGCAAGTTGAAGCCCTATTTAATCTGTAATATTTTACCTTGCATAGTTTTGTTCATGATTCTTGAGGATGTGGGCATGTCAGACACCCTTTCCATGTTGGCATCTGTTTAATTCAACTAAATCTTTTATCAATGAACAATTGAATTTGGACCAAAATACTGTAGAGTTTGATTAGACACCCTTTCACCCGCAGAACTACTTTGAATGCTGTGTATTGTGTTCTCCTTGAATCCCTGGCCTTTTTTTTGTAGATCACAAAGTCTGATTTGTTGGCCAGTCCTTGCTTGTCTGTCTGGATCTGGAAGTCCCTCAGGATCTTATCCTTGTCGTTTTCAGAGAACACGGACATAAGCACTATATATTTGTATAACTAACTCTTATTGAAAGCGTCTAGATAGAGTGGCTCTGTAATCAGTTGTCACCATAGCTAAAGAGGAATGAATTCCCCTGATACAGCCTGACCAGCAGAGAGGGTAACGACAGTGATCGGTCATGGCTGTTGCTTTGTGAGCGTAATTACTCCATGGTTTATCTTTGCTGGACTGATAATATTTTGGCTGTGACCTTCTTCTCCTTCTTCTATCACTTTGTAAAGCAGTGACTGCGGTACAACCCCGAGCCGATAGTGCCCTGAGTCCAGAGATAAAGCACACGCCCTCTTCCTCTCTAAGCACCATGAATACTACTTTATCACCAGCGATCTCTCATTTGCTCTTTCTTATTCTTAACGCGTGGTCAAACACTCCTCACCCTCCCTCTCTCTCTCCCTCTCTTCTCTCAACTGTCGTCCACTCTTTCAGAAAAAGTACGGAAGAGTTTGTGACTGCAGCATCTGTTTGTGCCAAGACGTATTTTTCACTGGCTTAAACTTGTGTCCTATAGAGGTTTGGGACACATGCCACCACCTGTTCGAGTGTTTTTCCTCTACTCTAGAACTTTCCGCATATTTTAGCATTATGATACTGAGCTCACAAAAGCAGTGAGTGCCTGAGAGAGATACACTGAGGTGCCTTAAAGGGATTTATTCACCCTCATATTGTTGCAAGCCATATGGTTTTATTTCATCGATCACAAAAAGAGATGTTTAGTCTGGTCTTTTTCATAATAAAAGTGAATGGTGACCAAGGGCTGTCACACTACAAAAAATGATTAAAAGCTTCATAAAATTACCATATTGAGCAATTTCAATCATATAATAAAAGTGAATGGTGACCAAGGGCTGTCACACTACAAAAAATGACAAAAATCTTCATAAAATTACCATATTGAGCAATTTCAATCAGTGTAATTATTATTTATATACTATTGAGTAATATTTTAAATTAGCGTTTATTTTTATGTTCATTTTTCATTCTTATTTTGGTTTAAGTTGTAGTAGTTTTGTGTTGTGCTTTTATCATTTCTATTATTAGTTATTGTATTTTAATAATTCTATTTAGTTTATTTAATTTGTATTTCAGGTTTCCTTTTGGTAATTTTACTTGTACTCATTTAAATTCTTTACTTTTTAGATTTTAAAGTAATATTTATATTTTATTACATTTTTATCTTAATTTCAATTGCTGTTTTTTTAAAGGGGTGGTATAATACACTTTTCACAAGGTGTAAAATAAGTCTTTGATGTCCCCAGAGTGTGTGTGTGAAGTTTTAGCTCAAAATACCCCACAGATATTTTTATATAGCATGTTGAAGTTGTCACTTTTTGAGGGTGAGCAAAAACACACCGTTTTTGTGTCTGTTTCTTTAAATGCAAATGAGTTGCTGCTCCCGGCACAGGGGACGGAGCTTCAAGAGCTTGTGTCCTTTTACCTCACACAGACATGCACTGAAAATTTCAAAAACTTTTAGCCTTTTATGTTCAAACCGAAGTCAGAAAGATGGAGAGATTCTAGAAGAAGTGACAACATGTAGACAACATTTTCTGAATGGTTAGTTGGTGTAGTGTAGTTATGTGTAGTTGTCTTCTAGTCATTGATTAACATATTTTGTCTTGATAATCTTTAAATCGCATTCCCAGGGGTGGGGATTATGTAAATTTTAGGGTTAGTGATGTCACTAACCCGGGAGGAATGTCTTGTAGTCCCTACCAGCCGTTTGTTGTCGTCTTTAAAAAGCAATTTCTTTAAAAGAAAATGTCTCACTTTGATTTGAACTTTGAGCGTTGTAACTTTGCAGATGTTGTTTATGCTCAAACAGCAACATTACAGACTAAATAAAGTTAGAAAGTGAAATCATATTCAACCACCCCTTTAATAACTTTAGTTTTAGTTAACAATAACACTGATTTATATATGTGCATATCAAATTTGGTGCTTTACAGTCTGTTACAATAACTTTTGCCGTCAGTGACACCAAACCTGCTATGACACTTCTTGACATGCCAAATATTATATATGCAAATTGTAAACATGAATAAGATTTAAGAGATCTGTCAATGGAAACTCTTTGATATAACAAAATCGATCATCTGACTTCAGAAGACTTGGCATATAGTCATATGGACTATTTTTATAGTATGTTATGTACTTAAGTACTTTTATGATGTTTCCCCGTTATCCCGTTTCACTCAGATTACATAAAATGGGTTGCAATTGCAATTTAATGTGTTCATATTAATGGAAGTTCAAATGAGGACGAATCCGTTTTGTTTTCTCTCTAAACCTCTTCACCATTGCTTCTTCCTTTTTTTTTAATAGTCATAACGCCCATCTATCTTCACCACCTCACCTTTTTTTTTCTCCATACTCTCTCCTTCTCTCACTCGAGGGATTCTTATTTCCTGTTATCGGGTGCAGTAGCCTGTGAGAGATGTGTATTGATGGAAGAAAGAGCCGCATGTTTACGTTTGGTTGTGTTGGGGCTTTTTGCTTCCACCGTGGCTTGCCTTGTGGTTCATCTCTCAAGAATATGCACACATGCACTCACATTCCCTCCCTTTTTCTCCTCTAAATCTCTTTTTCTTGTGTATTTGCATGCAGATGCCTTGGAAACGTGCCACTGCATCTCTCGCTTTTTTCCTAACAAGAATTCTGTCTTTTTATCTTTGTCTAGGACAAGTTGAGAACTGGGGGTTAAGTCTCCATGCAGGAAGAGAGGAAGACCTGTTTGTGTCTGTGATCCCACCGTTTATCGACTGTTCCCAAGGAAAGAAACCACCCGGAGACACACCTGAGCAGAACTGAACCAGGATCTGCAGTGAACTGAGAGATAGATAGACACCCTTGAACCTTCCTTTTTTCCTGTACCTTTCCCCAATCACTTTTACCTTCCTCCTACCTTCCTGTTATTTCTCTTTAATCCAGTTAGGAGAAATCACA
This sequence comes from Squalius cephalus, assembly GCF_949319135.1. Classification (NCBI taxonomy): domain Eukaryota; kingdom Metazoa; phylum Chordata; class Actinopteri; order Cypriniformes; family Leuciscidae; genus Squalius; species Squalius cephalus. The sequence continues at coordinate 43,598,174 of NC_137125.1, forward strand.
TTCTGAAAGGGACAGAATTAGTAAGCAGCGGCGATCGTAGGTGGAACTCTAATGTTCTGAACACCTGAACCAAAAACGTTTTTGGTTCAAAAAGGAAAGCGTTCATTGAAAACAACCGAACTAGACACCAAATATTGGCCTCACTAGGCCAGTCTAGACCCAACCGCAAAAAAATCGCAGAACTCTGAAATCGGAGTTGGTTCTAGATTCGGTCCATCTGGCCGCTTAGCGTTTATTTATCCAGCCGCCATACCTGTGAATCCACCCTTCTAATCCACCACAATCCTCCATCACACTCCCCATTGCACTAGTCACATCTTCCAGCTGTTCATTGTGTTTTTGCGTGTGATGTTCATTATCGATTTTTTTTGTCTTGTCGTTCACAAGTTTCAGGTCGAGCCCCTGATCTGCTTTAAAAAGAATAAACAAATCAAACCCTAAACCACTTCTGACTGCGTCCTATTATTGTCTTAATAGGAGGGCATGATTAAATGCATGTATCAAATAAATTACATGACTAACCAAATTAATCACAAATAAGCCTACAAATTCAGTCCATTTTGCAATCAAATTTGAGTTTTTAACTTGTCAATCATGACTTGTTTACACATTTTAAAATGTTTTTAATTTGTTGTTTTATGCTTTAGTTAAATTGCGTGACAAATAATCCGAATATCAGATCAGCCTTCAGCCATTACACCGTGTTTCTCTGTTTTTCAGTTATTGTGCCTTGTGTTTTACATTCTTTTAAATGCTTTACACGTTTTAAATGCTCGTTTTTATTTATAAGTAGAAGTTTTTAATATTCAGAAGTTGCTCTCTTAATAAGTTCAATTGACTGCATTAGTTAAAGGGTTAGTTCACCCAAAAATGAGAACTCTGATCAGCTTTTCTTTGATCAGTGAATGTTTCTTTGATTAGCGAACACAAACAGATCCCCAACTGTACTTGAACATGAGAATAAACCTCATTGGATCTTGCGGAAGCTCAAACGTGCTGCGTAACACACGAGAATGAACCTCATTAGTAGAGCTCGAGCTTCTGTTTACCACAACTGATGTGTGACTTTTAATTTAGAAAAGCCTAAATTAAATTTGTTCCTCTGAAAATTTGGGCTAAACTGCTCCGTTTATATGGATAAGTTTTACGATCTCTTTATGAACTTTTTAAAGTGTGAAAATGGTAGTTGCATGGACTGTCAATAGAGGGACAGAAATCTCTCAGATTTCATTAAAATATCTTCATTTGTGTTTCGAGGATGAACGAAAGTCTTGCGGGTTTGGAACGACATGAGGGTGAGTAAATGATGACAGATTTGTTATTTTTGGGTGAAATAACCCTTTAAACTATTATATGTTCCACTGATGGCGTTCATAGTTGTAGATTAGGAATAGTTTCATGAAAAGCATATTTTGACACACAAAATTAGAAGAAAAGCGAGAGAGAGCTAGACGCTGCAAAGAATGAGAGCATTTGAGAGTGAAAGCACGTTTCCATCCTGAAGCATAGCCTCTCTCTCTTTTATATCTCTTTCCCCACCCTCATTCTCCTCACCATTTTAAATTTATCCGTCAGACTATGCAGTGTCGCTCCAGTAGTTCTGGAGAGCAGTGAAAATGCCTCTTCACTTTCAGGCTAAAAATCCGCTTCACACACACACATACACACACATTTATAAAGTTGCCAGCCATGAGAACTCCTCTCCATGCCAGATGAACATTCTCTGTGCGCACTGGTGGTCTAAAAACATGGCAAACACAAACATGCCATCTTCACTGGAACTCTTTCTCTCTCTCTCTCTCTCAACATTTGAATCCAGACCCATTTATAAAGCTATTGAATGGTGGACTGACTAAATGAAGGCTGTTTTTTCAGGAGAGGCCAAGGCTGAATGGACACCACATGGAGAATCAAAATCTTGGCCACGTTTTTTTGTGCAGCATCTGTGATTGACTTAAATCCTCAGAGACCCTGTCAGTCAGGTAACTTTGCCCCTAGCTTAGACCCTCAATAGTCAACTTGAAATTAAAATGACCTTTATTTGCTTCAATACATTTTTGTGGTGTACATTCATCCAAAAAATGTTAATCTGTGTCATTGTTTGTCAACATATAATACCTATCTCCCTTTTTCTTTATCTTCCTACATGTATCGTTCTTCATATGCGCCCTAAACGGATCCATGCCCTTTATACCTGTCAGTCTTTTCGTGTCTACCTTTTTCCCCGTTGAGATCGTGCCCGCAAATGTTCGTTTTCTCTCACGGCTCTTGGTTTTCTCCGTCATTGCCTCTCAGAAATCAGAGGTTAATCTTCATTCTGTTAAGATTATTCCTCTAAGGGCAGATCTCGCTCTCATCTCAGAGCAGCTACGGGGGAAATACTCCCTAAGTCCTCTCTACTTTATCAGTGCTTTTCCTCTCTTTCTACTACTTTTCTCTGATAACTTTGCAGATTGTTCCTGTTTGTGTGCTGTGTGAATGTTTCTGCCGGGTGTAATCAAAGAGAGTTTCTCACAGAGGGATTATGGATTCTCTCTCACTGTGTTTCTCAGGTACTCTAATCCTTGCCGAACTAGCACTTGGCATTATAGGAATGACAACTGAACCATCATTTTGGATTACACATTAAAGTATTAGTTTACCCAGAAAAGGTTTTTTTTATTTGGTCATAATTTACTCACTTTCGTGTCCTTTCAAATGTTCTTTCACCTGTGGAAAGCAAAAGGAGATATTTTGAAGAATGTTCATGCTGCTCTTTTTCCTACAATGAAAGTTAATGGTGACCAAAAAAGGAAAAGAAAAGTAAAGTTTCATAATCCATACAACTTATGAAATTGTGGGCAAACATATTGAAGGCCTCGTCCCTTCATAGAGACCAGAACTAAACAGACCGTTACAGACAGACTGGGAAGAGAGGTGCTGCAATAATGTAAATTATGGAAAAAAAAAAAAAAAAATTTTTTTTTTTTTTTTAGAATTCAAGCATGAAAACCTATTCTAGTAGACCCCAAAAAACAAAATCAAGACTTTGTAAAAGGGCAAAATAGGTCCTCTTTAAAAATGCTTTTAATACTTGTAATTTTAGTCAATGATAGTAACACTGTTTGGACCCCATTTACTTTCTTTGTAAGGCAGTAAAACATTCTTTAAAATATCTCCACAGAATGTTCCACATAAGAAAGTCATATGAGGGTGAGGAATTTTATCTTTTTGAATGATCTCTTTAACAAAATCATGAGGTACTGTAACTAAACGCTGACAGTTCTCAGAACAGTAGTTTGCAGATTGTGGTCTTGAGTGACAAGTAGTTCACCAGTGCATTTGTCTAACCGATGAGGTGTGAAGAAACTGCTTTGGTGCTCCAGGGGTGGAGCTTATTTGGATGTTCTGGTATATAATGCTCTCCCACAGGTTCTGTGCACCTGTAGCGCACAGTTCCTGCCGTGGGGTGACACACAGTTCATTATTATAATGGGGAGGCAGATGGCAGTCCTTTCCATGAGCTCCACTAGCCTGATGGCTCTATTCATTAGCAAGCTATATCCTCTAACATGCTCTCCAAATAATTTATATACTGCAGACTTCCTCTGTTTTCACCCTCACTTTTCTACACTGTGGTCTGCTCGCTGCAGAGCCTCTAGCTAAGACACCATCTTGGAATAATTCTTCATTTGGATCAACGGCTGATAAGTAATGTTTTCATTCTCTTGTGCAAAAGCTCAAGAGCTCTGCTGTATATAATAACCGCTCTGGTCATTTGTCTCCTGAAAATTTGAACAGGTCCTTTGCTGCTGTTTTTTTCCCCCCAAATTGCCCAAAAGGTTATTTTAATTGACCTGTTAAATATGGCTGGGACATTTATACATTAATTGTTGCTAATGTAATTCAGGCAAAATGGGGCATGTAGAATTAATTGAATTTAGCTAAATAATGCATAAATGAAAGTCTCGTTGACTTCATGCAGGTAAAAGAGGTGAGAGAGTGAGATTCTGAGATGGTAGATAAGAAAGACTGAATCTCAATCCCTTCGTACAGTGAAGTAACACACATAACTTACTTTGTTAACAGATTCATTTTGAAAGATCTGATGTTGCATGTTATTTGAAAGAAATCTCTCCATATTCTTTAATTAAAAAATATTTTTTATAACTCCGTTTTCTTCTGAAATGGCTCTTCTTTTCTGTTATTTAAGCAGCATGGGCTATTGGATAAAGTTAACCAGTAGCCAAGTAACTAGTATAATCTTGCTTTGTTTTGTATGTTATAGCCACTCATCACTATCCAATGAAGTCCTGTTTTACCTTTTTTTTTCTCTCGTTGAAAAAAAAAAAACGTAAAATGATTTGCAAAAGGTTTTAGCGATGGTCTGGCAGTCCTTGCTCAAATCACATGAGACACTCAACTTCTCATTTATTCAAATAACTGAAAATTAATCATACGTATTATGTTCTCATTGACAAAAAATGATCACAAACCAGCCTAAGCACAAAAGCAAAGTGTGAAACGTTTTTCCACCCATGGTTAAAAGCAGGGTTCAGAATAACGATATGGGTTAAATGCAGTGCGAAAAGCCCTTTAGAGTAGTCACATGTACCCTTAAGGTACTACTTTGAACCTCTTAGGGGTAAATAAAAGATGCCACTTTGAGGGTAATGCCCTAGTAACAAGCTGTTGTTCCCCTACATCTACAATTTTTGCACATTTTATTCCTAGAGTGTAAAAATGTTATGTATGCAGTATTTTCACTTTTTGTGTGGATAGATTATGTTACATGACTCTGTAAACTTATTTTGTTATGTCTGGTAAGGGTTTGAAGGCAGAATGTAGTGTGTAGGTATGCAGCCCACTAAAATTTGGAACAGAACTTGTTTTCGCTCTCTTCCTCCCATGTGTGGCAATGGCTTTATTTTTAGAAGTGACTTGTTTTGGTGGTTATTTTGTGTATGTGCATGTGTCTGCAAGGGAATCCAAGGTTACGGTCAACATGCATGCTTCCTCCTGAGATTAGGGACACGATAATGAACTTCTGTGCTGCTGTCTTGGCCACAGAAGAATGACCTCGTGGGCTGAAGGTGTGTGAGTGCCTGGTCTCGGGGTGCGTGTTTGTGAGGGATGAACCTTTCAGTGGGAGAAAAATGGAGGAGTCACAGCAGAGGCCTGAGTGTGGCATGTGCTGATAGAAGTTTAACTTTCTTTACTCAGTTCTCCCTTAACTGAACCAGAGTGAACCGAAGAAAAAAAAAAACTTGCCGATACCCATTTACAAGCTGACTTCACTTTAGTTACTTCAGTTTAAATGTTTTTGATAAGGTGCTTTGTACGGGGTGATGTTGGAGACGTGGCATGACAGGTGGCATTCGATCTGAGTTGTTTCCTCTGCACTATCTTGTAAAGGCATACATTTCAAAAATAATAGTAATAAAACAAAGGATCTGGAGTTTCAGGGTTGTGCACCCTTCAGAATTGAACTAAGAATACCAGTTTGAACTGAATTTGAATTGAATTTAGATTGATGTGGCAAACAAGATACACAATTGCTATTCAAATTTGAACACAAGGAAGTAAATTAAAACAAGTTGAACCAAAGACTGTGTATCAAGATGGTTCACTCATTATAGATGGAGAAACTGCAACACTCAATATGGCAGAAAAAGTCCCACCTTCTAAATAAAAGAGCCAATCGGCAATTGATAAAGTTGAATGGTGAATTTTCATTTCATGCCGACTCGCATAACAAGCCTTGAGACAGAGTTTAGTCTCCTTGTAGTAATTTGACAGGTGCAAGTGTGTAAATGCCAAGGATCCACAGGTGCACACTGACTCAAGCGTTCAGTATGCATATACTTTTCTCTCTCTGAGCTGTTTTGTAGGCAGAGCGTACTGAACATAAACCTATCCATGTGTGAACTCCCAATCCTTTTTACTGTGAGACTGGAAAACTGGTTTTCCCTTTGAGGGGATTTGAATGATTTCTTCTGCTAGTGTATCTGCCCCTTCCCCGCTCATGTACTTTCCGCTGTTCATCCCTCCCTCTGAGGAGCACTGAAATGTCTTCAGTCCCTTTTACAAAGCAGTAATGTCCTCTCTCCTGCCCTAATCCTACACAGCCCTTTTTTATTTTGGTGGCATGGGGAATGGAGAGATATGCTTCTATTAAGCTTATATGAGCATCACGTCGGACCAAAACTGGTTGATAAACTGGGAATAATGAGAGATTGGAATGAGAATAGATAAAAGTGATTCATTTCTTTTTCAGAATATATTGTCTGATTCAACAAATGTCAAGTGTCTGTCTCGAGAGAATCACTCACTCTTTTTTTTTCCCCCTCTGGCACACATGTGTGCAGGCGGAGCATTATCGCTTGGTATATGACTGCTTTCTCGTCCGCTTTTATTGGTTTGTGTCTCGAGGTTGGGGAGTTTTCACCAGGGGAACGTGTGAAGAAAAATAAACCCGTCTCCGTCTTGACTCACCTGCAAAGCTGTGTAATTTCTGTTAGACGGTTAAAGCTCTCTCACATCCTCCCGCTCAGAGTGCTGGGATTCGGCAAACTGCTCCCTTTATGACAAGTCTACACAAACCTGCTTTTGTGTGTGCGTGTGCTTGTGTGTGTGTGTGTGTCATGGCAGAGGAGCGATAACATACAGCCGTCCCCATGGACTGTCCTGTGCACACACACACAAACATAAACGCCACATATATGTCAACTTCAGGTAAAAGAGTAGGGGATAAAGTAGGGTATATGAATGTGGTAACACTTGTGCGCTACTAATCCTTTATTCAATTTTTTTTAATTAAATACTTTGTTTAAGCAGATTTATAGCTTTATACAACTGTTTTCACCCTCACTTTTCTACACTGTGGTCTGCTCGTATATTCATATGCATATTCCAAACATATTCATTATTCGTAATCATATCATGTAGGTTAATAACTGTTTTCATCCTCGTTATTCATCAAAACCTGTAGGCCAATTAAGTATAATCATTCATACTTTTATTAATATTTTGAATTAGCTTTTAGTTTTTTTTATCAGTTTTTAGTAGCAGTAATGTAATGTGCTTTTATAATTAGCTTTATATTTTTATATTTTATGGTTTTTTGTACTTTGTTGGCAGTTAATCTGATATTTGTTAAATATATGTTGTACACAAACCGTAAATGTATTTATCAATAGGTTTGCACAGCTGTCAAAACACTGATTCTGATAACGTTACCGTGTGAACCTGTCCACATTCTTTTTCTTGTTTGCTTATAATATATCTGTCAAGTCGATTTCACCTTGCACATGTTGGGTTGTCATGTATGCTGCATTTATAGTAGGCCCCATTGGTGCAAGGTGCCCTGCTTTGTGCCTGACCTACTGATAACCCTTACCATATATGACCTGTAAAGCTGATCGGTCTGTCAGGCACTAAGCAGGACACCTTGCCCATATAGTGTTCAGCTCTTTGTTTAATAGTTACTCGTTTCTATTTCAGATCTCATTCATTTCTTCCTTGGAGAGCTCTATTTTTGAAAACCAATATCATCATATGCAAATACCCAATTGCTAGTCATATCTTATAAACAGCTATTTTACATTCATTGCATTCTGTTATCTGCAGTATGTAGTTAAGGATAGAAGTCATTGGCGTTGTTTATGTGTGTGTGTGGTTTGTTTTTGCAGCGGACATCTTCACACACAAAAGATACCCATTAGGGGTTGTTGAGGGGTCCTTCACTCAAGTGAACTAATCTTAAATGAGGACCCAATCAGAGGTAGCCAGCCCTAATGCCTGATGGCTTAATTACCTGCTCCTCTAATACTAATCATGGTTAAATATTTATAAGGAGGAAATCTTTTGTTTAGACTTGACCTTTCTCTGGAGCTCATTAGCATCTGCTTATTAGCTTGTTTTTTTTTATTACTTTCATGGCCCTTTGGCTGTTATTGATTTTGATTACGAAAGTGACGGCAACCGCAATGAATGCGTGTTAACTCAAGAATGACATGACATTTGCTTATCTATGTTCATTGGGACATTTGGGACACGTTTGCGTGTGTGTATGTTTTCGAGGGGGTCGGGGTGGATGGGTAATAGTTATTTTCTCAGTCCGAGGAGACCGGGCGAATCTTATCTGCGGCGCGCACCATTGTCTTCAATCGACCGCGAATAAAGCAGATTCATATCCATTCGAAGAGCTTGCGTGTTTGTGTGTATGAGCACACCAGCTTTTTGTATGCTCAGCGCTTCGACTGACCGGGATGATTGGATTTTGCTGTTCCGTGCGAATTACCATTCAACACGCCCCCATTTCTACAACGCTCCCCCACAAACTCTCTTCCCTCAGGCCATCCCGATGCCCTCAATCACAAAAACAGAAAAGGTCTTTCATGTAAAAATGGAGTGGATAGCATTCCCTCAGGCAAACTGAAAGGCAGAGACGCTTTTCTCTTTCCCTCTCACCTCTAGAGTGTTGATGGTTTATTGGTAAGCCGTGTGTCAGTGCTCTGGTCTCAAGTGTTTCTCGGGATTCGGGAAACATCCAGTGCAGCTTTAGATGTGCAAACCGCAAATACACAGTCTTTAAATCATTTAAAATTCTCTGACAAGACAGTAATGCTAAATAGTTTCAGGATTTGTTTGCTAACTGTTGGGTTTTGTAGTATTGCCCTGTCTTGTTGTTCACGGCCTGTTTGTACTGTACAGTTACTTTTAAAAAATACGATTTATACGATTAAAATGTACAAAATTAGTAAGCAAATGAAAGGTGTTTTTTTTTTGCATGAACTGAAAACTGAGAGGACACAACATAAAATTGTAATTTTCTCCAGAATATGAATGATGCTACCAGTCTCTTGAATACTCCAACTGTTCAGTTTTTACTAATATTCATCCGTTTCAGTCACAGACTTTTCCGCTCATTCACCGAATTTATCATATTTCTATTTATCATATTACCATCAGTAAGGCAAATGAATGGCAGTGAATACAAAAACACATGAACAAAAATGTTGAAATTGAAGCAGAATTTACTGTCATCCATGGCAACACTGTATATCTCGTTCTCTATATCTGTTTCTCGTTTACACACTGCGGACTCGCTCTCTTGTTTCATTCAACGTGCAGTGGCAATTAATGTTCGTCCAAGAATTTCACTAAGAATCCACACATTCGCGAATGATTTTGCAATAGGTTCAATTTGGGCATGCAAATTCATTGCATAGGTTTGAAAGAGACTTCTGTATGAGCTGTGCTTGATACATCACTACACTTATAGACAGTGGAAATATTTTGCCTGCAAAATTTCTGGCACCATCTTGCGTCTCAGATATCGGATGTAGTGAAAATGACCTCTGATGACTTATCGATGTAATATTTGTTGCATTGTTCGTCTTGTTGCTAAAACCGATTATTTTGTACGCTGTAGTGAACTATTTTTCGTAGCGAAATTGCTTTAAGATAATATACAGGTACTGTAAGATTATAAACTTATCTCAACTCAAATCAATATGTCCCCTTATTTGGTGATTAGCCATGTAATAAGCGGGATGTTGTACAGTCAGTTGGTCATTAACACAAAATAAACACTTTCAGGGTGATATTTCACGACATAATGACCGTATGTTATCTCGTTTCCTATTAAAACTAATCGTGGATGTTGTTGCGTTGCTTTGCATATGTTCCAAACACGAACATTAGTGCATTTTTTTGAAGAGCTTCTAATGTATCTTGAATAATAGCAGGGTTAGGGTTAGGGTTAAATATATGCCATCTAACCCTAACCCCACCCTCGGAGCTATATCTGCCACACACTGGAATTTGTAGTCTGCAAGGTTCCTTACCTTGTAATGTATAATGGTCCCTTACCCTTACCATCCTTCTACTGTTTCTCAAAATAAAAGTGTCAACATTCCCCAAAATAGCATATACAACATATGAACATGCATCTTGGATGGTTCTCCGAGTCAGTCATGGTCACCATGAACACTCATACTGTAATAACCCCCTCTCCGACTCAAACTTTTTCACCAAACTGGCTCACCAGCCAGCTCTTATCCACAGTAGGCTAACCATTATCACAATCAACCCCAGCTGCAGCCGATATTGCACAGACAAATATCTCAATCTGTACTATAACTATATCACGAGCACAATGAAAAATCAAGCCAATAAATGCTGGCAGCTGAAGTCTGACGTGAGATCTGCAGTATCCCAGAGGGGAATCCAGTGGTTATAGATGAGTGCTGTGCTTATTTACAGAACAATTTCAGAGTGCACTGGCCCTCTTCGTAACCTCTAGTGAAGTGTGTGTGTGTGTCCACTCTTAATGAGACTATGGCCCAAGGACTGTCATTACCACATGCTAAAGTGTGACATATACCACAAGCCACAGGCCATCAATACACACACCGTCACACACAGATAATAGACAGCCATTTTGTACCTCAAATAATTCCATTTTTGTTCACTACAGGCACATTTAAGGTCTAGAGATCATTGCGGCAGTGGCAGAGCGTGGCTGAATGACTGACTGGCAGCCGTCATTATGAGACATGTTCCGTTCGACACGCGAGTCCAGACTGAGGAGGAGGTGAGAAGGGCCCATGTTCAGTGAGCGTGTAATGAAGCCGGGTTTGGGTCAGGGTCACTGACTTGAGTGCCATTTATTTCTGCGAGGAGGCTAGTCTGCTGTGTGCTGCAAATTACTGTGGTAGAGCTCGGTGAAACCTGGATTACTTGAGCAGACGATAATATACTTCTGAGTAGTTGATGTGAAATTTCAAGAAGTGATAGAAAAAAGTCCTACAGTGTGACATCTAAAACTATTTTAAATGGGTTTCTGATTATTTAATACTTTATTGAAAGAAGTGTTCACTAAGAAATAAATATTTATTTGTGTATATTCAAATTTTTTGTGTCCATGGTGTCAAACATCATTTGTTATCTCACAACCGATTGCGACCCATTTTGAATATGCACATATTTACAGTAAATTGCACAAATGAGAATTGAGAGCTATTGAATAAGGTTATGAATTGTTCTGGCTACTTTTATGGTACTTTTATGATGCATTTTTGAATTTAGACAGGCTGTGCATGTAATTTAATTGTATGGAAGACAGCACTAAACATCCTGCTTAAAATCAAAAGAAAGTGATGCGACTTTGGATTGGAAGCACATGAGGGTGAGTAAATTATAACATTTTCTGTGAATTATCCTTTTAAGTGTAGTTTTTATGACACCATGAGATCCTATATGTAATATTTGTACTTTTAAAATGTATTTATCACTCTGGAGGATCATTTATGTGAACTGCTAAAAAGGTGAAAAACTGGAAAATGACCTTAAAATATATTTTCCCTTTTATGTACTGTATATAGTACTGTATACATACAAGACCGTTCAAAAGTTTGGGGTCGGTAATACTTTTAAAATGTTTTTTTTTAAAAAGTAGTGTATTATGCGAAGCAATTCTGCAATTATTTGATCAAAAATACAACATAAACAGTTATATCGTGAAATATTATAACAATATTATATATAAGTTTTCTGTTTTAAACTGTAATTTATTCCTGTGATGCAAAGCTGAATTTTCAGCATTACTCCAGTCTTCAGTGTCACATGATCCTTCAGAAATCATTCTAATATGATGATTTGCTGCTCAAGAAAAGATCTTAATTTCAACCACAAAAAGAAAAAAGTTAAAAAGATATATTGGGTTGTAATTCATCCATTTTCATAATTTGTTTTAGTGTCTCAATGCACTGTGTGTGTGTGTGTGTGTGTGTGTGTGTGTGTGTGTGTGTGTGTGTGTGTGTGTGTGTGTGTGTGTGTGTGTGTGTGTGTGTGTGTGTGTGTGTGTGTGTGTGTGTGTGTGTGTGTGTGTGTGTGTGTGTGTGTGTGTGTTAATAATTGTCATTTGTGTCTTCCCCACAGACCCTCACTGTGTTCCGGCCTTCGGGACAGAAGCAGTCATCCATACCACATCGTCTAGATCTTTATTTATTTTGCCACCAATCGACTCGGAGCAGCCTGCCGGACAGCTGCAGCAAGTGAAGTCACTTCACGCTCATTAGCATGGACAAGAGATGAGACCCCTAGACACACAGACACACACACACTTATTCCCTCCTTCCACCCATCTTGGTATGAGTGTGCCGTGCCTTTGTATGCAGATTCAGAAATGAGGAGCTCCAGAAACCTTTCTCTGGATTTCAATTGTGGGTTGGCATTCATATGTTTTCATATATATTTATGGTCATATATATTTGAATGTTTTAATGGCTACAGGTCTGACTGCTCAGGAGGGAGCAAGCAACACACACTTATGCTTGAAACGGGGTGGGACAACTCATATAAGCTGCTTTTTATCATTACAAAACTAACTTTTCATACAAGAGTACCATCAAATTTTCCTCATAAATAAGATACCATGGTATTACCATAATACTTTGATGTATATAGGCTATACCAAGGTAATGAATGACTACCATAATCACTTATCATGGTGTATTGCAAATACTTAAAAGAATACCATGGTAAATGCTTAAGTCTGAAAAACATAGTACAATTGTAGTTTTATGTACTTTTTTATAGTCTCTTGTTAAGCATAAATGAAAAAGTTGGCAGTCTGTGTGTTAACAAGAATATAGATATGTATTTGAGACACCTTGCAGGTTCATCCTGTGCAGAACATGAGCAGAAAACAGGATTATCCCTCTTTTTCATGACAACGCTATTTTAAATATAAAAGTTGATCCTCACAGTGACTGAAGGGAATAAAGGAGAGTTGAGGTGAGCACGGGTATGAAAGCAATAAAAAGAGAGAGGAGGGAGAGATGATTAGAGGATAAAAGGGAATTGTGGGGTGGAAAAGAGAGATAGAAAGGCTTGTGGAGTGGAGGGGAGAGATGCAGGGCTGCGTGTTAGTTCCTCTTCATTTGCTCTCTGTATGTGGCGTAGAGGTCAGGCTGAGAGCTGGGACTCGGGCCATGAAGGAGAGAGCAAAGACAGCCTTAGGCAGGAATACACACACATACACACTCATCCTGAACACACCAATGTTCTGTCCATGTATTCCTCTATTGCATAAACATAATGTCTTCATACACTAATGTTCTTATTCTCTGTCATAAGACACATATATATATATATATTTATGCATTTGGCAGAAAATGAACAGCCTAAATTGATTTTTATAATATATGGGTCAATGACATTAGTGTCAATAATAACGAAAAGAAAAACCTTTCAAAATGTCGTTAGTAAGTTTAGACATTTTCAAGAATAAATAAACATATATTTAATACATGTGACACGTGAATACACATTTGAATAATTCTTATTACCAAAAAGTATTAGTACTGTGAAATATGTGTGCGTGTGTCTTTGTCTGTGTATAAATATATACACACACATACTCACACACACATACTCACACACACATATATATACGTATGTATGTATGTATGTATGTATGCACACACACACACATATATATATATATATATATATATATATATATGCATGCATGCATGCATACATGCATTATATACATGCATATATAAACAAAACTGTTCGATGCAATTAATCGTGATTTATCAATTTAATAAAAAAAAATTAACATTAATCAATGACTCATAAATATTAAGGGTAACACTTTAGTTTAGGGTCCAATTCTCACAACTAGTTGCTTATTAGCATGCATAATATTGTTTATTAGTACTTATAAAGCACATATTAATGTCTTATTCTGCATGACCATATACTACATCCCTAATCCTACCCAATACCTAAACTTAACAACTACCTTACTTAAATATTGTAATTATCTGATATTTAATTGACATTGGCACATTCAGGGATCCTCTGTAATATCATTACCAGATTTGTTTTTATTGCACATTTCTGCATGTTGATTGGACCACATAACATTTTTGGTCACACCACAATACACAAATATATATTTTATTTTTATATATATATATATATATATATATAATATATATAATACAATTCATTGTAATTCAAGTCATTGTATGTATATGAAATACATTTTTAGTGTATTTTTAATAAATTAGTATAGGCTATGGGACACAAAACTGAGCATCATGTCAAGTTAAATTTAACCCTAAAACACATTTGTATTGTGATTCTAAAAGGTCGGAGTCACAAGTAGTAGTGTATGCCCTGGAACTGCATAATGTAATGATGTCAGACAGGCCTGATAGATAAAATACAGAGCCAGAGTTCAGACATGGATGACACTGTCGCCTCATTTCAATCTTCTAAACATGCGGCATCCCAAAGATTCCTCCATCAAGTGAGTTCTGTTTACCTTCAGCTCAGTAATCATGGGAAATAATCAGCAGATGGAGTGAGAGGGGCCACGCTGTTTCCATTTCCGAAATCAAATATATGCTCATCATAAAAAAAGAGGACTGAAAGCAAAAAGCCATCAGAGGAATCCATCAGATCAGCGGAATAAATCTAATTTCCCTACAAATACATCTGTAATATTTCAAATCCACGGCCCGGGTTAATCTAACGCTTCATTTACATTCAAATAAAGGAAAAGTCGTGTCTTATCAATAATGAGAAGCCGGCAGAAAAATAAATGAAGTTTAGGGCGGTGGAGGGGAGAGAACGCAGGGTTTTCTTGTGTGTTTTATTCTCAAAGAGTCAATAAAATATAAAGAGACTCAATTATTCTATTAAGCTGAAACACTGCATCATCACTGAGCGTTTCTGAGTCAACAGAGATCTTCGGCCGTGTTTGATGAAGTTTGGTTAAGCAGAGCTCCGCTGGAGGTGTCTGTTTTACAAATGAACGAGAGAAGAAGAGAAAAGTAATTTAAATGTTGTGTAATGTCTCTAGAACTGTTAAGTATTATTTTCAATGGTGTTTGATATTAAACTTTTGCCATAAAACTCCCATGAATGATACCCAAAATAATGGTTTCGAAGTGATCAGACTTTTGCGTGGCGGATATAAAATGACTTTCAAGAAAGGATCTGGGGCTGTTCAGTGTTGCAAATGAAGTTCAGAAATCGGCGTTGTTGGACGTCATTGGAATGATGAAAGATTTAGCCATACCGATTTCGTAATGGTCACACAGATTTGCCATGTTTACCAACAGAAAGCTGCTTAACCTGAAATTTCACTAATGTAATTGCACCTTTATTGGTATTCGCCGTATCATCGTGGGCGAAATCCAATAATTTCAATAGGACTCCATGCAATTGCACATTTTGCATTTTGAATATGGACTAAAGATTTCTTCATGGTCACTGTGATGTTAATACTGGAACAACATTCCTGTCTGAAAATGTAGCCCATAAGTTAGGGAAATGGGAAATGATAGGTGAATAACACTGATGTAGAAGCACCTAACCCTGGTCGTTAGCCTAAACTTGACATAAACTGTAAACTTGTCCCTCAAATCTGATTGGTTGATTGGAATGTTGTTCCAGGATCAACAAAGATGATGATCCAGGAACATGTTGTACTTGGTGAAATCACGTTAATCATATTCCCAACACAGATTTCGCAATGAGTTGGTCAGACGAATTCACTGCACTGACCAACAAAATATTGTTTGGTTTCAAAGTGATTTCCGTGTTAGCTGTTCAATCATTGATAACAAGCGCAGACCAACGGCAACAGATGCCGGCAGAGGTAACACACTGATCCGAAAAAACCTGATAAAGTGTCTGTTGCTGCCTGTCGGTGCAGTGTTAAATGGCCTTAAAATGTCCCTTTTTTTTTTTTTTTTTTTTTTTAATGGACCAATGAGCAACCTCTTAGAAACACCCTAGCAACCAGTCAAAACTACTTTGCAACCTCATAGCAATGCACTTGCATCCACTCCGAACACCTGAGTAAAAGCACCCTGGCGTTATGGCGGCAAGCTCAGATTTTCAAATTTAGTTTTTATTATCTTTACTTTTATTATTTAGTGGTGTTCGCTAGGAGAAAACTGAGTGTACTGAGAGAGAAAGAGAGAGACTCTTCCTCCTCTCGGGGTGTGAGATGCATGCTGACTACCACACTGCAGTAGTGAGGTCAGATCCTCTTCATCGTAATGAGACATTCTGAGAACAGGAAACTGCAGTACACACACACACACACACACACACTTCCTAAATTACCATTCTCCAGTCTACAGACAACACTCATTCCCACAGTGCATTTCAGTTAAAACATAGATGATACAAGACCCACATGTTCTCAGTTTAAAACAGCACACACACACACACACTTCCTAAATTACCATTCTCCAGTCTACAGACAACACTCATTCCCACAGTGCATTTCAGTTAAAACATAGATGATACAAGACCCACATGTTCTCAGTTTAAAACATCACAGGTTTGCATATTCATAGCTTCAGTCTCAAATGATGTACTACACTGTGTACTAGCATTTTACACTGTGTACTTTGGCAAAGTATTTAGTTTTCTGAAGGGCAATATAGTTTCAGATGGAACAAAAAGCCAATTGCCTCTTGTTTAGTGTTGCTGTTAGCTTTAGCATGTTAGCTTACCCAAGTGCAAGTTCAATATGAGTGCCCAAAAATTGTGTTTTACATAGGCTATTATAAAAGTATTAAAACACAAGTCTCACAACTTTAGATGATGGTAGAGCAGTCATATCATGTCTGTACAAAAATTTTGGCACAACAAATTCCACGTCTGCCATTTTGACTTTTTTTTGTCAAGCAGATAGATATAGCCTAACATTACACACTCTCAGTAAGGAATATTAATACATACAAAAACAAATAAAGTCTGGGCAGAAAATTACCTTTTCTGTTAAGCTTGCAGACATTTCCTTAAACACAACAATGAAATGCGTAATTCAAATTATGGGCAAAATGCCTGTGAAAAAATCAACATGGTAAATTAACACACTTCCAATAAATACACTTTTTACTGACTTTTCTTTGAACGTTTGAACCCTGCGAACACATTTATTGTACCATTAGTACCACAAAATGAGGTAGAATAGTGTAGAAGTATGCAAACTTGAATAGACCTATCCATATCAGATTTCAATCACTTACAGTAAAATCTAAACACTTTTCTGTTGACAATTTCATACAAATTTCCTTGTTTCAAATGAAAGTAGGTGCACCTATTCAATGCTGTAGTCTCAAAACCACACGCACAGACCTTTCAATATCCTTTTAATTAGCAATCAACACACACGTGCACATTGCCTGTTATCAACGTCTGATTCACACACACACTCTAGGACATTATCAACCAACACACACTTGAGCTGCTTGCTGCTCCTATTATGGCTGGGTCTCAAACACACACACATACACTCAGAGGATGCTGGTCCTGCTCTGCCGTGTGGTTTGACGGTGATAAAGGTTTTTTATGTGTCAGCTGCTCATGGCTGCTGAACTGCAGTGTGTGAAACTGTCTTTTAAATGTCACCTTGTGAAAACGTACAGGAAACTCCCACAGGATACAAACACCCGCTCTCATTTTTCAAAGAGAATTCCTTGTGTAGGGTAGTGCTGTGATTCCCATCCAGGGGTACGTACCACGAGGGGGAAAACATTTCCTTGTTGTTTTATTAAACCTATAAAGCAGAAACTATGACTTTAAAATTCATTCATTCATTCATTCATTCATTCATTCATTCATTCACAGTGCCATCTTTGATTTTTAATGGGAATGAGAACGAGGTTGTGAGGGACAGACAGGCATCTCTTCAATGGGCTGTACTGTTATTTAATGTGTTTTTGGATTGTTCATGAAACACTGGAAAATATCTTACCAAGAAATTTCAGTAGACAAAAAACTCCTGTCAATATAAGCTTATTGAAAATTGTAAGTAATCTAGGAGCCTTGCTTTCATACCGTGTCATGGCACTGGTCTATTCCAGGTAGAGGTGTCCACCTGAAAAAAAAAAAATATATATATAGTAGTGTATAGGTTAAAATGATATTGTAGTATCAAAGTGACATTAGCTGTAATGTTTGTGCAGGGATTGATGCAGTACATTATTTATTTTGAACATTGAGGTTGCAGGTTGACATTACACCTTCCAACCATTTTTATTGCATTTACTTATTGTCCTATCCTATGTGTCGCTCACATGTTAGTAAGAGTCAAGAGGAATCAAGAGGTAATTGCAAACATTCACTTTGATATTTATATTTGCATGTCTTGTTTGGCTTAGTAATAATTAATATTCTAGCATAATAATGTATATTATAACAATTAGATTAAGCATTTAAATAAAAAATAAAAATCTTTACATTTAAAATGAATGTATAAACTATTTTAAGATTTAAAAGAAATGAATAGCCTAAGCCTCCATGTGGATGTACAATATACAAATTAATTTATGCATGGCTATATCTGCTACTTTTATAATATTTAAGAGAGGTTTTATTTGATTATATGCAGCTACTTTATTCCAGAAAGTGTCTTAAATTTTTGCAACAGCAGTTTTTCTTCTTGGATTATATGGCCCGATTTCACAGACAGGGCTTGGATTAAGCCTGAATTAGGCCTCATGTCAATTAAGACTTTAAATGAGCTTTTATAAACATGTCTTAGGAAAAAAAAACAAAAAAACATTACTGGTGTGTATCTTGAGACAAAACAATGACACTGACATATTTTAAGACATGTCAGTGTACGCTGATTTCAGTTAAAAAAACTAATAAATAACTTAGTCTGGGACTATTTATCAATTAATCTTAAACAAACGACGCAATCGCGCTATCTCGCGAAAAGTATCCTCTCTCTCTCTCTCTCTCTCTCTCTCTCTCTCTCTCTCTCTCTCTCTCTCTTAAATAATTTCAAATGGTCTTTATTAGCATGACTGTGTATCACAATGTTGCCAAAGCATTCAGATATAAATAATAAAACAAACCAACATATCTCTCTCTCTCTCTTTCCCTCGCATGTTTCACGCGATTGGCTGTTCGCTGCACACGTCATACTCTAAGTGCACCTGCTCGTAAATCAAATCAAACGCAAGGTGTCGCATTAATGGTCCGCCACGTTTAATTTTTGGTCCTGTTCGATAAATCACTCCGTTTGTTTAACTTTGCAAAGCCTAACAAACGAATATCACACTTTATAAACACGTGCAAATACAGCAGACAACAAACAACATGCTTTAGTTTGAGAGGTCAATATTGGTAAGTCAGTTTTTCACTGATGTGAATCTTTGTAACTTTATAATGGTTAATTTAATATATTAATGTACATTAATTATTTAGTATAATGATATTAATATAAAGAATACTAACTATAAAGGGTTATTCAAGCCAAAGCTTACTAATATGGCTTTCGGAGTAGCTACCTAAAACAAATAGGTTTGGAAACATTTTAGTAGTTAGCCAGAGAGAATGGGAAACCCACACTTAAATCAGTTTGATTCAAGTTCTCATCTCATCCCAACAGTTCTGTCCTGCTCAGTGCTCTCAGGGGGCAGGATGCACCTCCGCCCTTGACCCTAATGGGTCTGAGGGCAGTTTACAGTCACACTATTAGTGGTGAAAAATTATCCTTGTCTGCATCCCTGGGCAACACACTGACCTATTAATGCCAATCAAGTCCCACACAGACCAGAGAGAGATTATGATCTAAGCAGGCCAGAGATGGAGAGATGGTATCAGCTCTCTGCTTTCAATCAATACAGGCTGATTCTAATAGGCATTGATTGCATCAAAACCTTGATCCCAAATCACAGATGTGATTATGTAATGGGGCGCCGTGACACTTTATTGAAAACAATGAGCCTTATGGTACAGGCTGGAGGAAATATTAATCTTACTGTGTCACGTTACTGAACTCTCATTTGTGGTCATTTTTTGATTTATGATATATGTGTGTTGTGATGATTAGTTGTGACAGCTGAGCAGCTATCTAACTGTAGTATGCTTTATGGTCAAATTAAGTTTTATTACATGCATGTTATTCAGTGAATGGCATCCAGTTATCATCTTAAAAAAAAATTGTGCACAGAATTATAGTATGTGGAAATAGTAAGTATGCTATTCTTTGCATAATAATAGACTGTTGACACAAGTTAACCATATTAATTTTTTTATCCATTTTTTTACATTTATAGGGGAGACAGGGTCTTCCTATCGTCACATTAGGAAGTTGCTCACAAGGACGGAATCTTGGTAAGTCTAATGTTTTCTTCAAAAGTCTAATTGTTGCTAAACTATTATTTTTGATCTATAGTGATATTGTTTTCTCAAGTACTTGAAAATTCTCTAAAATTAATATATATAATATATCTAAAATTAATATATATATATATATTTTTTTTATTTTTTATTTTTTTATTTCAGTGTCATATTTTAGTATTAGATTTTTAAATGCAAGTTCCATTGTGACAACTTGGCTACAAAAGTTCTTCTCTTGTTCAGTGATCTCTGTCTTTTTTGCTGAGTAACAACAATGGTGTTTGTAGACAAGGCTTTGTGTGTCTAGAACTTGACCTTCAAAAATGAATCTACGCTGAGAAATATTCACTAGAGTAAAAAGTGTGAGAACTAGACCTGGTCTCCCATATCGCATGACTGTGCTATTTTAGTATTATTTATAGCTATTATTATTGTATTTATTAATATTTTGAATAGTTTTTGTTTTAATTGAAATTAAATCTTAGTAATTTTATGTGCTTTTTTAACTTTTTAAAATGTAAAAAAATATACTATATATATATATATATATATATATATATATATATATATACTTACTATATATATATATATATATATATATATATATACACTTACTATATATATATATATATATATATATATATATACTTACTATATATATATATATATATATATATATATATATATATATATATATATATATATATATATATATATATATATATATATATATATATATATATACACTTACTATATATATATATATATATATATATATATATATATATATACATACATACATACATACATACATACATACATACATACATACATACATACATACATACATACATACATACATACATACATACATACATACATACATACAT
Organism: Squalius cephalus; assembly: GCF_949319135.1. NCBI lineage: Eukaryota > Metazoa > Chordata > Actinopteri > Cypriniformes > Leuciscidae > Squalius > Squalius cephalus. The sequence goes on from NC_137125.1 coordinate 43,619,224, forward strand.
ACATACATACATACATACATACATACATACATGCATAACTTATTTTTATTTCCATTTTAGTACTTCACCTTGAACTTGTTTAGTTGTTCAGGTAATACAACATTTTTATTTCAATATAATATTTATATTTAACATTATTTCAGTTGCATTTAAATTAGTTTGAGTTAACAATAACAACACTGATCCATCATCCCCATGTCAATACAGAAGCACATTAATTAGTATAATAAAGAAAAGCACATGGGCATTTGACACTTCTTCCTAATGACCTGTGATGGATTGATCTGTAATGAAATAATGCATATTTCACCTAGTGTTTCATGAGAATGATATATCATTGCATTTTATATTCAAAAGAGAGATGGATGCTTAGAATAATAGTGTGTTCTGGTAATAGCAGGTACAGGCAAAGTTTGGGTAAATGAAAGAGGCCAAGTATGAAATATGGAGTTCCATATATCAACTCAAGAAAGAGTGGGAGAGATTGATTTTTTTCTTCTTTATTTACAAAAGCTCTCAGTCAGCATAACAAATAACACAAATTAAATCCGCAATAAGATGCACATTCAATCAGTCTCAACACAGAAAAGCACAAATGAATTCTCCCTCCACCACAGAACAAAAGATATCATTATAGCTCCGCTGTTGTTCGTGTTTCTATATACCTCATTGCTTTGTGCAGCTTTAAATTGAAGCTTTAAACAGCAGTATAATGTCCTGACCATGTGATAAACAGCTTTTCTAACTCTACAAAATACACATTTATCTTGAGCCTTTTTAGACACATTTATCATTTTGTAATATTCTGGAAGTTGCCATATTGTCATCTTTGAGGTTGTTTGTACAGGACGTGACTGTCCAATTTTTTTTCTCCTTATTCCTTGCAAAGTTTGACACTGTTTAGAGGAATATGCTTGAGTTGGTGTGAAATGTCATGTAAACCTACTTTAAATCTGTAATGTGTGTGAAACCAGATAATCACCAAGAAAAATGTAGGGCAGCATTGGAATTTTTATCAGAATTTGTATCCATTGGAAAAAGATTTGATTGGGAAAAGAGTACCAGACTGGAGCTTAACCGTTTGCTAAAGCAAAATATTAGTAGCTCTATTGTTGTTGGTTAACATTATCTAATAGCAGCAAAGACTAACACTGCTTCTGAATTTGCCTAGATGAAAAACAGTATGTGCACCAAGTAGTATGTCTGAATTTATAGAGTTCATAAAACAGGCGAAAGGTTCCTGTATGATCTTCTACTTCCGGCGATATTCTGAAATATTCTGAAATATTTGTAAATGGAGGCGCTGACGCCATAAGTTACATGACAATGACAACATGGCGGATGAAGAACATCAGAATTTGTGATTTTGGATGCAGCGGTAATGATTAAAAAAGGGTTGTTTCAGAGAAAAGTTAGTAGCCTATACGTTTGATTATCCACTTTTTTCCCAACTTTGAAATAAGTGAATGTGCGAGACTTCAAATCCTGCTATTGCTAAATAATTCGAATAATAACACAATAGAAGAATTGTGTTATTATTCACAATTTTTGAAAAAGTTTTGAGCTTTTTCAAAACTTTTTCTTTGAAAAAACACACTCAATGAATTGCTCACAATAAGTCTAGGAACGTTCATTAAAAAGTAAATGGATTCCATTACAAATTTCTTATTAACTTTAAGGGGAAGAATGTTACAGTGCTTTTAGGTTCAAATTCAAACAAACAAGCATGTCTATTTCGGTCTTTAAAACTACATACCGTTCATCTTTCACTTATTAACTTATGAGTATTTGGGTTTTCTTTAATGATTGATGTCAAAAACTCTGTTGGAATGAGTTGCCTGCTGCACAGGCTTTTAGATTAGAGGATATTGGCTTTCGGAGCCTTAAACCGCCAGAGAGAAACATCATGCAGACGAGCCGAAGCTCAAAACAAGAGCCGGTGAAGTAACCCCTGCTATGTGATTGCACACATTGCTGCCGGTGACCAGACCATATACACGGATATAACCTTGCCTTCAGCAGCTGTGATTGAATTGCCTGAGGCGGAAGAACATTCCGGAGATTCTCCGGTAAAAGTGTTTGTAACTTGGGCTTATCGCCTCAGCCTTGGGTAACAGACATTTGCTGCGTCTCAGGCATGCAAATGATAGCGGGCTGTGATGAAGGGCAGGTTTTCGTGGAAATCTTCGCATGTGCATCTGAAGGCCCCCCCGGGAGGACCTCTGCAACTTTTTCCTTGAGGACGTCTCCCTCTGTAATAAACCAATCTCTCCAGATGAGACTGTCTGACTTGGGCTGCTGTGCCTGGAAGACAAACATGATGCACACAATGATTGCCATTGACCGAGAGGATGGAGTGACCAGCTGTGTGCGAGGAACAGTGGCAACAGTCATGAATCTAGGCGTCTAAATTCAGCCTTGCCTTGCCTTGAGCTAATCAAGGTCTTTCTAGGCATAGAAACTTCAAGTGAGGTGTGTTGAGTCAAGTTGGAGCTAAACTCGGCAGGACAATGGCCTTCCAGAGTTTGGACACACCTGGTATAGACCCTGTGCAACAGTAATTAGTGCAGACTTTTTAAGTGATTATGCTATTAAAATAATTATCTGTGAAGAACATTGACTTTTATTCAAATAAATAACATGAATATGTATGTGAAAACACTGGCTTAACTAAAAACAACAACAACTGAATATCAAGTTAGACTTGAGGTTTATTCGGCCTGGTTTTGACTCTGGTATTGTAAGAACAGATGAGGTACACTTGTTCCCAGCAGTGACATGCAGGGATGCAGTTTCTGAAATCAGTCTTGAAACGCACACAGAAAACAGCCAGTAAGAGGGTGGACACTTTTATGCAGGCAGACACCATAAATCCTGTCCTTTCATTGGCAGCCCATAAATATTATTGTCCATGGTGTAAAATGGCTTTGAAATTGACCCTAGCGTGTGTGTACAGATTTTGTATGCATGATGTAATGACATAAATCTAGTGTGGTGCCCCATAATGCAGAGAAAGATGACCGATGAATGGATATTATGGAGCTGGTACGTGCAACCACTCTCAATCGGTTCATTCAAAGCCCTGATTCATTCAGAACCGAAACATATTACCCTCTTGATGAGTGAGTCATTGAATCATTCATTCAACCGAATTGTTCAAAACACTGATTAATTTAGGACTGAAACAAAAAACTGTCTGCATCCGAAATCACAGTATGTTAAGTATGTTCTAAATATAAATGTGTGTGTTAATGTAATCCGGATTTGCCAGGTACATTTAGCCTATTCTTTGAAGAGTACTGTGAATTCAGGCAGACTTTTTTTTTTTTTTTTTTTTTCACATACTGTTTTCCGCCTACTATATAGTAACTAGGCAATTTCAGAGGCAGCCACTGTCTTTGAGTGAATCATTAAATCATATACTGAACTGGTTTGTTCACAAACACTGATTCAATCAGGAATGAAACAAGTAAGCGACTGATTTGAATGATTCACTCACCTAATTCGTTCAAAAGACGTTCAATTTATTCAGGAAAGACGCAGTGCAATATTAGATGCATTAAATGACCATGTTGTGTATAAAATGTAAGCTGACTACTCGTTTGTTTTAGACTGTTAAGCTGACCTCTTCTCTTGCGTACACACTAACACACTTGAGGAGCCAAAAAGGACCTATATGAGTCACCCTCATGCTTCGCTTCCTTCATCCTGTTCTTTTTAGGCCTCAAACACTCCATTCAATGTTATTGATCATTCCTCAGCAGACACAACCTGTCTGAGGAATCTATCTGCAGGTGTCAGCGGAGAGAAATTTATGAACTTTAAATCTACTTCACTGCACACACACTGATCATTTGAGCGATGCTAGATTGTACCTCTCTGTCATGAACAGGACTAATATATCTTAACTAGATTCTTATCTAGAGTAACTGACAGAAAATCACTGGAAACACTGATTGCTTGACAGAGGACTAGATCATGCTCTGTCATGTGAAGGCAAAATATTCCATTACAAGATGTTTATGCATAATAAATGATGTAATTAGTAACAGCATATGACGGTTTGAGAAAGTAAACTTTCAGAAATAGACCATGCCGCCACTCCTTTTACTTGTCCTTATAGTTTGACATTGTCGTGCTGTGCTTATCAATGGCCTTTCCTCTGGTCCATATCCTGTCTACACAGTGTCTATTGATCAGACTGACAGAAAAATGGTCAGTATCAGGGTCCAGATCTGTTTTAATTCCACTGTGGAACGTTTGTTTAAACTGACAAATTGTTTGTGTGTTTATTTTGTCTTTTAAATTAATTTTATCTGACAGGTACCAGCCACTGGGACAAGGGCTAGAAGTGTAACAGATTACAAAGTTGACCCTTCTGCCGTCTCAATCAATGGCGCCCAATTGTACAATGGAACTTTGGTGTTTTCACAGACATTCAATGTTGATTCATTGTCTCTGCATTGATTTACAAAAAGGTCAATGTTCTTTACAGATGACAATTCTTTCAATAGTATAATCCCTTTGTTTTATAACAGATGACTTTGACTTTGCAGTCGTCCTTTCCTAATCTCCTTCATTCACAGTTGGATATAAAATGTTCACAGAGAAAATGTTGTCAGACACTGCAGTTCTAGCCTATAATTTATCATTGTTATATAAACTTGTGCATATATTTTTAATCATCATTGTGAAGAAGTTGCATGTAATCATGCCGCTTAATAAATTAGTTTATTACGTTGTTATTGCTAGGAATGCACAATATACAAATTGGTATGGAATGGTATCTGTACCATATCGGTTATTGGTAGTAAAAACATATTTAGGTTGATTTATTGTGTATGTGTGCGTGTTTAAAGGCTGAAATTGGATCTTTTGTTGTATATGCTAATTTTACACTATTTTTACTTTTAGATTAAGTCAGCGTTGGAAGATAATCTTTAACATGATTATAATAAACACTTTTAAACAAAGTATGTAGCTAATCTCAAAATGATTATCCATTTAAAAATATATATATTTTAATGTTGTGATGCCTACATTTAACAGCATTTAAAATTAATCATTTCATTTTTTGTAATTTATTTAGACAAAAAAGTATAGAATTTTATTATCAGCGTTTGGTTATCAGCTTACCATTTATGTATTGCTAGTTCTCTATTATTTAATAAACAATTAATCAAACAAACAATAAAGCCTGAAAAATAGAAGTCATGAACTTTGATGTTCCCGTTTTAGCATTCCTAAAACCTATATGATAATGTATATCATAATATTTATATATATATATATATATATATATATATATATATATATATTTTTTTTTTTTTTTTTTTTTTTTTTTTTTAATAGAGAGAGACTTTAGAACTGTATCCGGAGAGGTCAGCACAGCTTGTACATTTATCATCATTATACCAAAGACGTGTATATTGATTATTGGTTGTTTAAGATTGATTCCTCAGTTTGCTTGGATTTAAATGTCCTAAAATCTATTCATTATTTTTTTTACAGCTTATGCAAAGCATGCACAAGGCTATGCTAACTAATTAAGTTGTCTACAAACTTACCACTTTCTTCAACTATTCACTTAAATTGGATAATTGGGAAGAATCGACCCATTGGATGACCAGAGCATCTTTGCTATCCCCAAGTAATTAGACATTTAAACACCCAATCTTAATCCAAAACACCACCACGTCCTTTAAAAAGTTTATTAGTTCGTCCTTCCAAATACTTGGCACCAGACTGCATGCAATGCAAACCTCTCTTGTACTGCTTACCCTTATTTAGGAAATAACTCACATGGTGCTTGTAAATCAGTTTAGTTAAACAAGCCAATTAGGTTAAATAATAATAAAAAACAATTAAAATGTTTAAAAACAACTGGGGTGAAGAGTTTACATATACCCCATACACTTTAAAGATCAACACAAGCCTGGTTTACATTTCAGCCTTGTACAAACAAACAAACAAACAAACAAACAAACAAACAAACAAACAAACAAACAAACAAACGAGATTTGAAATGAGTGAATGAGCTGATTCATCTCAGATCTGAACTGACTGCTGTCTTCAGGGTTGAACAAATGAATGAACACAAGACGTCCAATGATTATTGTCTTTAGAAATGAATGGCTGGTGCTATTTTGCATGTCTTCCATATCAAAAAACACTTGTTTCAACTCGTTAGCTCATTATTAGAGGCGTTATGTCCTGAAATGAGTCTCAAATAAGAGAGACATCCGAAATGTGAAGTTTGGTGTCCTTCAGGACCAAGGTTTGTCTGTGGCAGGGTCGCAGGTGGAATATGCATGCAGTACTGTATGCGCCTGCAGGTGGAGCTGTGATGCAGTGTTTTGAGTGCTTTGCGTTCAGGAATATTGCAGTGAATCAACCTATGCTGCCAACCAGTATTTTGCTTCATATACAGCAAGGTGAAAAAGTTCGTCAGATTGTTGGTTAAGAAAGTAATGCACGCAGCCAAAAATCAAATAAACCTGTTTCTGCAATGCGATTATAAAACATTTATAATATTGTAAGTCCAAGGGTTAATATGCTATTAAATAACATTTCCACCTTCTTTTCATACGTTTGTTAGTGAATTTGACGGCCTGGCTTGTTTTTGTTTTATTTCCGAATATTTATTTTGATTGATCTCCGATGAATAAAATAATAAGCGTAAATAAATTGGTGTAAAGCTAATCTCCGGACAAAATGTTTGTATTACATGTTAACATCATAATCTCCATCTCCAACTGATCTTGCTGATTAGATATTCAAATCCGTTGTAGAGCGTTCTGTCCGCAGTGTTCAGCCGCGTGTTTCCAACCCAAATCCGTTCCACGGTGTAATGCATGCATTGTAGACACATTAAAACACATTGGGGCGCAGCATATGCCTCATTCATGCCAGCCGCGCGCGCTGATTGCAGCCAATAAGATTTTACAATTAGCCCAATCAGCGGCCAGATTCGGGATGTCACTGCGGGCGAGTCAGGAGGGTTTGTAAAACAAGACAGTCGCTGCGTCTCAGCAGAAAGCCACTGACTCACGCCTCTCCTCTGGTACTTGGGAGTCAGCTGCGAACCAGCAAACTCCGAAACAGCCGCTCTGATCGACTGCAGCGCACACGGCGCGTTCCCACAGCTGCTGCTGCTGCCTCTTCTGCACGCGGACTTCCAGTTGCCGTTTTAGCGCGCTTTAAATTCTGTCAATCAGCACGTCATGATGGAAACTACAGCACGAGCGGCAGTTTTAACGGTCACCTCACCAGAGCTTCAGCTTTAGTCGTTGATGGGATTCTGAAGCTCGTCTGTCGTTTCTGCCTGAGGAAATTAAACGCGGAGGATCTTTGCGATAATAAGTGTCTGTGATACTCGAAAACACAGTGTTTTTAAAGGGCGTCTGGCTGTATTTGTGGAGTAAGTGAGTTGGGATTCCTGTGAAGGTGCCCATCATCCGCAGTGTGAGCGCGACTGCGGCGGTGAGGTGAAATACGCAGCGAGAACAGGTAAGCGCTTGACACGGGACAACCGTATAACAGGATTGGTGTTTTACATCTTCAACTTGTTATTTAACGGAATAGCGACTGGGAAATGTTATTTGAGCAGGTAGGTAAGCAAGGCGTGTTACCTGCTATGTAGTATAAGGGCGTGCTGTGAGGAGGGCAATGCACCATCCGCACCCGTGCGTTACTGGATTGTGTTATTTTACTCTCTTGAGCTTTTATCGTTTAAAACTAGGAACAGCATAGGCTATTGAGATTTTTATACTATTCATTTTAAGATATGCAATTCTTTATGGAAAGCACATAAGCGCATAGACTGTCAACGACTCTTAAAGGGATAGTTCACCCAAAAATTATTTTCTATCAACGTTTGCTCAACCTCACGTTGTTCCAAAGCCCTTTTACTTTCTGGTTAGCAGATGTTGGGCATAATGACAGCCTCCGTCTCCGTTCACTTTTATTGTATGATTATTAAGGCTGTCAGTCCCTAATATTGTGCATTACACCCTTTCGTGTTCCACGGAAGAAAGTCAGACATGTTCGGAACAACATGAGGTTAAGTTAATGACATAATTTTTAGTTTTCTCTGATCTGTACCTATAAGACTTAAGATTATAAGATTGTTATTACAGTTTGTCACAACATCAGTCTCAAGGCGTGATTTATGATAGAAAGTGGAGTTGACGCAGTTCGCATGCTATTCATTATTTTACGCACATGTTTCTCCGCTAAAGCGCTATTTTGGAAAGACTCTGGATGGCTGGCCAGAGATTAAACGCTAGAAACAGCATTGTTAAAAGTCTAAAGCCAAAAAGAGAGAGCCCGTTACTGGCACGCGGCTGTCGCGCTCGCGTTAACTCGAAAGCGCAACTTGTTCTCTGTGAGCCGCGTGCGTGAGCGCTTCCTCTGCGCGCGCTTTACCTGCCGGCACAGGGTGGAGAAAGAGCGGCTGGCCATCATGTGTGAGATTTTACCCTCAGCATTTCTGGCAATTGCCGTGCTATTTGCAGATACGAAGTGTGTCATACTGTTTGGCACACCTTGGTTCCCGTAATCGTGCGTAATTTTCTGTTATTTCATCAGGGTCATCAAAACAGCGGTCTGTTTTACGCGCCCATGGTGGTGCTCTCTATCTATCTTATATTTACATAAAAAGATGTAATTATGCTTGGATAAAGAGTTTTACCCTAATTTGCATGTGAAATCAGGGGCAGCTGCAGCAATGTCATGACTCTGTTCACCGAGGGGTCCGTTGACCATTTGAGCCATTGTCTTGTCTCAAAGCAACACATCTGCAAACCCTTATGGCTGCCTCAATGCAGCCGAGATCAGCTGAGGACACATTTAACGCATGGTTCTGATGTTCAGTCTGTCCGTTGTACACATCACATGTCTTCTGCCCTCACAGCTGTGGAAATGAGTATCATCTTCAGTAATGCATCACTGCTGTTTGCAAACCTTCTAATTGCCAGTTTCTCACTGACTTCAACCTGAACCGTTTTGTTATACTCCTCTTTTCTCGGCTGAGGATGTGAGTCTGGGGGGTTTGTGCGGGAATATAAAGTAATCGGAGGAGTTCACTTGCTTGTGGTGAGTGATATTTCACGAAGGATTCCATTCATAGTGGGACTTCACAGTGTTCACAGACGCTGACTGTGTCTTGAGGTTTCTGTGTATAAATTATGAATTCATGAAGATTGTGTTAATGAAGTATTTTAGCTTTTGTGAACCGGGTGAAATTTGTTCTCTATAGAGGCTAAGACAGGGCTTTTGTGCAGTGAGTGAAGGATTGTCTCTGGCAATTCTGGCTTGCCCTTCAATAGCATAAAGCTATAGGTGAATGGCAGTATGTGTTTGCATTTGCATGCAGTCGAGAGGCAACAATATAAAGTGTAGATGAATGCGTTAAGCACTCAGTGCAGTCAGGGTGCCCCTGAGTTTCAAGGAGAAACAGCAAGTACCATCAGACTGTGATAAAACACGAAACTTAATCATTTAATCGTGTTCCAATGGCGTTTCAGCCTTGAATGCTTGACAGTCTGCTAGTCTCTTCACCCCCAGAGAGCTTTAAGAGACCTTAAACGCAGTGCTATCAGCAAGGATGAATATAATGTTGACATTTTTCAAAGTCTTTCTCTTCTTGGCTGTAGTTGAGAGATAAACTTGGAGATTGAAGGGAATATGGAATGCATAGAATGAAAACATGGCATTATTAATAATGTGAGACATTAAAATATTAGAAATGTCATAGTTGTTAGAATGAGTCCACTGTATTGAGCAGATATGTAGCATGTAAGAGTGTGTGTTCACATGCACTAGAGTATGAACGAGCAGTTGAGATGAGGCTGAATGACTGGTTTGGAAACTGGTGAATGACTCTCTCTGTTCTTTCAAAGGAAGAGCCGCTTTCTCTGTTCTTATAGGTTGCTGATTGCTGATTGGCCAACCATGTTTAAGTTTTGCTATTGCCCTCCAGTAAAATAGTTGTTATTAATTTGTATTGAAGTTTGGCTATTGCTCTTTTTGGGTCACTTACTGATGCAGTTGGTGAGAATAATGGCTTTGGTTATCTTTTCTACTGTTTTTTTTTATTTTTATTTTATTTTATTTTTTTAAACCATGTATGGAGTTTATACATCTGTTGTTCTGTGTACTGTGAGAGCAAGTGTATCTTTACCCTGTTACCCAATTAAATAGCGGCTTGATGAGTTGACTTTGGGAAACTGATCTTGAACTGCATGAGCTTTGAGTAAAAATGTGTTTCATTCGAACAACTCGGTAAGACACAATAGCCAACAGGAATCTTAGAGGAAGAAAAATCAATTTTTGTAATCTTGTTGTGCTTAATGAGACTCTGCTTGAATGTTTCCCTCTACTGGCCTGGTGAAAACCTGTTTGCGTGTGTGCGGTTGGACAAATGAACCATGTACCAAACCCTTCTGTTATGATCTGGTTACTACAACAGTTTTTACGGCTTATCATCCCACTATTTGTGTTAGTTTAGGAACAAACACGTGTTTGGCGTCATCGAAATTTGTCCTTTTATGTATGTAACGTGATGTTTCTGTGGGAAGTAAATTAACTTAGTACCTGGAAACTGTTTTGTGCATTGGCAGAGCAGTTTATTTGCACAGTAAATATTTATGTTAGGAACATAGCGAGAACATTGCAGATCTGTCCGTGCATATGACCATATGCTCATGTCATGTGCAGTTCTGTGTGCAACTGGATGGGATCTGTAGGTAAATGTGTGAATTGTGAGTGACAGTTCTGTCTGCTTGTGACATCTTCAGAATAGACCCCCGCTGTGCGTCCCCCACGTCCCACCGCGTGTGCGTGCTGGTGCGTACGTGAGCGCCTGTGTCTTTGTGGATAATGAGGAGAGAGTGATTTCCACAAGTGAGAAACTCAGCTTCCTGTCACCACTGTGGTACATGTGAGTCCCATTACGAAACTACAGGCTGTTCGTCTTTGCTTATATCTGCTTTTTCCAACCCCCTGTTTTTATCATCTTTTCAAAATGGCTGTTTGTTTTTTTAACAACTTAATCCTTGTGTTTACAGTACAAGTCTGTTGGTTGTAAATTTCACTAGCACCTCATTTGTGTGGTGCAGATAATCCAGCAATGGAAATATAATAAGAAAGCTTTGGATTTGATATTTATGTGGTGTTGCGGTTTAATTTCAATGTTAGACTTTATTCCCACATGCCTTGTGATCTTAGACTAAACATCAGGACTAGTAGGCTAACCCAAAGGTTATGTTCAAATCTATGAACTAACAGCATTGTGCACTTAACTTTAAGCTCTGTTCAAACTGACAATTATTTTGGGGCAGAAAAGCAACTGAAAGTCATTGGATTTCAATGAGGGTTGCTGAAAAAAAAAAGAAGCCAAAAATAAGTGATTTTGATTCACGCCATGTCCTGTTACACAGCAGACACATGCCACTACTAGCAGCCGCCAATGCAGTGCCATTGTGAATTGGGCTTATGTTGTTCCAAATTTGGAAAATGTTGCTATGATGAACTTGGTGATATAACCTCTCCTCAGTGTAGTTTCAGTAATATACCTGAGGAAAAAGAGCAGAACAAAGTATTTCTGGTGCAGATCTTCCCAGGGGTTAGGCCACGAGGATTATATTGAAAACATCCCTCTATGCTTGCTTTTATATTTGCTTCTGCTAAGCCATGCGTGACAGGTAATAAATTAGTTTTGTTTCAGATGCGAGAAATGATTTGAAACCTGCAGACAGGCATACATATCTCATTTCTTTTGTAGGTGAACTTGCTGTTTGAAACATCCTCAAATCTCGGTTTTAAAGTGGTGTCAGAATATTTTTTTTATTTTGAAGTAAGATTGTGTCCCTGACCCTTCAGGGAATTGTACTTGTGATTTGAGGCGAGTTGACTTTGGTTTCAATCTGTTTAGCATTTGTCTGGGAGATAAAAGCATGGTACATTTGCCTTTGACGTTTGTGCATTCTGAGTTGCCAAGGTAAGGTTTAATTCACCCTGACAGTAAGCATTGGACTAAACAAAACAACATGTTTTTCGCTGTCTTGATTTCTGTAGGCACAGATTCCATTCAGCAAACTGCAACCATGTTGTAAATGTCTGTACTATATAACAGATGCATTGAAGCTCGGCAGTGTGTACTGTATGTCTGCGGTTGCATTTGTGAATGTCTATGTGGCTTTCTTTCTCTGTGTTCTGTGCATTAGGCATCTCCGTTGTATCAGTGCTTCAGTCCCTCAGCCACCCACTCACACATCTATAAGTGTTCCCATGGAAACATGACTTTTTAGCTCCATTATCCCTCTTAATGTACCTCACCACACACAGATATACACATACAAATCACAACTGCAGTGTGGGCTAGAGGGCGCCAGTGAGTCCTGTCATCATGGGCAGTGATAAAATTCAAGGTGAATGGTCATTGAACTCATTCCATAAATCAGCACGGTTCATTTGTCATCCATTGAATAATCAGATATCGGATATGCTGAGCTGATTGTTAATTGAGTGTTAATTATTCCTCCTTTATAGGAATCCACACATTTTTCAGGATTATGAATGGTGCTGTATCATTTCTGGGATGCAGACAAGGAATTCTAGCTGTTGCACGGTCCTCCTCATCAGCATTTTGTGCCCTTGCCATCCTGTATTTTTCCATCACCTTCAAGATAAACGTTTTCAAGCCCTCATTGGATGTGCTTAAAAGTTATTTTATTTGGCACAGCTTAACATGAATGAAGGTGATATTTGAATCTTGTCAGGGTGATTCATGTCACTGCTGTGCTTTGGGATGGAACATCCTCTTAGAGTAAAAAGGGAAGATAAACATGGTAAATGCACAGGTCATTTCCACTGTTCCAGTGTCACTGTGATTTAGTTTCTGGGGAACGGTCATGCATGCTCACCCAGACTCCTCGGATTCACTCGCACAAGAAATGTGACGTGGTTAAGCATGTAGAAAATCAAACTAAACAGCCTGACCAAGTGCAGAAAGGGAAAGAAAAGAGGAATGGATTACGTTTCTTTCATCACAAACCACAGGAGCCCCCTGCTGAAAGGACTCGAAAGCAGCCTTCCGTGTTTACGCCAAGGGCTCTGACAAACAGAGCGAGGGAGGAAGGTAAATAGAAAACAGAATGGAGTGCTATCTTCCTGTCCCGACTCCTGCACGCAGATGAGGAGAAGAGCGCTGGCGTCAGGCCAGGAGCAGAAGGCTGGGCGCAGTGGCACCCGCAGCTCGTTCAATGAGAAAGTTGTGGCAAAAAGTTCCGAAAACGAGTCCACCAACAACCACGGGCCGAATTTGCATTTGATTTGTATAAAATGCATATTGATGAGACTCATCAGCATATGTTTTTGTAGCCACTTGTGACGGTAGAGTGGTGTGTAATCTACCAGCGGTGGACAATAGCTCATCTGTCTACTCGCACGCATATGGATGGAAGGGAGCACATCACGGTCAGCCTTCATCAAAGATACTTCTGTGTGCGCCTCGTTCTTCATTATCTCTACATATGACACCCATGATGGTTTGCCTCCAGGCCATTACCAGTGTGACATCTTCACTCACGCTACCATGCTCGTGGGTCTGTGTGTGTGCTCATGCAAATGTCTTTATCATCAGCACTTGAATGGTGCTATTGAAAGGCAGTGTGACCGGGAGAGTCCATAGTGCAGACAGTAATCATTTTTTTGTGGGATAGGGTTGCTTTTGCCTTTATGGAAATATCTGGACTGTAGAGCCTTGGAGTAGGAAGCAAAGGATAATGCATTGAAAATGCTTTTGTGTGTGAGAGAGCGAGAGAGAGTCATATTGATGACTCATACACTTTTGATGTGATTCCTCCAAAATGCCTCTAAATGAGTGAGTCATTTCTTGAACTAATTCTTAGCAGTAATTTAACGGCTATGGTTGTCTGAATAATGTGTTATGAAGTTATTCTGATAAGACTTGACACAAGCAGATATTGACTTGACTCACAGCATGATTCTTCAAAAACCAACTGTAATTATCACAATAGCTCTAATATAAACAGTCTTGAAATACAAAGTAATTTTTGCATGGGGAGGAGAAATCCAATAAAAATCCAAGCATACAAAAATTGTCACCTTGTTCTTAAACTCTCTGCTGCCTTATGATTATACCGACTGACATTGTTGACTGTTGTGTTGCTACTGTTACTTGATTCGTCTCTTGCCGTTTCAAGCTGTAATATGCGCAGACGCAATGTGTTTTTTCTTTGCTAGAGGAACAATTTGAGTTGCTTTTCTTGTGACCTTTTGGGAAACTGTTTCCGTCTCTATTCTCTCTCCCTCTGTCCATTCTTCCCTTTGGTCTCACTGTTAATGTGGAGGTGATGATTTATCACTTGTGTGAGTCTGTAAGAAAATGGGTTTTCTCCTGGAACAGTGGTGGAGCTGACAGATTCTTTAAAACTGTGCTTTGCAGCCTCACTGGCAATTACAATGTGGTTCCAAGCCGTTCCAGTGTGTTCAATTGACTCTGATGGGGCAGTAATTTATTTTAGGCTTTGAATCTGCACACATCTGCTTTCTGAGTGCTAGATTTAATAGGAAAAGCTACTGACAGGGTCTTGGTGCAGAACTAGCCTAAGTGTGTTAGAATTCAGCGGTCATGTTCTTAAAGTGTGTCCACCCTCATCAGATCACTGCCAACAAGAGGGAAGAGGCTTTATGATTTATGGCAAGGGCTTATGTCCAGTCCTAAAGGCCATTCACAACCAATGTGATAAAGATGATAAATTGAATAATAATTTTAACTACAAAGTTTTAATAATCATTCTAATTCTATGAGAACAGGGAAGTCCACACCACACCTGAAATGATAACGGCACTGGAACAATATGCTCATCACAAGCTCCAGATGAAATCTGCAGAATCTTTTCCACATTTCATGTGCTTATTTTGAGGAAAAGTTTGCAAAATTGACCTGGACACTCACAGAAATGCATGAGAGTTCTGACTCTTTTGAATGGAAAATTCTAGGAGGAAAGACTTAATCCAAGATTTCACTTAAGGAACGCTGAGATGATGAGTGTGTGTGGAGACTGGGAGGGTAAGTTGGATTATCAGTGTTGAAGCCAGTGGTGTGTATCAGGGCCTCAATTCCATGATTATTCCATCCCCCCTCACACACACACACAAATTAAAAACAGTTTAACGGTTTATAATAATCAGTCCAAAGCTTGTGATTATCAGGCATTTATGTCTAAGAAGTTAATCTTCCAGGTCCAGTTCATCCAACACTGTTTGAACTGTATTGGGGGAGATTGCGTATTAATACTGTGTGTAAACCAGTTCTAGATGGGTCAGCTGTAGTTCAGCTTGTAGAGTATGGCACTAACAACGACAAGGTCATGTATTTGGATATTTGGATTTGTTTCCCAAATGAGTGAATGAGTGTCTCCCACATCTTTCTTGATGTGGACTGTGTTGGCTTTTAGTTTCAGAGATCATATCAGATTTTTTTTTTACATGCAGGTCCTCCATACTTCATTATTCAGTTCACTCTGACTGTGGCAGTTTGCCTTTAGGCTAAAACAGAATCTGTTCAGTTACTGTTCTAGAGCCAGCTGTTGCCATCTAGCCACGATCATTATTGAAGACAAAACTAAGCTCAATTCAGCTGAAACCTTTTACCATCTTTCCTTTAGTTGATGAAATTTGGCATGCAGTGATGACAGGCAGACCCCACCCTCGGGCTGGCCCAGCACACATCAGCACTGTATTACTGACTCCGCTGTGTGGAAAATGAACTTTTATGATCTCTGATTTATTATCTGCATCAGTGGCTCTGAAACGCCCCAGGATTGCTTTGAGGAAAGCTGAAGGGAAAAGCCTTCAGTCTGGGTGAGAAATCAAATCCACACCCCCCTCATCGACACCCTGTCCCTCACTGCTGATCACACATGTATGCTGTGGTGTGTGTGTGTGTGCGTTCTGAGTTATGCATTCAGTGTTATACCTGCATGTTCATGTCTTGCAGTGATGTGAGTTTTATATTTCCACTTTGTTGTAGAGTATGTTTAATTTATTGTTAATTGATTTGTTACATGTATATTATTTTAATTTAATTGATTTTTTTAAGTTTTATTTAAAAATCACTTAAATTTTATTTGAATACATGATTATTTTATTTATTTTGAACAGCATGTTATTTATTTACATGCACACAGTTGCTGTGCCATTTGTTGGCAATATTTCACACTGCAGTCTTTCTCTCTTTTCACATGCATTTTATAATCTCACAACTCAGCTAAAATGTATTTCTTTCTTTTTCTTTTAACGCTGCAGTTTCAGCAGCAGCAAAGCACTGCTCTGAAACTCTAGTGTGCTGAATATATTTGTGCTAGAAGTGGCTAACATCTTGATTTAAGGTGCTGAACTGTGCATTTGTCTCACAGCAAGTGCTGGGATCATAAATAAGACCCTCTTAAACACTGAGAGGTGACCTCTCATGAATGTCATTGAACTTTTCCACACACTATTTGATTAGTTTTCAGAGTGAGCAGAGAGGAAGTACATAGAAAAGACAGTAGAGAGCACATGAAAGTTTCAATATGCAGTTCTAACGTGGTGTGACTGACCAAGGATGTGGTTTCCCTTCCCTCGTCTCATATCTGGAGGTGAAGAGAGAGACTGAGGGAATGTGGAAATTAGCCTATAATAATTTGGATTTATCGGCCAATATATCAGTTATCATCTTTCAAATGTAAAGAATCATCGGTTATCAATTTTTATTTAATTTTCATATCAGTGCATCCCTTGTCTAAAGGCTTTTCAGTGGTATCTGGGAGTTTGAGAGATACAGTTAGTTAGAATTAGCTGAGCAGCCCTTTGAAAACTGCTTAGAAACCCCTTGTTTACTTCTTTTAAGAGTAGTGATTGACCAGTAGGCCTATATCATATGGATGGATGGCTGTTTAGTCCAACTTTGATAATGCACAGTCGGCTTTATGACTTAAGTTTTTGACTCAAGTTTAATTTGACTGTCAGAGAGGCTTTTTTTGTTCTTACATCAGTGTATTTTACATGGTTCATGGTTGTTTGTACTTGATAATCTGCATCTTCTTTTGGATTGAGTCTCTAAAAGAAAAGGAGGATTTAAAGCCTCTGGAATGACACACAATGGTTCCAGTTCTTGTTTAAAGGGATAGTTCAGGAGTGAACTATCCCTTTAAAATACATTTATTTCCCTATCCAATCACTGCTTTGTGGTCTTCCTAAGTCATTGGTTAATTGAATAAAAGATATCATCTATTCATAGTAATGAGTGACAAATAAGACATTTGTTAAATATGGTGAGCTGGACATGGCAGACGGCAACAGGAAGAAGCTTGGAGTCTAACCTAATAACAGGATCCTCACAATGAGGATCAGTTTCTTTTCAATTTACCTCCTAATAGAATCAAAACATCTTTATCGGAGGAGATAACATTCAGTACAGTCAACACCCATGACAATGGGCGTCAGGAGAAATAGAGAGTGGGTGGACCAAGTAGGAAATGGAAGGTATATGTTCATGTGGTTCTATGCATGATTGTGTGCTTATCTTTATATAGTTGGCTATCATTTCCATGTGAATCTGTATGTGAGAGCTATTACAGCGGACCGCAGTATTTTTTTATGGTCAGCAGGAGATGCGTGCCAGTTCAAGGCAGAAACACCCCCTGACAAACACAAAGAACCTGACTCATTTGATAAAGGTGTGTGAGGGGAGAAGTGCATTTGTGTGCAAAAGAGAAGGGAAGTGATTTGTGTATGTGTGTGAGTGAGGGAGAGGAAGATGGATGGAAAGCGTTTGACAGAGTCTGTTTGAACCGAGAGCTGCTGTGGAGGATTATGGTCCCTCTGATCAGAGCAAGGGAGGAAATAGAAAGAAGGAAAATGGGAGAGAGAGCGAGGACAGGCAGATGTCAACATGTCTCTCAGATCCACTGGATTTGTCTGACCGGTGTTTGGTCTCAATCCATTGCTTTGAAATGCCACAATTCTGGGAGAACTGTGGTTTTGATGAATTCTGTAAATACTGAGCAAGTTTGATATGTGCAAACATCAAACACCACATCAGTTCATGACAAGTTCACAGCATCAGAAACACACATATAAAACTTTTTTTTTTTTTTGTAAATGACAATTCAATATACTGTCGCTAACGTCACTTTGACCTTCACATGAAAAGATAGCATCACAGGAATGAGACATTACTATTTTGCTGTTAGTTTACAAAATTATCCTGTGTATTTATAGGATGATGTGATGAGTATCATAATATACTTTTGCATTTTGAGACTACCCGCACCTTACTTGCCAGTGAGTAGTTTGTATAGTAATGGTTACGAATTCCTCTCTCTGCCTCTTTATGCTCGTATTGTGAGTGATTCATTGATGAAAAAAGACACACAAAATTAAAGATGAGCATTGAACCCCCCCAAAAAAAATAGTGTAGTGAAAATCTGATATTGTATGTGTCCATCGGCACTTAATTTGAGTTTAGTATGATTGATTTTAGAAGATTTTAATTGACACTGAAGATTAACTGCATTCCACATTATTTGTGTTGAATGTGACCTTTCTGTTGCTCTCTCACTTGAGCATCCTGAAGTCCCATCAGATTTTGGTAGGCATAGCCCCTTCACCCTCTGGGAGGGCTGTAGATAATTAAAAACCCTTATCTGTATGTGCTCAGTGTGTAAACATAACTCCTTTTCTTCCTAGCATCCTTCTGTCACCCTTTCCTTCAGACTTACATCAAGGATGAATCCCTCCATCTGTCCATAGTGGGATAAGGAGCGCAGGCTGTGCTAATGGAAGTCGAACAGGAGGATGCGTGTGTAAGCGTCTGTGTGTATGCGCAATTTTGCCTGTAGAGTATGAGATTTTGTGACATGCCGTAATCAAAGTTGAATTGCACTGTTCTGAGATAATGCTCTTAGATCAGGGAGGATAAATTCAGGATTGTTCGGATGGCCTTGGCCCCCCACCCTCTCCCACACACATCTGATGAAATTCAAGGTCGAGTGTTGGCAAAGCCTGGAAAGGCTCCAGTCAAACGCCCGGGTCTTTAAATTAATTTAGTTGCTTATTCTTTGTCCATTGTTTTTTTTTTTTCCTGGCCATTGTCAATTAATGCCGCCAACTGATCTACGAAATCTTCACTTGACTTAATTTGACACTCAGATGGCCTTGATTTTAGCTCAAAATCAAAAAAGTAGCATGGAAATTGTGAGTCTACCACTGCCAGCACCAACCCTTCCAACTTGAAGCCAGGATTTACGCAGCCTGGTGTCAACTCAGTTTGCCATACTGATGCCCAGTGTGAAGTGCATGGTGCTTGGCAATTGGTGCACATTTTAACCAGAAGGTCATGAATGAAACAACCTGGTCACCGAATGAAAATACATCAAGTGAGACTTTGTATCCTAGAAAGACAAAGAATTGGAAAGAGAAGCATGAATATACAATTATTTATCAAGTGAACCACACACTCCCTGCTTAAACCCTAAATGTGCCGTTTCCTCACATTCCCAGAGATGCTGCTTGTGTGTGGTATTAAACATGAATTCATTTGCACTCTTTGATGTGGCTACTCAGCATGTGGTCTCCAGTCCATGTGTGTGTGTGTGTGTGTGTGTGTGTGTGTGTGTGTGTGTGTGTGTGTGTGTGTGTGTGTGTGTGTGTTGCAAGTAAGCTTTCCAATAGAATAACTTTTTTTTGGCAACGTGCTAGAGTGTTGGAGTATCTCTGGGCTTTAGGTCAAGTCATGTTCCCTGTTCAAGACACTGGGAATGCTGTTTTATATCCAACTGGCAGTCTCCTAAAACAGCCTATGAGAAGATGCTAGAATTATAAACCCCTGTTTTTGGATGACCTTGCACATTAGCTGATCCTAAAGCCCAGTGCTAGATGCCTTTTTAAATATTTTACCACCATGGATTGGCATGGATACTTGCTCTTAACATCCAACCATGCACAGAAAAGCCTCTAGCAAACCAAGCTGCATTTTACAATAGTTTGATATCTGCATATTAATATTTCAGACTGTTGTTGGAGTCATAGCTTAATGGTTAGTAAAAATGCTACAGGTCCATTGAGCCGATACGGGAGATGCGGTTTTAAGTCCTGATACCATATTTCCCTCTTCTCTTCCATTGTCTCTCTGATTTGTCTATGTGAAAAATGTCAAAAAGAGTACATTTGTGTTTAATGAAAGGGCTTTAGCATGTGATTGCTTTATGGGAAGGATGTTCATTTCGTCTTTTGGCTGCTATTTGAGCCCACAAACTAGCCGAGGGGTCATAATATGTGTTTTGATTCAGCTTCACAAGACCACCATTTCCTCATGCATGTTTTTATCTCGGCTCACATATCCGTTCTTTCCCACTTTAAATGTAATCGCTAGTAAATGATACCTGCTGTAGTATTTTGAAGTGGTTCTTTGCTAGACTTTTCTATGAGAAAACATTATCCCCCACCGCTCAGATTACACACACTACTATTTTTCCAACCATACCCTTCCTTACACACGAACACCGCTGCAGTAGGACTATTCTTGCGCAGAATGGAAAGTATACCGAACCCTTTATTACTCTCCTATACCTCTGAGTGGGCTAACGCTCCCTCCCTTAGTGAGTCTCTGCTTTCTGTTTCAATGGCTAATCATTACTGTGGAGTCCATACCCTTCACTCTGTATAACGTCTTAATGCCCACTACAACAGCTAGGCAGTGATTTTCACATCTGCTGTGAACCTCAGCAGTTAAGTGTCAGCCTAGCATACCACTGCTAGTTTGCTCTGCAGCTAAAAAACTGTTTATATGCAAGACTCTGCTGTCCATTTATTTTCAAACTTTTATAATTTGTACAGCTCAACACTACATGCCACAGTGTCAAAATGTACCTATTTTGCTCAAGGATAAGGAGCAGACTGTTCCCCCACTCCCTGTCTTTTGTGGAGATATTAGCATTTCCTTCTAATTGGCCCTGTGGTCCACCACTACTCAAACATTGCAGGCATGACTGTGAGCTCTGCCACTCCTTCAGCAGTGTCAGCAGGTGAACTGTGCTATCTGGAAAGATGGGAGAAAACTAGCCAAGCATGCAAATCGCATACCAAGAGAAAAATCAATTAGAGGGCCAGAGGTCCAGCTGTGAGGTGGGGCACAGGCAGAGAAATTGTGCCCATCCTGGCTGTTAACTCCTGGGGCAAATGCATTATCCCATTGAGAATGGCATCCATTCATGCCAACTGTGCATGCTCCAAGAGTGCCTTTTTCCACCTCTCTTTCTCCCTCTAATTACTCATGCATTTTTTTCAAATGGCTGGAAAACTGTTATTAGGCTTTAATAATTTGTTTTCTTGGATCGTTCCTCTCAGAATCTGATACAGTGAATGTAAATTGTGGAATATATCTTTACAATATCTTTTTGTACAATATCTTCTGCTAACACTCTTTTGTTCTTTCTTTCTGTGCAGGTACAGAATGTCCCCAACTTCACGAGAAGCCTGAATACTGATACAGAGTACGGGTAGCGAGTAGTGGACAGAGACATTCTTCCTGTAAGGTATCAGGACAATGGCTTCCCACACCAGGAGATGGAACTTTTTCACTTTTTCTTGCTGCATTATTGTCCTTTTGGTTCCCCTTGTGGCTACGAGACCACAACAGCCTTCAGCAGCATCCAGTGTACATGAGGAATACAATACCTTCCGGGCAGAGAACCCTGAATGGACTTTTAATCACCTTGCAGTGGACCACAGAAATGGGAATGTGTACCTTGGGGCAGTGAATCGCATCTACAAACTCTCACCTGGGCTGGACGTACAGGTGTCGCATCAGACTGGTCCAGATGAGGATAACCGGAACTGCTACCCACCCCGTATAGTGCAGCCTTGTAGCGAACCACTCACATTGACCAATAACGTCAATAAGATGCTGCTCATGGACTACCGCGAGAACCGGCTGCTGGCCTGCGGCAGTCTGTACCAGGGTATTTGCAAACTCCTCCGTCTGGATGATCTCTTTAAGCTTGGAGAGCCCTTCCATAAAAAAGAACACTACCTCTCTGGCGTCAACGAGAGCGGCTCCGTGTTTGGGGTCATTGTGTCATACAGCGATGCCTCTACTGATAAGCTTTTTGTGGCCACAGCTGTCGACGGAAGACCGGAGTACTTCCCGACAATATCCAGTCGTAAGCTCACCCGTAACTCTGAGGAGGATGGGATGTTCGCCTACGTCTTCCATGATGAATTTGTTGCCTCCATGATTAAAATCCCATCGGATACATTCACAGTGGTTCCAGACTTTGACATCTATTATGTCTATGGGTTTAGCAGTGGAAATTTTGTGTATTTTCTCACATTGCAGCCCGAAATGGGGGGAGGCCCGACAACCGGGTCATCCTCAGCCGGACGTGAACAGGTGTACACTTCCAAACTGGTGCGACTCTGCAAGGACGACACCGCATTCAACTCGTACGTCGAGGTTCCTCTTGGTTGCGTTAAGGGGGGGGTTGAGTATCGCCTGCTGCAGGCAGGCTACCTGTCCAAGGCAGGTACCATCCTGGCACGTTCGCTAGGCATAGGACCCGATGATGACATCCTTTATGCTGTGTTCTCCAAAGGACAAAAAAGGAGGCCCAAGGAATCATCTCAGGAGTCGGCTCTCTGTGTGTTCACTCTGAAAGAAATTAATGAAAGAATTAAGGACCGGCTACAGTCATGTTATAAAGGAGAGGGAACCCTGGATCTCGCCTGGCTCAAAGTGAAAGACATCTCGTGCAGTAGTGCGGTAAGTACATTCAACACTCCCCTGCTTACCTTCCATTAGCAGAAAAACAGTACTTGTGACAGTGACTATAGTAGCACTCTGACTCACAATGGTTGATGTGAAAACGATTAAATTCGGGTCTAGTCATCAAATTGTATACAAATGGAAAGTTTAGAAACAAGACTATTCAAGTTTTTACCAGAGCTTAGAGCTAATTTTGGTCAGATAAAGGCGCACATATGAGGTAGTGCCCACTAGCCATACAGTACGACTTTTGATCAATGACCTCTGGCTGTGCTTATAACAAGCCTTTTGACAACACAGGATTAGGTATCGAAATAAAGCGACATTTTTAATGGTTCCCTGGAAAGTGACTGTTTTGAAAGCAAAAAGCTTATATTTTAAACTATGGGTGTTTAGGCTAAATTAATTGGAAAAAATTGTCATTACAGTTTCAGTCTGTATTTTAAACCAATTTTGTTTTACACCGTATGTATTTTAAACCAATGGTGTTTTACATACCTAGATGTTTTACACAGAGATTTTAAAAACCAATGATGTTTTATCTTGCAATAGATCTGATCACTAGGCCTATATCTGTATAAATGCAGTTTTACCTTGGCAGGTAACATATTTAGGCTTTTTTTTTTTTTGCTTTGTATTTCTATTGATTTAATTATCAGAGCAGTGACAACATAATTGCTACCACTTTGGTTATTAACGTATGGCCAGTTCCAGAAAAAATAATGAATTTGACCCAATAGTTTTCCCCTTGATTCCATAAAATAAGATTCAATTCTTAAAACGTCTCCTTTAGGCTAGGATGCTTGGTGTGGATTGTTTTTCTAGACCTTTTGATAAAAGGCAACCAAGCTGTATAAATGTGAAACTTCCATACTCGAAGAATCAAACTATTATAATAACAATTAATTTATTCCCTGGCTGGAATTCAATACAGTATTACCACACATAACGCTCAGCATCAGACCCAATGAGTTCTTGCTGCTTTCAGAAACCTCAGTGCCAGGTCAAACCCTACATCAATAGAATGAGCTGTTCAGGCATTTACAAGAAAGGTTCCATGTTAATAGCATGCAATTCTTTTGAAGAACCCTGGAGTTGAATGTAAATACCATATGAAGACCATTGTATCATCATATGATGATAGTACCATCACTGTTCCATGGTAATGCCACTGTATCTTTTTTAAGATGGTGAATGAGGTAACATAAGGGTTTCTGCGTGAATGGTGTGATTTTTGGCAAGTTTTTCTTTATGTGGAGAGGATATGTGTGTGGACTGATGTGGAAGTGAAACTGACACTCACTCACACACTCACAGGCACTCGCACACAAGAATAAATGTGAAGCAGACTGTGAGAGAGTGCTTTCGTGATAAGTGTATGGCTAGAGATGGAGGAAGAGAGAGAGTTATGTTGAGGAATGGTGCCATTTCTGCGTGCTCTGCAGTATGGCCACTGCAGCATAAATTAAAGAGAGAGCGTCACAGCGAGGAGAGAGAGATGGATTGCCTGTGTCTCCTCCTTTGGTAACTATGGCTACTGGCTCCTCATTTAAAAGCCAGACAATTGTTTGAATGGGGAAGAGAAAAAGACAAGTGAGCTCAAACACATTATATCTGAGACTGATAAATGCTCTGTTACTGTTTAAATGATCTTCTCCAAGAGCTGTTAGTTCTCACAAACAAATTTAAACACAGAAAAATACAAACCCATGCATGCATAGGCTTATAAAAGACAACATGAAATCAACATTTACCCTATTTACTTAAATAAAATAAAATGCTACTGGTCTTAAGCATTATTCATCGCGTGTTATTCTGAAGAACAAAGTATTTCATCTACAGGGTTTTTCCTGCATAGAGAATTGCGATCAGACAGTCACATGCTCAGATACACTTTTTCCACCGTGACTATTCTGTAGCGGGTTCCCGGCCCGTGTCCATTCTCAAACCGTGTAGTTTGCCGAAAGTGCTCTGCGGATCATAATCCGCGGGTCGGGCGGGCCAAGTAATAAAAACATAACATTCCAATTAATCGAGGGTGGATGGCAGATAAATCATTATAATGTGTTGAGTTTAATAAAGACACGGAACTCTCATCACGGTAAAACGCAATGAACGTGTGTCACTCTTTTACTTTCGTTTTCAACAACGTAATTCTCTTCAGGGAAAACCGATCAAGGAAAACAAATCAGGGCTCGACATTAACGCTTGTCTGGGACACGTGTTTTTTTTTTTTTTTTTGAAGGGACAAGTGAAAGAGAATTGTACTTGCTCAACCAGACAAATGCCCTGATTAAAACAATATTAAATATAAAAAGATAAAATAAAAAATAACTAGGGAATCACTGAAAACGCTGATTCTGATTTTATTTCATTTAATCTAAGTGGCGATTGATAGCCTATAGTTGATAATAAGATAGGCCTACCTAATGTAGGCCTACAGACAGTAACAAAGTTGTGCTGTTAAAGCTTGCGCAGTAATTTATAACATATTATACAGTTAAGAAACATCACACGACCAAGAGTGCTGTTTTCCTGAATACCATCACGATTGAAACCAAGACACTGATTTCATAACAGTCCAATAAACAAATAGTTAAAATGAAGTCACTTACATTTTAGACGCAATGACTGTTTTTGTTCTGTTTCAGCAGTGAAAATAGTTCCAAATAAAGATCACAGCAGAACCATCGCGCATCTCACAGGAACACTCATTACTGAATGATTCAGTGTTTTGAACGAATAGGTTGAGTCAAAGATTCAATTACCCATTCATAAATTGCCTCATTCTGAATAAATCAGCCGTTTGAACGAATCGTTTTAATGAAGGACTCAATGACTCGCTCATTGAGACGGTCGCCTGCCGCCACCTTACTGGTGGTTAAAATTCAAAGCATCATTCCTTTCAACATTCCTTATTTGTATATTCAAAAAAATATTTAAAACGATGTCATAATCTCATTTAATATAGATTATATAAATTATTTAATTTGATTGGTATCAGCCTAGTGTCTTATTATTCTAATTGAATGTATTGATCAAATGTAAGAATTTGAAATTAAAGATCGAGCATGCATTTAATAAAACTAGGGAAAAAATGCCTGAAAAAAATATTCTGATAAGAGTGTTTTCCAACAGTGATTATTGAAACATTGACAATTTAAGTTTGAAGGGAGTAAAGCCTCAATCAGCCTACTTGAGGTACCGAGCTCCACCCAAAAAAATACTGTGGGAAACACAGTAGGCTATATGATGGGGTACAAAAAATACTAATTTAATTTTATTATTATTAAAATACATGATCAGGATTTTACCACCTCCGCCTCGTTTTGAGCCAGGATCTACATACAAAAAACGGATACAAGCCAATATTGTATGTTTAACTATGCATGCTCATTTTCACATTTTTTCAATTTATCTTTAAAAATTGTTTAATAGTTAACTAGTCTAAGGTTTTTTTTTTTTTTTTTATTAATTTATTTATTTGGACAAAATGGTATAGCCTATAATATTAAAATTGACTATTTAAAATTATGTTAAGTGGTATGACTGAATACTGATTTTTTTATTTTACAAATATATAAATTTATATTATTTATAGTATATGCTTAAATATGATGACTTTCTCCACCTAATGACTTGTCATGTCTGCAGTTGTAAAGCTATGGGTGGGGGAAACATCTTAACCAATCTTAATCCTAGCAGAATACAAACTTTTAATGGTACGGTTACATCCTAATTGATAAAATCAAGCCTCATCCTACATTTGCTTTCCACTGAATATTCTGTTTCATCTGAAAATATAGGGTACATTATGGACGTTTAATGCATTGTGAATGCTGTTTTAATGTTGTCTTTCACAGTGAGAAGACTACATTAGGTATAAAGCAGCTTCCAAACACCCACAGGCAGAAGGAACATGAGCATGATTGCGCTGACTCACCTATGAATAAAAGCACACTCTCATAGACGGATACATTCAGACACTCATGTGTTTCAGTACTTACAAACACACATTCGAAAGCATCCCAGGGCAAAAATGAATGACACGTCTTTCAAGCAATTCTGTGACTGAAGTTAAACGCTCTTGGGCTGTGGTATTCCTGAATCTGCGCTCAATGGGACCACATTGACGAGATAAAAAGTGGGGAATGACAGGAGTGATAAAACGGCTCATGAACCTGATATCTGAGTGGGGGAGATGATTTTACAACTGTTGTTAGTCTCAGATGGGTTTGTGTTTTCAATAATGCATGGAAAAACTCAACGCTGCCATGTTAGAATATTGCAACTTGGAATAAGGAAGCAAGAAAGAAATGTAAAAAAAAGGGTAGCTTTTTGACTCCCTGATATGAAAATCTAATTAAGTAAGCAGAGAAGCGCAGTGAGATCAAGCAAGCCCTTCTTCATGAATTTGAAGATAACATTGTCTCAATATTCAGCCCTCTGCAAACATTACATCAACATGACATGATAGTAATGCAGGTTCGGTGAAGATATGAAAGTGATGTATATCTTAATATCCTCTCTGTGCCCTCTGCAAACGATAAGGATATTATGCTGTGAAAAATCATAGCATAATGTAAGCCTGGCTCATACGAGATATATCTCTAGTTCTGTCCAAAAATCAGGTACTAGCAGTTATCATCATGTATACTGTGCAGGCAGATGACATGGATGAATAGCTTTTTTATTATTTTAGATGCATATCAAAAATAATATAGAAAAATATATGAACTATGATCTAATCTGTCTGAGACCTTACAATGAGAATATTTTGACAAACTATTTTACAGCGTTAGTAGTTTTTCTTTTATCATTTTAAAAAAGTTAAAAGGATAGAGGGAAGTCTTTGACACAATGCATATCATTATTTTTCCAGTGTTTTGCACCATGTGCCACATTTAAGATGGCGTGTCAAGTTCAACTTAGTGCAACCACACTTACTGAGACACCTGCTTTCTGTTGCCCTGCATCTGTCTTTTTTATACATAAGGATTCATCCTGTGTGAACTTTTTCTGTCATTTCTCTTTTTTTCTTCTTTTTTTTTTTTTTTTTTACAGTGATGGCTAATGCCACATTACCAAACGTTTTACTGTAGAAATAACTAGTAACTATAGTTAGCATGGTAAATTTAGTATGTGCATGTGTCAAGTGAAAGCAGAAATGTATTTGGACAGGCAGCAGCAGAATTCTACACTTTGCTGACTCTTTCAAGCTCTCTGTAGCTCTCTTTTTTTCCCCATGGTGTGTGTTTTTCCCCAATTAATGAACAGACCTACTGCTCATTAGGGCAGTCAGACTGCATGAAGGGGCACTGTTAATGTCAAACATGATGTGCACACACACACACACACATAAACTTACAAAAGAAAGGGTGTGCATTTCACTATGTGAGACCAGAATAACCATTTTCATCAGTTCATTAAACCAGACGTAGACTAAATCTTTCTAGATGGCGGTAATGAAGTCATCTCTCACACACGTACACATAGCCGTGGCATGTCACACACAATGGTCATGCTGTCACCCTCATTAAGAGGAGATTGTGTCTCTTTGAAATATGCACCACTATATATGTGACATGAACTCTTAATTATGTTGCATGCCCAAATGCAATGGTGCCTTCTTTCTATTTTGTGTACTTTTGTTAATTGTGACTTATATATTACCCCCCCCCCCTCCCATTTATTTATTTATTTATTTATTTATTTATGTATTTATTTATTTATATGATTTGTATTTATTTATTTAATTATTTATTTATTTAATTATTTATTTATGTATGTATGTGTTTGTTTGTAATTTTATGAATCATTTCATTTGATCTTTTTTGTAGTGTCTTTTTATTATTTATAATATAAGAACGTGTGTCTGTGTATTAAAGAAAGTATTATTTGCCCTATAGGCTACAGGTTCATGAGATTCGAAGTCAGGCCCATGTTCTCTTAATCCCAAGTCCAGGGTTCGATAAGTCATGCTCACAGCTTTACTCCCACAGGGTTACAACTGGCAGCTGTGTGCTGCTATTTAAAGATCAGACACATCGAAGGGGAATCCAAATGCAGAGGCAGAGATCTGAAGCTCGCTCAAGACTACTGTAGCTTTGGTTGTGCCAAACATCTCTCAGACGTCCCGAGTGCCTTTGGGCCCAGACAGATGAGTGTTCAAACCTGAACAACAAAAGGCATTCTGATGTTTGTTTATTTTTTGTCTTTAAAGTGTATGGGATTGATCTGTGACTGACTGGAACTTCACTGCCTGCCATGCTTTTTGTGAAACCAAAAACAAGTTAACAATATTGTTCCATTTTTGCAAGTCCAAA
Organism: Squalius cephalus; assembly: GCF_949319135.1. Lineage (NCBI taxonomy): Eukaryota > Metazoa > Chordata > Actinopteri > Cypriniformes > Leuciscidae > Squalius > Squalius cephalus. Next base: position 43,648,384 of record NC_137125.1, read on the forward strand.
TATTTCGACATTTATTTACAAGGAAAATGTGGTATGTTAGATTTTCATGTTCATTGTGTCTTGTCCCATTTTGTATCAGGTGTGTTGTGTACATTCCTGTTAATACTGATATTTTATATTTCTTGACTAGGCCTATAACAAATCATTGTAAGAGAGAAGATGATTCTAAAGCGCTTGAGATGATGCAAATATGCATTGAAGTAGCACATAATGAATGTATAACTGTATAAGTGTGCAAGTTGTGGTGTCTATAGATCATTCTGTGTTGACATCTGACCTATAAAAAAAAAATCTGCAAGCGCCCCATGTTCCCTATGTCAGCAGAAAGAAATGGTGTGGAAATGAGTCTGGCACAGTAAATTCACCCCTCTCGTCTCCTGGAGTGATGTATTCAAGCAAACAAGGGCGCACCACCCGCTAATAGGGTCTTTTTTCATTAATTTATGCGTTTTTCTCAACCTCTGCTCAGTTATAGAGACATTGCGGTCAGAGAGATAAGAACATTTTAAATTAAGATTGGTCTCATTATTATTCATAATCATCTCAATTATAAGTCATTAAAATCAGGCTATAGGCTGTTCCTTTACAGCTGTCAGTCTCTCTGCATGCTCATTACATATTATTGCCAAATAATTAGCGCCTTTCACTCTCCTAGACAGACCAGTTTTTTTTAGTACTATCGAAGTGGCTGTCAGTTCTCGTTAGTTTCCATCTGCTAGTCATACTTATTTTTTTCCCCCATTAAAGGTGCATTTAGTAATTACTCTGTTGCGTTGATGTGGCAGTCATGTTGGACTTCTACTGATATGCAACATTACGCAAAAGCAAACATTCACAAATACTAATGCTATTGTTAAAATATGCTATTCACAGTCAACTGTGATTCATTCATTTATTTATTTTAATGACCGAAATGATAAAATGGCTTTTAGTAAGCCACTGATGTGACAGGTCTTGATGCGATGTTGTAAATTACTTTTGTTTAGATTTTGTTCAGGAGTATTGTGGGTGCGGTCACATTTATAATTGCTTGGCAATATTTTGTGGGACCCAAAGGGCAAAACATTATGATTTTCACATGCAGTGTTTGCATAGGAAATTCCCCACATTGACGACAGAATGCTGCTTTATTGTGACTTCTGTGTGAGTTGTGCTTCATGCATCACTACACTATTGTCATTGAACATTTTTTGCCAGCAAAATTTCGATAGTGGGACCATGCCTTATTTTTCATATATAAAACATTTTAAATAAAGGTAAAATGAATGAGTGCACCTCTAAATTGGACAACATACTGGTTTATCACTATGAAATATAGCCCTCTTGCAATATCTTGATTTTTCATTAACATTGCTCCAGTTCCTCACCAAGTTTCTCTTTGTTAAAGCTTTCTGGGAGAACCACTTTATGGGATGGTGTGACATGGTTTTAATCAGTCGCGTGCACTGTGCGCACTGCGTTTCCATTCATTAAAGTCGATCTCTGGGTTTATTGGCCTCAGTAATTACATCTCCCATCGTAACTACTGCAGCAAAGGTCATAATCCATCATAAGATCGTTATCTACTAATCAGCCTAAACTCACTTTGCATGTAGATGTGAAAAGGTTATGTGCTCTGACACTTGTTGGATATTTCTTGAGCGGGACAACAATTTCGTAGTCTTTCCTTTCCAGCATTCTTTGGAGCCATCGTAAATCTTGGATTGTGCCACACATCCATGTACACCCATGTTGACAAGACTGCGTACACAAGCACATGTACAAACACATTTTAGCGGCGAACCGTGTTGCTTCTGACAGTTGAGATCTTGCAAAAACACAATTTGCATTCTACAACCACCTTCAGCCTAACCAGTCTTAAATGCATGAATTTTTCAAATACACCCAACACACGACCTCAGAAGAGCACACAAATGCAAACCCCAAACTTTGTGTAGTTTCTTCACAAATGCTGACATTTCACATCCCAAGGGTTTCATTGATCCACAAAGGGTGATGCATGCGGTGACATTCGTTTTTATCATTGAGCTGTACTCAGCCAAATCAAACAAATTACTTTTTCTGATTGGTGTCCTGAGCTTTGTTTAAATGGTGCAATGGCAGCAATCTGACAATTTGAAGAGGTGTAGAGCAGATGTAAGAAAGCTTTACAACTCACCGGCTTTTTAGATACCATCATGGGTCTGTGAAAATCCTGTCCTGTGGCCGTGTTTAGATTTTGGACTGTACTGTATATCTTTCTGCAAGCGTAGTGCCATAAGATTGGAATTGGGGTTTGATTTATATCAGTAACACTCGTTTTGATATCCTTTGACAATTTCTTTGAAATTCTCCGGTTCAGTTGGAAGTGGTGATATTGCCTAGAAAAGGCCAATGTTGGATCAAATAATACTGGCAAAGTGCTTTCAAATGGAGGTCTTTGCTGTGGAAGCGGAAGCAAGAATCTCTTTCTTATTGAAGGGGTTCACAGTCATTAAGTCATTAAATGTCATTACGTGCAGACAGTTGTGCGATATTCATCACTCACATCTTTTCATTCACTCTTAGCGGAGTTCTTTGGTAAAGTCAGCACTAGGTAGAGGCCACAGTAGGATGGAAACTGAGATGATGAGGTCTTTATTTCAAAAGAGCATGGTGGAAGACACGAGATGAAGGGGTACAGAAGGATGGAGCGTAGGAAGGGGTGATGGGTTAGCTAGGCATTCAGCAACGATTGGTGATTAGTATTATTTTTTGGCTCTGATATTTGATCTTTTTTAAATTTATTTATTTATTTTTAGATTGACTGATTTTGATATTTAATATTTTTAAGTGGTGGTGCTTTACAATTCTCAACTTTTTTTGTGTCTTTTTTTTATGTCTCACTAGTGGTGCAATTTTAATAAGGATTTTTAAAATAACTATCATTTACAGCATCAAAATTTATATTATGTATATTACATGTAACTGTGTTTTAAATCATTTGTGTTTTTAAAGATTGAGTGAGTTATATTGCGGCAAAGGTAATCTTAATATAAAAGTAGGACAAACGAGCTTGTGGAAATTAGTTATCTGATATCTAATGATAAATAAAAAATCGATTATATCCGCCACTATCCGGATGAAGCAATATATCATGCCTCCCTACTTGTCAAGTTAAAAATAATCCAGATTTTTCAAATGCTTCTCGAGGCCTCTGCACCTTCCGTTTGTGCTTAATCTAGCTGTTTTTGAACACAGGCTGTTTTAAATCATGTTTGATCAAGTGAACCTGAAATCAACCTAATTATAAAGGGTTTGCTTAAAACCGATTAGTCGACTTGTTGTTCAGTTTGAAAATATGCAATTTTGCTAATCTCTAATAGAATGCCATTATGCTATCCTCCAGAAAGATCCTTTTCTGTGGAGAGCTGGTGTGATTGTCTATCAGATGTTCAAACCTGGTAGAAACTATTAAGACCGACCGAGTGGAGAATGCACCCAATCAAATGCATAACGGACACACACAAAAAAAGACCTCTTAAATGCTGCAGATTTGTGAGAACACAAGGATTGCCGTGCTCAGAGCTGATTGAGTGTTGATATAATTACGTTGAACATGGAGCTGAGATTTGTGGGAAATAATGTCTTTGTTGCTAACAACAATCCCTGCGTGAGATATTACTTGAGCATGAAAAGGAAAGACTCTGAAAGGGTAATTATATGACTGTGCAGAATTAGCTCTTGAAGAGCCGATTCATCATCTGAATGATGTACACTTGCAGCAATGATCAGGGTTTATTTGCATAAACTCTGCATTTTGATCAAACTGTGATCTATTAATAACACATTAAAATGTTTTGCGGCCTCTCAGCTAACAGTGAGGAATACAAAAGGTGTTTTTGAACTAAAAAGTGTGTAGTTCATGCTCTAGACCTGCATTCAGGGTTCCTTTTACTACTTGTGCCAGACGCTCTTCAAGGTTGGTCCCCTATGTGCTCCAACTGGACAAAAAGACCTAGAAAAAAGCTTCTGAAAAAAAGCTTGGATTTCACTACTTGTGTTTCTATCCTGGGACACAGAGACGCCGACACAAGGAAAGAGAGCTGCCTTTGTGTTGCTGGACTTAGCCAGGCAGCGAGTGGTCCGAATGACCTGATTCTGCTTCCCTGTCTCTGGAACCAGTTCAAATGAAAAACGGCGCCTGCGCCGATCCAGAAGCTTTTAGTTGCGCTCGTCAAACCATTCCCTCCTCCTTTTTTTCTCTTCCCCCAACCACCACCTCCTTTACACCTTCAGACACGCAGCGTGAAATTGCCAATAATGCGGCAGCTTGTTCGAGCGCTCCGCACCGAGAGCGAGCAAGGCAGTCGTAGATGGAAGGGAAGCATTAAAGTCAGAGAAACGGAGAGCACGAAGAAGTGGAAAAGGTTGATGGCCGGCAGGGAGGGCGCCCCCTCTCGCACATGGGGTGTCGAAAGATGTTATTTGCGTCGGGATGGGGAGAGAGGAAATGTCATGTTTATGTGGCTAGGTAATGAAAACGTGTCTGCTTCCTGAAAGGTTGACAGACAGGAAGCCTATTTCATTAGATTGCAGCACATAGGGTCTGATTGGCATGTTGTTCCCTTTGCCAGAAATACCGTGGCATATGCCAATGAGAAGACGACGAGACACATGCTCCATCCCCCTTGTCTGTGTCACAGGCATATGCGCCCTGCCACATGAGGCCTGGGCCTTTTGATAAAATAACCGCAATGCCAAAAGGCATTAGTCTGTGTCACAACTATTACTGTCATTGTGTTTATTCTTAGCGCAGTTTTTTCAATCCTAACATCAGAGGTGGCAAGTCTTTGTAGCTGTTGCTATAAGTCTGCTGTGTTGGGGCTTTACACATTTTGACCCGTGTAAGCAGGATCAAGGCCGTGATTGCGGTCGAGTTTCTTTTTTTTTTTGCGTGTGTAAGCAGGTGCGCACGTAAAAGCAGATTGCTGCTGCCTCAACAACCCATGATGATTCATGGCCCCCGATATGGACAGGAGACATCTGCAGAAAGACTAACAGTGCAGAAAACAGATCTTTCATGTAGCTGTGGCTTTCTAACAGGAGCCGTGCGCTAGAAATGAGCACAATTACTCTAGGCTGGCATAGGCGAGCCGAGCGGCACGCAGACTTTGGCTGACAGGAGAACATTTCTAAAGGTCAGACATCTGCAAAGAGAGAGAGTTAAAAAAAACCATATACGACGTTGAACATTTCCCTGTTCTCTCTCTCAGCTCCCTTCTTCATTTCTCAATTTATTCTTCATTCCGGCTTCTATTGAGTGAACTGAGAATTGAGTGCGGTGTTCACTATCGATTTGGCCGATCACTCATAAACCGCCATTTTAGAGAGACAGCCCCTGTCTTCCATTTGCTTAATGAAGGGTCTTGTATCTCCTGAACGCTGACAAATAGACATTTGCTATATTGCATGTAAAGACCCATCCGGTCACTTGATTGATCGCGTCTCTCAGAGGTTGGTCCGATAACCGCTCTACTACAGATTTGTCCCCTGGCCTGCAATGGATTTTCAAAAATATCATTAGCCGGAGGCCATTGTTATTAAGATAAACACCGTTTCAAATGTAATTGAACTCTAATCAAGGGAGTATGTACATTTATTTCAGTTCATACACATAGTCTGTTAGTGATAATGTACATCCAGATGCTTCCTCTCCCGACCTAGGCATCACTCAGGATTGCCCTTCGCCCAGTCTCTTGTGCTGTGGGTTGGTGCCTAGGGGCAAAACACAGCTCAAGCTGTCTCGTGTTTCATGTTCTGACTAAGAGAATAGGCCATTAAAAACTTAAATATTAATGCTAATAAAGCAGTTTGAGACACCTGTCATGCTGCTTCTCAATGATGGACAATTATGGGGCATGCTTTTAAAACAAAACTAGACCCATTGAAGTGCCTGACATCATGTAGGTCAAACTTTTGTACAAGATGACACAAACACAAACAGTGGGAGTTTTTGTAATATTTGTGCGTTTACATGAGATATTGAAGTTTTTAAGTTTTTATGTGGTTTGACGTCCTTCCAGCCAGACCATATATATATATATATATATTGCATAAAATATTGTGTGTGTGTATGAACAAAATATAAATGCTTTAGCAGAAATGTGGTCGAGTGAAAATACACTTTAGTATTTAAATTATTATTATTATTTTTTTTTTTATGAATCTGTTTGAATCAGGATAATAGATTTTAAAAATCAGTTTAAATTAACATTCAAATTTTATTTCTGAGCAGGCCTGATCAGAGCCTGAGGAGACACTCATGAATGAATTAAAGGCCATGAGCATATCATATTTGGCAGCACTTGAGAAGTGTTATGGTTTCATGCCCTCAATGAGTCAAAGCCCTGGGCATCATTAATCATGCTTTCGATTTGTTTGACATTTTATCCTGAGGTCTGTGCAGCTGTTTCAATGGATGCCGTTGTTTCCAAAGCCCTCTCAGCAGACTGAAATATGGATGCATTACCAAATTATTATTTCTATATCAGAAGCTGTAAATCACTCTATTCTGGCTGACACTGGCAACTTTCCCAGCCATATGTTACATGTCACACAAAGTCACACGGCATCACCTGAGACGCCATATTTAAAAGATGTTTTTTAAGATGCTTTTCCACCTGAAATGATAAATGCACTTGGTCTTATATCAGATAAACCTCTCAACCCATTTTAGATATGACTGGCTGAGTTGTAGCTAAATAGTGACAATGATGAATCTGTTGCGAAGCTGCCTCGCAAATGGTCCAGTAAACGTATGTTGAGACAAGCTAGTCTAAAGAAACAGAAAAGCTTTTTCTCCAACCTTGGTAACATTTTCCACATCCTTGCTAATGATAATAGGCCATTGTCTTTTCATCACACTGCTCTAAACTAAAACGAGTCAATAAGTTGATTTAGTATGGTTGACTAGTTTTAGATTTTTCATCTATTGTTTTTAAATTATTTTAGAGACCGTTAGTTTGCACACTACTCTTAATTAGTTGAATTAAACATCCTTTGTTCTCCTTTCTAGCTTCTCACCATCGATGACAACTTCTGTGGTCTGGATATGAACGCCCCACTTGGCGTCTCTGAGATGGTACGCGGAATTCCACTCTTCTCCGAATCCAATGACAAATTGACATCCGTTATCGCCTACGTGTACAAGAACCACTCTTTGGCTTTTGTGGGGACCAAAGGAGGTCGTCTGAAAAAGGTAGGACTTTTGTTTCTTTTGCAAGAGCGTGAGAAACCAAGGAGTTTACTGATCCAATCATTTTATCATTGTTGTAAGCTTCTAAAAAGCATCAGAGATCGAGCTAGTCTTGTGTAGTAATTGCTGACTTTTGGCATTTATGACACATGAGAAGATCAGAGCGTGGTCAACTACATCCATTCTGTAAGAACGTTAGATCCAGTGAGTTTTGCAATCATGGTCATGCTCGGCAATCTTCTGCTGTTGTGTATGACGTGTGTAGAGAGAAACGGTTGGTAAGCGGCGCAATGAGAGTCAGGCAGAGAGGGCCATGGGAATCCCTGCACAGGCAGAGGCTGTCGGGGGTAATTGGATGATGCGGTGCAGGGGCTTTCGGCCCGGTACCCTCTTCTCTGACTGTGCCTCAGAGGAGCCGTGTCTGAGACAAATCCAAGGGCCAGCCAGACACTGCACAGAGCAGAAAATAACATTAAAATAGAGAGAGCAAGGGAGGGTAAGACAGACAGAGAGGATGAGTGAGAATGAGAGTATCATTTTTCTCTTTTTCTCAAGTGCTAAACCTCCAGGGTGTTGACGTTACAGACGGCCAAATCTTTGCCAAAAGGCAGGATTCCAATTTGACGCATTCTTGTTATTGTGGTGGTGTGTTTTGTAGTTGGGTCTGGCTGTGGATGAAAATCCATGGCATAACAGGCTAGACCCCCCCCCCCCCCCACAAAAAAAAACAAACTGTTTTGGTGCTGTAAGCAATGTTAGTTGTCCTGGAACTTACGGCAGTTTTAAGACTTGTTCACACCAAGAATGATAACTATATTAGCTTCCACACCAAGGCACGATGACATTCACTTTATTATAAGCATGTGCTGCTCTTTGAAGTCTGGTGGATTCCGATTGGCTGTCATTCATCAGCTGGAAAAGGTTGTTCTGAAATTGTTCCTCTGTGTCATTTATCTACAGTATGTAGTTGTGGTGTCGACTTCCCTATTATTGAATTAGAACGATTATTAAAACTTATACTTATTGTTACAGTTGAGACTGTTGTAATTATAGAGATGGAGCACTCATACTTCAAGACAACTAACTCTGTAAGATCTTGCAGGTAATAAGGATGTTTTCTGTGTGCTATTCCATTAAAAAAATGACTGACTTGTTTTGTTAGAGACTGTGATTGACGAAATGACAGACACCAAATTCCAGATACGAACAAGCCAAACAAATCTCCAAGGAACAGACAGACAACACAGTGTCTTTCTCTTTCATGCAGACGGACACACATAACCATGCACACACACACACACACAAACACACAGAAACCTTTTAGTTGCCATTTCAGTGATTGCAGATCTCTGCGGGAAAACAGCCGATGATGTCACAGTTGCCTTTTAGACAAAACAAGAACATAGTCCTCGCTGGCAGTCATTAATCAATGAAAATGAGTTTATTACTGTCCTTTTTGCATGGTGATTTATAGTCCGCCAGCACGTCACACTCAGTAAATTGTTTACCAGCTGAAGACGAGCTCATCATGAAAAGTAAATATTATCTGGAGCAACTTTGATCGTTTATGCGAGAGTCGTACGGAAACCTGGGGGAAAAAAGACCCCATGAAATCAAAATGAGAGTTTTGAGATGTCTTGTTTTTCCTTGTGTTGCAGTGATATTTTATTTTATTTTTTTATTTCCATTTATTGCAGTTTAGAATCTCCACCAGGTATTTGTTTTAAATTTGAATAGGATAATCCAAGGCTTACTGCATTCAGCATGACTGCGGTTCTCCAACTGTAGTTACCGTTGTCTGTGTGATTGACTCCGAGAGGAGGTGCAATGGCAGGATGTTCTGTGTCTCACCGTGTTAAAAGTCAGAGCTGTAGCCAAACCCTAGAGAGAAGCAGTAAACAACTTCTAAACCCTCCAGAGAATATCACACAGACACGTTTTTATAATGCGTGCACACACGGCCATCAGCATAAAAAGCACAGAGCTGAAAACACGAAACTGCTGCGTTTGCTGCAGCAGTTGTTCAGCACCCCTGGCACTGTGGCGGAACCCCAGACCAGATGTGGTTTTGGGACTTTGGAACCTCTTTGTCCCCTCTTGCTCCCTTGTTCTTCATTAATCCACCCATCTATCAGGCATTCTCTCTCCCTATGCCTCTTTTTTCCACAAATTTGTGTGAAATTTTGAATGCACTTTTTATGTCTCTAGTGCAACAAAATAAAGGAATTTATGCTTTATATTTATTTAATGTATTTATTTAATAAAAGTATTTTGTAATATAGATTTTTATTATTATTATTTTTTATTATTATTTTATTTTATACTATTATGAAATAATAGTATTTAAAGTGCAACTTTGTTCATTTACATATACTTCTGACTTTGTAACAATACAAAGCGGGTTGAAAATATGCAATGTTTACTTGTTGTCTGTGTTACCTAGGCCGATAAATTCACATTTATTTGCCAGCAAAAGTCCGCTCTGACATAAAAGGCCTTTGACAGCTTATGGACAGTTGGATCGACAGGACAGCAGTTGTTATTTTTCAGCTTTCCCCCTCTGTTTGGCATAAAATGCTGTGTTTGTGGTCATCCGGTTTGAAATGTTGACTATAAGATTTTCAGATTTTCCTTCGTGGCATTTGCTCCATATTTGCCACAGCATATTTTACAACGCACTGGATCCTTCACTGGAAACCAAAAGTAACTTACTCCCACTAAACGTTTACTCTTTTAAATTCTTGCACCAGGGAGCAATACAAGTCAACACCATTTTTGACTAAAAGTCCACCTAAAAGACCATTTTGACTAAAAGGCACCATTTGACTCTGATCAAGCATATTCATACAGTAGCAGACTGGTGTGAGTGGCCTTGGACGTCACCTTACCAAGTGCATTATGGGTGTTGAAGGTTTCCTACGTATTTGGCAAAAGGGAAGACAAAAGCCTTTCTTCTTTGTTTTTTTTTCTAGTCAGATAGCACCGATTTCAAAAAATGTTCACCTTTCTTACTGCATAAGCCGCAAAGTTTTATTGAAAGCCCATTTTGCCAGCTGTAAAGTACCCCTTTAATTACATTTAAATATAGGCCTAGGCCTACATTTATGTTATAAATGAAATTTATGCCACCACGTATGATTTTACACGTTGGCTTAATTCTCTCCAATCTCTTTAGTTCTCTTTAGTAGGCATCTACATTATCCTTTCAAAAACCCACCATGATGCCTTTCAGTGTTTATATATAAGAAATAGGCCATATGGCCAAGGCCTCAATCCTCTGCTTTGGCCAGTAGCTATGTCAAAAAGGGTGAAATTAAACCTATTAATTGCGGTCAGCGAATCTGTTTTGAGCCAAGGGTGAAATCGACAGTCTTTTAATCCTTTCGCGCGAGGCATTCGTGGCAGCCCGTTTCACTGGCGGGGTACACGCAGACCAGGAGGGCCGGATAAGCCCCCCCGCCGAGGTGATAATGCATCCAGTAGGCCTGCTTACCGCTGAGAGAACCTCAGCCACTCACTCAATACAATGAGCAGCTAACCTTGAAGCGGACCTGGCACAGGAAGTCTGGCTGACAGCGCCCAGTGTGAAGGACAGAGGGGAAAATGCTTGTGTGTAGATGGGTCGAAGTATGTGTTATCTGATGAGGTTCTGTGCATTTAGCCATGAGGTGTGCACTGAAGTGAATTCTTTGGCCCTTGGAGACACCACTGAGGAGATGCACAGATCAAAGGGCACGATTCAGACACTGTAAAATTGTTCAGACCGCGGAGACGGGTTGTTTCAGGATGACAGCTCAGATTGCCGGTTGTCGATGGTGATGGCTGGCGGAAAAGGCTTCAATTTGTCTATGAATGGTAGAAGGTGGTGGGGAAAAGGTCACGTTATCCTTTAGATCTGACTGCCTGTACGTCCCTCTCTCACTAATTTTTCCAGTTCTCCTTATTTTACGGATTTGTGAGCATGTACATAGGAGCGAATACACTATGTACAGTATTAGGGATGTGTCAGGGTACTTATATTTGAATGGATTTAATGTATAAATGAATAAACTATTAAACAAACAAATAAATAACAAATTATTATTATTAGTTCTTTATTGAATATGCATTTATGAATGTATAAAATATGAAAATATAAATTGTTATAAATATATATTGTCTGTTGTTGGATGATTAGTCAACTGGTTTACCACCGTGACCCGTCCCTACTTTGTGTGCCCAAACCTGGTGGGTTGGCTCGCCTTCGTTGGATGTGTGTGTTTGTTTGGACGCTCACCACAAATGTAGATTATTGAAATGATTTGAGAGAGCTGGAGCCACTGGAGCAGAGGATTAAGTGTTGAAATTTAATGATGAAATATGCTGCAGGACAGCGTGCTTTAGATGCAGGGGAAACTGTGTGTGTGTGTGTTTCGGAGTGCATATGTGAATATGGGCATGTTGAGAGTGTGTGTGTGTGTGTGTGTGTCCCGTGTATACAACAGTTTTATCACTCTCTCTGCAGCTGCTTATGCCAAACCCCAGAGGAAAACACAGTGGTTTCGAGTTGGGCCTTTCTGCAGAGAAACAGAGCAGGCCTATAGAGAAACATCCAGTGTGAAAGTACACAACTCATTTGTAAGAGACACTTCAATATGCGTGTGTCCTGAATACTTCTATTACAGCAAAACTTAGGCCTCTTCCCTTTATGAATCTATGGGAGGGTTGCCATGACAGCCAGGCTGCTCTCTTTCTCTCTCTCTCTCTCGCCTACCATGTGTTGTGGCATGTTGCAGTAGCTTCACTTATCAGAGAGAAAATAACCATTTCCTGTCGTGTGACAACAACCCAATCTAGTAATCGAACACAACATACATTTATCAGTCTGGCTGAGATTAAACAGCAGATATTATATATCAGTCTGCTTTGCCGCAATTTATCACATTCACACGATCATAAATAATATCTCCGTATTTTGGGGGGTTTGGTAACGCGCATGTGCATTACTGCTATCTTCAGTAAATGTAAAAATATAGTTAAAAAATACAAAATTGTTGTCTTTTCTTTTCCTAAGGCTTGCTTGGTTCCACACTATAATGTGTTGATAAACCTCCTGCCTGTCTTGTTGCCTCTCTCTCTCTGTGCGTGTGTGTCTCATTCCATTTTAATGACTTTTTTGTGCAGTTTTCTAGGCGAGTTTAGCTGCAGTTGGTCTGTTCTGTGGCAGAGCTGGAAACCTTTTGCTGCGGTTGTTTTGTGGGCATAGCCGGCAAATGAGAAGTGAGGCGCAATAATGACCTGGGAGCGGTCTGAGATCCACACTGCCGACAACATGCTGGTCTGTTAGTGTATCTGGGGTCAGACATACACGCGTACACACACACACACCAGCCTCTTATACTGGGCTTATTATTCAGCCACAGAAAAGAAGGGAGGGCACATGGGGGAATGAAGGTAACTGAGAAAAATAGGAGGATGCAGCATCACCTTTTCTTTCTGTGTAAACGCAATCAGTGACTTCACAGAAAGCCTACCCAAAGCTTTCATGGCATCATAACATCACGTATGATCTAGAACAAATTCAAGTGATCTTTAGAGATATAGGCCTAAGCAAACTAATATATAATAATCCAATGCTTATTTCTATAGATTTAATTGATAACTATATAAACAAATTCACTTTCAATCACTCTTGTTAATGACGTTTCTTGAGCTAACTGCTGAAATGCACAGGATTGTGGGAAATTATAAGCTTTCTTGATCTTCTATATGTATTTTTATATCTGAATAACATCTAGTTTCATGTGTACATTTAAATGAATAAATGTATCGACCCCCTGAGTGCTGAAAAAAGTATGCATGCTACCACTCAAATGTTTGGGATTGGTAATGTTTTTAAAGTCATTTATGTGATCCAAAATACAGTAAAAATTATGAAATATTACAATTTAAAATATCTGTTTTCTATTTTAATGTTTCAAAATGTAATTTATTCCTGTGATGGCAAGACTGCCATTGAAGCATTAATTCTCCAGTCTTCAGTGTCACATGATCCTTCAGAAATATTTTGATTTGCTGCTTAAGAAATCTTTCTTATTTTCAGCAATGTTTTGTTGCTTAATATTTTTGTGGATTCTTTGATTAATAGAGCAGAAAGAACAGCATTTATTTGAAATAGATTTTTTTGGGAACATCACAAAAGTTTACTGTTACTTTTTGATCAATCCTTGCTAAATAAAGTATTAATTTCTTTAAAAAAATAAAACATTTACTGACCATAAACCTTTGAACAGTAGCTCATGCCACCTCACACTTGGCATACTTTGGCATTCACATCCATGTTTGTGTACCTGTGTAGAGTATGTTCCTGACATAAGGATGTGTATTAGATCTGTATCAGTAAGAGGAAGGTTTGAGCTCCTGCACTGCATGAACACATTGGGTCTAAAAATAGCCATGACATGTCATGCATTTGATATGTGTCTATTTTTAGTGGAGCTTTGTTTGGTCTACCACTCCTCTGTGCCCTCTATAATTCATAAAGCCCGTTTGCAGCTCAGCATGGTGGCTGCACATGGTTTCTTCTGTTACATCACTGATTACACACATCATAGATGGGGCAGAGCATCATGGGAATTGTAGTCATTGTGGTGTTCATTGTGCTTGTCTCTATTTTTAATACTATTAAATTAAATGGTCTTCTGTCTTGTAAGTACAAATAAATCACACTCAAGCCTTCTCTTGTTGGAAATTTTGGGTGCAACAAAGACATTTTTCCCTGATCATTTTAAATTCAGCCACAGTTCCACGTTTGTGAAGTTCTTGGATGTTTTCTGAAAGGAAGTGAGAAATCAAAGCTGACAGAGACACCAAAAAAGCGAGAAAGAGAGAGAGGGAAAGAGAATATTCTTGACTATGCTCATTCATAAGGAGGGTTATTCATCCCGAGGTGAAGCGAATGCCAGAGCTCTGTAATCATACTGCAGTAATGGAGGATACGTGCTCCGCTCTACCATTCAGCGCCAGTTTAAGATATGCGGGGCTTAGATTACCATGTCTATTTTAGCTGGGTTGCATAGTGTCTGTGGAAAGGTTTTTTTTGTGTGTGTGTGTGTGTGAATAACAGACATTGTGGGTTGTGTGGATGTGGCAGTGTTATCTAGATTGCATTGAAACTGTAGCTTAAAAACGTTCAACTAGTAGTTTGCTTCACCAGGGGTTCTCAACTGGTTTTGTTTACTAAATGGATACTAAATAGATATTACAAATTAAATTTGTTTACATTTATACTATATTATAAATTAATTAAATATAGCTTATTAGTTATAGGCTAGTTTATTATAAAAAAGTAAACTGCAAATTACAGTAAATACCAAATTTGTACTGAATACAATTAATAAGACTTGACTTGAATTGTAAACATGGATTTTTGTGCTTAGCTTAATATTTTGCTCTGAAACGAGCTCAGATGAGTCGGTCATTGATTTTATTTTGACATGTTTGAAATCTACACTATTTTGTAGACAGCTGATTGTCACGCTCCTGAAAAATGTTCTCATATTCTCTCATATATGTCTTCCAAACACTATGACTGTCTCTCTTTCTGTTCTGTCCTCTCACCATAATTAGCATGTCTGGATCCACCCTGAAAGTCCAGAAGCCTCTAGTATTTTATGAGAAGTCTTATTAAAGCATTATGAGCCAGACCTCTCCTTTTAAACAGCAGTAAACAGACCATTAAGACTGCCGTAAAACTACCAAAACGCCCTGGAGGAGATGCCCACCTTCGAATGGCAGCTTCTGCTACTAGAGCCTCTCTGAACTAATGGACATCTGTCTGCTAGAACCATCCCTCTCTTCCTCAACAACCTCTAAACTCCTACAGAAAATCAAACTGTCATGGACCATCAGAAGCAGTTGTGTAATTAGATCAATGCCTATTAGTGTTAGTTGTACTCCGTGTGATTGTAATTCATGATGAATTTTGGAAGGTGAAGAAACTTTTTTTTTCTTGCAAAATCTCTAGGTATATTAATAATTAAATACTGTATGTGAAATAGTATGTAATTCACCGTGTAAGAAATGAGAATCAAGTTTAGTGCATTGCATAAGCAACTGCATAAAACCCATAAATCCCCATCGGATGTGTAATTTTCCACAATTCTCCACTATAATCACTCCTCCCAGTCACGTTTACCAGCTGCATAAAGGCTGCATCCTGTCCAAACTGGTTTAGAACCTTAATGTCTCTATTTTGCTTGTACCCAGTAATGTCTTGTTATGTGCTAAGTGTATTACTTTATTCAGTGCTGCCGCCTCTGTGAGCAGACAGCCTTACCAAGCTCAGGACTCAAGTTCAAGAGATGCTTCTGTTCGGTTTAATCAACCCAGTTTGATCTGATCCACGCGCAGGCGATGTCCAATCAACTGTGAGTGCGCGTGTGACAGAGTTTGTCAACATGTTCTTAAGCCTGCGGAAGTGCTAAGTGTGTAAGATGGTGAGGGAATGATTAGAATCAGACATGCTGAGGCGCCACTCCTTTCAGCCAGATAGGAACTCCTTGATTCTACATTAATTACTCTGTGTAACAGACTGTGAACATTCTCTTTCAAACGTTTAATTAAAACCAAAGTTGATCTTTAATTAAATAGTGTGGCGAAAGGTTATTCATATTCGTTCGGCAACTCCAAACTTCTATTGTTTTAATTAGTCTTCGAAACGTCTTTGTGTCTGAAGATGAGGGTTGAAATTTTTTCAGGGCCGTAGTTGAAAGCAGAACCGGTTGTAAGAAAGTTTGAGTTGATTAATTTAAACACGTCAACATTTTCCACTTGTTTTATTTATTTATTTATTAATCTGACACCTGTCTGTTAAGCATGCAATAAAACCCCCAATAGGCTGTACAAGGATGCGTTTTTTTACACAAGGGCAATCCATTGCTTTATTAGCTGAATTTATACTACTTTTAAACATTCAACTTTACAGTTAAGCAACTCTGAATACAGAATGCAAGGCCTACTTTGTTCAGCTGATTTGTGTTCTTTGAAACTGTAACGCATAAATTATGACTGTCATTGAATGTGTTGTGTTGGCATTGCGACGGAGAAATAGCTGCTGTCCTGCTTAACCGCAGAGCCAGCTCTTTATCTTTTTCTTTTGTTCCTTCATCTTCATTTCTTTCCCTTTCTCTCTCTCTCTCTCTCTCTCTCTCTCTCTCTCTCTCTCTCTCTCTCTTTCCTCCTCCTCCTCTCGCTTTCTCTGATTTATGAGCCGTGGTCTTCACATGTCACTGTAACAGTAGAGGACATATTGCAGGTGAGCCTACATTAGCCAATCACAGCGCTCCCTCCAGTCTCAAGAGGTGACCGGTGTGACTCTCTGCTGTGGAAGCAGGAAAATGGGCTTCCTCACAACTGGGTCACTCATTCTGTTCCCTTGACAATACAAGACAGGAACAACCTAGAAAAGGTGCGCAGCGGGTGTGTGTCTGCT
Source organism: Squalius cephalus (assembly GCF_949319135.1). Classification (NCBI taxonomy): domain Eukaryota; kingdom Metazoa; phylum Chordata; class Actinopteri; order Cypriniformes; family Leuciscidae; genus Squalius; species Squalius cephalus. The sequence continues at coordinate 43,665,072 of NC_137125.1, forward strand.
GTTATAGAGCTCCTAACTCACCCACCCCACCCCATCCCATCCCATCCCATCCCATTTTGTCGCTGTTTGTTGGATAAATATAATTTGCATATAAAAAAGGTTACACTCAAACCATCACACTTCCTTTACATGCACTATAGCAGAAATATGTATAAAATGATGCTGAAATTAAGAGACTCAGCCCTCATTTCCTTCATTCCCTCCTTTTCTCTCGTCCCTTCATCCCCTGCTGACAGAACCATCACCCAAACCTTAATAAGTGGATTTTTATCTCGGCTACACCGTCTCTCCCAAAGGATTATGGGGCTTTTCACTACGCTCATGGAATGGTAATTACAGATCTTTGAAAGAAACACTTTCTATTCCAGTAGATGGGAGATACATGAGATGGGCTGCTCATTAGAGAATGTGCACTGCGTTTGACTTGCACATGCATTCATCATGCCATGTTATTTTGTGTTTGTTTAAAGGGTATAGAAGTGTGTGTTGTTTGTAACCTTCCGTAGGGGATACATAAGTAGGAAATCATGAAGATCTCACAATTCTTTGTATGTGCATTATGGGATTTTCCATTTTTGTAGACCAACCTGCGAGAGTTATATGTCTGTCCAGAGATGTTAGCAAGTCAAAAAGAGTCCTAAACATGGGGTTAGTAGCACAACAGAGCCCTGGACAGTGCTGGGAAGAAGTTTTCGTGTTCTTTGAATTGACTGTGTAATTCAGCCTGCAGCCCATTGACTATTTCCCCAGGTTGAAGAATTGGTGAATTCTTGTTGGCAAAAAGGTAAAAAAAAAATGTATTGCCATTTGTGTAGTGATGTCGGAAGCACAACTTACACAGAAGTCTCTTTCAAACCAAGCTGCATTCTGTTGGTCAATATGCCGCAAAATGACTGAATTTTCACCGAACATGGTAAATGTGACCGGACCTTTATTTAGTGTGATTCTAAGGACGGATCACTGCAGTCTCTTTTCACTTTTCACATCTTACTAGAGCTCAAATCTTTGGTTTGTTCAGCCATAATAGCCAATGATCGTTCTGTGATATCTAGTTCTCTAAAGCTGGATGTGACCTTCTTTGTAAAAAAAAAAATATCAGAAAGGGACCTTTGAGGAAAGAATTTGTTTTATTGCGTTTTAGTCAATGATGTTGACTTTTGTCGACCAGCCGCGGATCACATGACATGGCTTTTCCTACAGCTGGCCATCAGGAAATATTGGCTAGCTAACTAGTCGACTACTTCTCTGAATGACTAGTAAAAAATGAATAGTTATGCAAGTCCTCTTGTGCATTTCTAGTAAAATAAATGTTATTGTCAAACAAGACACATTCTGCACTTTTATTTCACCCCAAAAAATACAAGGCATCATGGGAAATGAAGTTTCAAGGGTATTCAGATGAGATTCAGTATTTGAATTCTTGAAGCTTTTTAATGCTGCTAACAAAAGAAACTGCTGACTGCCATTTTGTTCTCCTGAGTTTGTGCCCTAGTTTAGACACTGTGTGTAATCAAGCAAACCTTTTTACTGAAAATGACATTATGAAAAATCGAGGCTTAGTCATAAATGTATTCTCTTTCTCTCCTTAAAGAGATTTTCTGCGTTAGCTGAGCAAAAGCACCAAAGAAAGACCAGGGCAATTGTATTGGATTTGTCTCTAATTGGTTTCTGTTATTTCATTATAGCTGTTTAGTCTCAGCTGTTGGCCTGGCAAACCAACCGTTCGTTCACCGTAGACTCGTTCCTCAGTGGGCTATACCCCATGCTGACTCGTTGCAAGGCCTCATCTGTTTTTATACGGTAGACTTTTAACACAAACACACGTTTCACTCTGTCACCGAGACCTTCTGTTTACACCATTAAGGGAGCTGAGAATTGATGTAATCTGCTGCAGAAGGTCTAATGGACATATATGGCCTTCAGGCATTCCCCTGAAGAGTCTTGCTGGTTCTTGTAGCATGGCATAACTCTAGCAACACCCGTTGTACTTCTACACTCTTAAATCTTTTTAATTCTTTCAGCACTTCATTATTACCTCAATTTCTAAAGCACATAAACATCATTGCTGTTTATGGTTACTACAGTCCTATTCTTGGTTATCATATGGAACTCTGCCAGATCTTTTGGGGTGATTAGGCAAAAACCAAGATATAGAGAGCGTTTGGGGGCGGTGGAGGAGGGGGATTGGCATTAAGCCAAAAGGTTTGAGGACAGAGGCAAATGAAGCGAAAGAGGGGCTCTCTTAAGCGAATAATTAATCTACATATTTTCTCTGTACCATATCATTTAAAAGAGGAAAAAGCCCCACAGTGTGACACGGCAAAAAAACCACACTCAAACCGACCTCACACCCAAACGCTAACCTTGACCTGTTTTTTCATTGCAATTCAAAGCTAATATCGGGTTTAAATAACCCTCTACCCCATTGGCATCTACTGAAATGTAGCTGAAGTGCTCCACTCACTTAGCACTTATCAGCATTTAGCATTGCTTTATTGGCTCTGGGCTGCGCTGCACACTTGCTCCTGTTGTGTCATTAATTAATCTCAGCCTCTGTTCTGTGTGGCCCAGAGCAGAAGACTCATGCCCGTTCTTTTTATTGTTTTAGCAAAGTGCTCTTCACGGCAGACCTTACTCCTCGACCCCCAATTTCCCCTCGCCCCTCGGATTGGCACTGGCACTCTTCTTATCAGTGGTGGACATGCATAATTGATTCAGGAATGAGGAGTGAAATTACGATGATCCACGGAAAACGCCGACTCAGACCGGCGTGACTATTTTGGGTTTGCCAGGCCGGAAACTGTCTCTCTACGGGTGTCTAACAGCTCACTTAACCTCAGGATGGTTTTCATGAACACTGGCTACTTGCTGTCTGGGCCTTTTACAGATTGGAAAAGACTCAAGTAAAAACTAAATTACCCCTATGAGCTTCAAGTTTGTTCAACAACTGCTAATTTGCTCTTAATCTTCTCAATGGAACCATCTGTTTGTAAGAAAAAAGGTCCTGTTACAGTCAGTGGTTTGATTCAGACACACGGTTTTGTACTTCTTTTTTTTTTTTCTGCCTGTCTATGGATATAACAGCATTACGCTTGTATTGCGTGTGGCAGAAACCCAATACGGGCTGGAAAGCGGTGAAGAGCTGGTGTTTTTATGAAACGCTATCCACTGTTTCGGCAGCTGAAGTATCTGTTTCCACACCTTCTGCGGGCCACAATCGATGAGGCTGATCCATTTCTGTGGAGTTTGGTGTGCAGTGTTTTCCCCTGGCCGTGGGTTAATGAATGGCCATTTTGCAGAGAGAGGGACTTTCTCTTGTCTCTCATCTCTGATCTCTGAGTGCTGGTAATCTCTCTCTCAGCTGATGGACCATTCTCCATACACAAAGCCACTCTGTCGGAGCTTTCTGTTGCACAGTGAATGTTCCAAGCAGAACACGAAAAAAAGTTATTATAGTTTATTTGTATTTATTATTATATTATATAGTTTTATTTTATTTGTATTTTATTGTATACAATGCAAGGTTATTAGTTTATTATTAATTTTAGATAATTTTTTTATGGCTTCATTTTTAATTTATGGGCATATTTTTTATTTTTGACATCAACATGTCCAGATCTAAAATTAGACTTAGTTTAACCCTGAGACACTGCATCGGAGTCTATAGTGTTAGCACTGTCTAAAATTACATTATGTGAACAGGCATACTATGTAGCGAGGGCAAGCTATTTTACGTGGATTGGTGCCACAAAATGTGCATTAAAACCCTCAGATCTGTACTCCGACTTTACCGCCATTAGTCTGTATACTGCATGTGAGCTTGGCTTTTAGCTATATTAGAAACAAGCGTTTGTTTAGCCCAGGGGAGACCAGAGTTACAGTCTCCTGTCTGCGCGCTGTCATAACACTTGAGCTGTTCTCACCTCATTTCTGAACGAGCTGCTGATTTATAGGTTTAGAGGTGAACTATGCAGCACATCATATTGTTAGAGAGAGGCCATTTATACATCGCTCGCTCTCGCTCTCTCACCTGTCCAACAGTATTGATTATGCTCTCCTTTTGAGCTCCCGTAGAGGTGATAGTGTGACCTTCCCAGCCGTTCCATTAGCGGTATTACTATTCAGTCCAATCGCACTTTAGACTATAGACACACATACATGCTAACACACAATTACATTGCTGCAAGTTCAGCTCTGTATTACTAATGTTTCGATTGAAAGAAATGAGAACATGTCAAAATGTACAGGCATCAAATGACCATGATTAAATCAAAAACACTCCCTATGGGGCAAAGTGGCAAGTTCCTTACAGGGCTTGTGGGTGTTATTTTCCACGTTTGATAGCCATCTGATATTATATATTGATATATAATTTTCTCCCTGGGGTTTACAGGGGTTCGATCTTGGCCCGGCAGCAGCCAAAATTGTGTTTATTTCTGAGTACATACTTCACTGTATAAATGGATAAGATTTCCTTCAGCATATTGAGACCTATAAATAGTAGAGTACATATACAGCATGTAAATATAGATTCAGAACTTGTTTCAATTAGAAAGATCTGATTAAATGCATCATGGGAAGGCATCTTTCATGGAAAAATCCACATGAGAGACAGATTTTATTGTCACTCTGATCACCTGTAGACACATGTGGCTCTGAGTGCAGGTAATATGTCACTCTTTGATGGGGAACGGTGATCAGGCCATGAGCAGAGGTGCATGGGATTGTAAAAAGAAGACAGACTATAAAAATACCCCCCCCCCCCCCCCCCCCCACAGATGTCCTACTGTTTACCGAAACCTCACATTTCCCACTAAATCTTTCAAAAGAGACACCCCACTGATTAAAACAAGGACATCTCAGCCCCCAACCAGGGGTCGGGGTTAGGAAAGTTGATTAATCTGGCAGTGAGTCTAAATAGGATCATTACTCTGAGTTTAACATGGATATTGAATCTGATTTAGCAGGAGTGCAAAACAACACGAAAAGAAAGAACAGCATGACTTTTGTTTAAATGCCACACACGTACACGTTTTTCAGCGCTTTTCCCCCATTCTCTCGTCAGCGATGAAACGCAGGATCCTGCAGCCCCCGGTTCTCTCTCTAATTGCAGTGTGATATGAAATATGTCATTTGCTGTGATGTGACGTTGAATGGTGACAATAAATTTACGTGGGTGTGAAGGGGAGAGTAATGGAGAGAGTGGAGAGAAACCTGAAAGACATGATTAGTTGTTTGCTTTTTGTGTAAAACCTTTGCTCACAATATGCCTCCACTTGGGTTATGCTGTTGGCAAAGCCCAAATTCCCTCAATTTCTGTGCTGAGTGACTGTTATTATGGATTTCTGAGGCTGATAACAGTAAACAGTATCCAGAGGCTGTTGTTGTGTTTTCTGCTGCACATCCTTTGACTTTGATGTATCAGTGGGCCCAGCTGAGCTCCTTTTAAAGGGATAGTCATTTACTCTCCCTAATGTCATTATTTAGCCTACTGAAAATCTTTCAATCTGCTGTAGCTTTCAAATCAAATGGCTGCATTAGGTTTGATGTCAGTAATGTTTGGCTACTTGAGCCACTTGATAACCAATCATTTTTAGTTGCCTAATGGTTTCGATGCACCTTTTTCTATATACTACTACTACTACTACTACTACTACTACTATTATTATTATTTTTCAATAATATATAGACAAATATTATATCATATAAGATGCATTTCATATAGTAATAAAAATATAGTAGTCTATAAAAAGTAACACAAAATAAAACTAATAATATTAATTTTAATATTTAATATAATATTGAATTGATAAATGATTAATATATTAATATTTGTATAAACATTTTACAGTCCTCATATGTAAACTACATTTAATTTTTATTTTTTTGTATATATAATAAATACCATTTTTAGTTTGTAATTTTGGGGATTGACAGTGTCCATTCATGTCTGCCATATGGGAAACAGTGTTTTACAGAAGAGAAGTAACGAGTAGCCTATATAATGACAACTTTAATTTATTGAACTATTCCTTTTACAAATTGTGGTCTTGACTACAAAGGGGAAACATTTCCTTCAAATGCCCCAAAAAAACCCCGGCGCATCTAACTGATGACTAGGTCAGACAATGAACCAACTGACCAGCTGTTTGTATACTTTGTTGCCCTTGAGCTTTGACCTTGATCTCATGCCTGACCTTGACCCCTTTATGCAATGTGTTTGGGAAGACATGGACAGCTGGCATCATTGATTTTATTGACCTTTCACATGTTTGACTCTGTTTTTAATCCCATTTTTCTATTTGTTTACCCCATGCTTTGAATGTTCATAATTTGATCAAGTTCTTTTGGCTGACATGCTTGTACTGTGTGTTTGATTATACTGTGTACCATTCACCTTGTCGATTCTGATGAAGCCTTCAGGTCCCAGAGGCCCCTGCCATTCTTCCTGGCCAGGGTTGGTTTAAGTGCATTTGTTGTGTTTTTGTTTTGGACTGCAGGGAGCTGGGGCTAGAAAGACACAACAGGGAAGGTTTGACTCATCTTCTTGTGGTTTGTTTTAAAATCAGTATGTCACTTTCTTTTGATGTCTCTCCCTTTGTCTCCCTCTGTCTGTCTCGCTCTCTCTTTGCTGTCATCTCTCGTTTAGGATGAAGGGTTTATGAATAGTGCAAAGGTTTACAGTGATTTCATCTCTGAAGTGACATCTACTGTAATGCACAGTTTGGGTTCACCATGCGATATTACACGCACACACACATACACAGATCTTTGTTGCATCTCTGAATAATTAACAATTTGGGAGGCAGCATGTGTTCCTGTAAGAAGTCAGCCCAAACTGAGTGTCAGATCGAATAAAAATACCTCCTAGATTGCTTGTTGCGGTATTAGAAAACCTCACAGTACACTCACAGAGTTGCTGTTCACTCACTGTACTGAAAGACTGTTTCTTTCCAACTGTAAATGTGCATTATGCAAGACATCAAAACATGCAGATATTATTTCACCAACAGCCGTAGTATCTCAAAAATATACCTTATCTTCAATCTTTCTTCAGTGTGGAGAAGATTTGAATGGGGTTCTCAATGCTTTTTCAAATTTAATCCCATTTACTGTGATTGGGGAAAAGAGCAGATTCATTTGAGTCAATTGTTCTTGTAATTTCCCTCAGAAACTCATCAGATTATGGCGTGTAAGACATGTAAATGGCATCTTGTTCACCCACTGTTAGAATGTGCAAACTAATCTGTGCTTATCTTTTAATTCTGTGAATTTGTGTTGTTAGATATTGTCGATTTTACCCAAAGTTTAGAAGGCCATCAATGATGGTTGTTATGGTAGAGAAAGATGCACATTTATGATGTATAAATTGTCATCACAAACATAAAAGGCTTTAGAATGATGAAGTCTATTTCCCATTTCCATGATTAATGCTTGACATATCCCAGCTGACCGATACAGTTGAAGAACTGTGATCTCTGCCACCCGCAAACGCCAGGAAATTAGTATCATAAATGAGCCTGTTTATTAATAAGCTTTACAGAATTACAAACTACTGACACTCCAGCCCCTGTTTGAATATTTGATTATTATTATTCTCATGAATTATAGATTGCTTTCCATCACTGAATATAGCTACAAACCAGTGATGTTGACACACTGACTACGTACAGCAACATGTGTGGCCATTAGGGGACTTTAATTTATTGATGCGAAACAAGCTTTGAACCATGTTAGCTTAAAAAAATGATAATTATGAGGGGAAATTTCTCCAAATTGAAGTCAAACTCTAGCCATGGCCTAGTCCTAGGTTTATTTTTAAGTATGAAGTGGGTGTGAAGTTTTGAGCGAGACTGCATTGGTAAAACTGTCATATAGCGAAGACCGAAATTGAATTGCAAGTGAAGAATAAGGCTCTATTTTTAATCTCTCCTCCATTTCAGCGAGTGGGGACGATAGGCTCTGAGTGCCACTGATGGAGGGATGATAGAACCCCCCCTCCTCCTTCAGATAGCACAGCATCTTTCCTCTTACGCACAGATACTAAGACCAATTCCTCTGCCAATGTTTTGTGTCTATCTGTTAAGACACCTCCTCTAGATAAGCTCGCTCAGGAGCAGGAAAGACTTTTATTAGCTGATTTAGTGATTTCAGGATGATATAAACCCTCCCTTATGCTCTTTATTTGATAACACTCTCTTAACCTATGTGCATAAATGTATATGCATCCAACTATATAGGCTACAGTTTTCTTGTTGTTTTCTTGTGTTTAAAACAAATTTTTAGACATAAAGAACTATAATGCTAGTGTTTGTCTTTGACAATGTGTTGATTATATTATATACAGTTATACCTGTCTCTGCAAACAGGTTTATATTTTATCCAATGATGGAACATTGACTCTCATGCATTTTATTGGCTTAATTTTTTTTTTTTACTGAGCACATCTGAGCACTGTTTGAAAATGTTTCAAATTTTCATTGAAAGTTTCAAAACTTGCTTAGTCTCATTTTAATTGTCCGTTTTAATAAATATTCATGGTTGCACCTTTTGGCCATTTTGTTTTAATGCATTATAGTTTTGGGAGTTATAACTATGGTTACCTTTGTTTGCTTAAACATACAACTAAATATAAGGAATTAATAATGCATTATATACACAGGCTTCATAGAAAGTGTTTATTTTCCCCCCCGTCCTCTTATTGTCTGCCTTTTTTCACCATCTTGATCTCACAGGCTCTTTCTTTATGTCTGAAGATGAAAGTCTCCACATGACTCTTTTCTGAATCCCTCAATGAGCCCAAATTAACAGGGAGGTACAGCGGCCCCTCCTCAACCTGCCTCTCGCTGCAGGCTGTGCGGCGCAGGATCCGGGAACAAGGCATGGGATCCGGGTGCAGCCCCCTGTGGGTAACGGGACGTCATCAGAGTTAGTGTATTATGGGGGTGTCGTGGGGCGTGTGTCAGTGGGGGTCTGAGTCGGGCATTGTGAGGAGCTTTTTTTTTATTAAACCGTAATCCGGGCAGCTGTTCTGGATGGATGCCCGCTCCCCAAACACACCGCCTCGCTGCGACTCTCTGCCTTTGTGGCTTCCGCCTGTGGGCAATAGATTCCTCTAATTATACACATCAAGACACGCACACATCAACACGCTGGTGTCATTTTCCGTTATACCATGGCGCACAGTGTGTCGTCGTTATTGTGCAATTCACCAGGGCACAGTTTGTGTGCGTGTCTGGGTGCGATATGAATCACACGCGTGCCAAAATATTAATCAAGTTTTTATGTGTCATAATAATTAATGAGTTCAGTTGAAGGTACAGCTGGTACCCCCTTTCTGGAGGTGTATCTACATTAACATAAACACACGCTCATCAACCCTTCACACTTAAACACAGTAGTAGGATCTAAGGAGCTCCTTATACCTGCAGCTGGCTTTTGATTGAGTAGTGTCTCGCCGGGGGACTTCTCAAGGCGAGACACGTGCGTCCCTCCCTTAATTGCCCCTTCAGCCGCCTGCCAACTTTTGGTTCCCCCTTTTTTAACAAAGACGACTTCTTGCACGGAGGGGTGCGGCTCTTCGACTGCCACTGCCTTTTTTTTTGGAAGGCAGATATCAAAAGTGGCACGGTCTCAGCGTCTGGATCTCCCATGGCTTTCAAAAGTGTATTGAAATGAAGCTAATGACTGGTTTAACATTCACCCTGTGGGATCATTGTGCGTATGGGCTGAACCTAACACCACTGGCGCACAGATTAATCTACCCAGGATGGTCAATAAAAGATCATAAAGGGCCTTATGTCACTCATCTCACCAAAGAGGAGAAAGAAGCAAAAATGCAGAGATTTGAAATGTTACACATTCTTTTTTTTCTCTACATTATGGTTGTGAGATACTCCAAAACGTGCTTATTTTGGCATTTGAAAGATCTCTACCAGAAGCTTTGTGCCCATTAAAAACTGCCCCCTCAGATATTTGAGCCAAGTGAAAATTTTCACCGGAGCCAAGTCTAAAACTCTGTGGCAGAAATCAAGAAAAATGACACATTTACATGTTTAAATTTGGTCAGTCTGTACTTTTCCACAGATAATTTTCTTTAAACTGACAAATGACTTACCCAGTTACATTGCCACTTACCCAGCAACATGCATCTTAATATGAGACATTTTTCTATGTAAAACACAAAAGAAGTTAGTGTCAAAGCTGCTCTTTTACATACCGTACAATAAAAAATGCATGTTGATTAGCTGATCATGAAGTTCAGCTGCAGTTTTACTTGGTTCATTAAAGTGTCAAAAGAAAGAAAGGAAGGAAGAAGAAGGGCAGATATTTTAAAGCTGAAGTCGGTGGTTTGCTCTTTGATGTGTTAAGTGTGCGAGTGGGCTCGGTGCAGTAGTGTTGCTCTTTTATAACAGCAGGAGTGGGGCTGGGGTCCTGATCCCACTCCGTCAGCTCAAGTGCCACGTCAAGTGCCGTGCAGCTGCAGATATGAATATCAAGAACCGGATTCAAATCAGGCTAACTTATTACATCAGTTGACTTTCTTGTGCCTGTGTGCATGCGTATATTCCAAGAGGGATGTATGACAGTCTATTCGTTCATGAATCGACTAGTTGCTTGTAGGTGCATGCTCTGTAAGTACTGTAGTATGGTGCTGAATTAAATACACACTACTGTCCTGTCTTAAAGTAACACTACTTGATTAGATGTCCACATCTGTCTGTCTTAGCCCACTGTGACATTGGTTCAGTAAAAGCCTCTGGAGAGAGACACTGCTTCAGGCTGGAGGGTTAACAGTGTCCTGACGGTGTCTGGCAAAATGTCTGGATTAAAAATACATGTGTGTGATGATCAGACTGCCAGACCGAGTTAGACAGTTGAAGAGAGGAGGAGAGATTCTGTGAAATATTTAGTTCTCATGCAGGAGCCGATGCACAATCTGGAATCGTTCTTTTAGTTTGCGATGGCTGAATTGGATGCTGAATTATTTGATTCAGCATTTGATTAAGCATCTGAATCCAATTACCTATAATTACTTTTTTAAAACATACAAGACTTGGAAAAAAAAACAAAAGTTTATGATGTGCTATCTATTTGTCGACATGTTATGTTGTAACATAGGCTACTTATGTTGTCATTGTTCAGAAGTCAGTTGAAATACAGAATGCTTCTGTGAGAATTTTACAAATCCCCCAGCATTAAAGCCAGTGCGATTTTTGCAAATATGTAGCCAGTTTCTCCTTGTTACTGTTTATTTCTCTCTCTCACACATTGTTCCTCTTTCACAATAATGAGCAATATCAGGCGAACCAACTGAAATGATTAAGATACAGAATGTTTACTGCTGTGAGATGGACAGTGGCCTTTCTCTGCATTGTTTTTTCCCCTCCACTGTGGGTGTGAAACGAGAGAGAGAGAAATAGAGTCTGAAAGAACAAGAAACGGAGCTAGCCGGAGCTGAATCAATCCTACTTGTTTGTCTTGTGAGGTGACACTTTGAAAAGGGTAGCATTTCTCACCATCGTTTTTTTTTTTTTTTTTTTTGGTTCTAGCTTGGGCGTTGAAGCGCAAGGCTCCCGGCCAAAAGTTTTAAAAGCAACACCCTTAAGGTGTCACTTTTTAGAGAGTAATTTTGGGGATAGCTGTTTTCTGTGATGGAGAGCTTACAGTGGGCGTCCGGAGGAACAGACAGGAAATGGCATCTGTCCAGAGAAGTGTCAGGCATCCGTTTGAAAAGGTTGTCGCTGTCGATCCAGATGACAGCTTTTTTGTTGTTGTTTGTTTTATAAAGAAACCGATGTGCTCCAATGTAATTGCTCTTTTGTTTGTGTGTATTTGTCTATGATAGACACATTTGAACACATTATTCACAGTTCTATATGAGTGTAGTCATTTTTAAACTTATTTTTTAGTGTTGATATGAAGAATTCTGCTCATTTCCCCACACAGAATCAGCATAGAAATTGTGAAAAAAGTCTGGAGATATTGTCTCCTGGCCAATCTAAACCTCAACAATCCAGCTCTTTCAGTCCACAGTACTAAACATTACACCAGGAAATACATGTTCATGCTGTGAGCAGCTCAATGACCTTGCATAGAAAACTCTGTACTACTTACTTTTCTTCACAGTTGCCTTTCACACAGATTTTTTTATAGTTGGTAAGTGCATTTGAGAAAATCACAGCTGTGTGCTGAAGAGACAATCGCTTGATGCTGTTGGCACTCAAGTCAGACCGACAGAGTTCCTTGAGGAAATCAGTGTTGAAACATCTTCATTGTGAAACTGTATAATGAACTTGAGGCTATTGCTTTCACTCAGAATGCTCCTTTTCTCACCATTAATACAGTCTTGAAAATAGTTTTCATTGTTTTCCACTGTATATAGTGACTAAACAGTTTTTCGTTACATAACTGGTTCCTCAGATTAAGGTCTAGGTTCCTTAAAGCAGCAGTAAAAATACTCAATCCGGCTTGATTTCCTGTGAAGAAGAGAAAAGTAAAGTTTGTATCTGACCGTATGGGTGTTTTCTTTGTGTGCACATCAACTCCTTTGTTCCTTTCAACACTAATGGGACTGAATTTTAAATAGGTGCCGGTTGACGTATGGCCATGTGTTTACGGGTTCTCACATATGCTAGTTGTCTGTGTGTTTAATGACAGACTCTAGTGTGGCTGACAGTCTGTTTGGGCCATGTGTCTGCTCGTGTTGTCATAGATTTATGGCATTACATTACCCAAGAACGACACTGGGCCACTTACCCTCAGTCCCATGTGTGCATTAGCACACCTCCTCAACACACACACGTCCATACATCTTGCACATGTGCGCGTCTGTCTCTAAAGTGCAGGTCGGTGACCGTACGACTGAGTTGGTTCAATATCACAGCACTTGTGTGCGATCTCATCCTGAGAGCAGAGGGCAGGACATGAGCATTGCTTTAACCTGTTAAGCTGCAACGCCACTTTTGAAAAATCCCCAGAAATGACATACCCAAACTAAAACAGATACAGTTCATGAACCCTTTGTACTAAAAGCACAAGTATGATCTCGTTTGAAAGCTGACACCTGGCAGTTTATTGTAAATGTAGAATTAATTATTGTCGTAATGACAAAAATTGTTATAAATAGCTTCAAAGTTTTGTAAAGTTATTAGAAATTATTTTTTATGAAACATCCTCATGAAAATAAAATTGAAATTGGCACTGGAGCAATCTAGAAATGCACTACAGCTAAAGCCACATGTCTAAACATTTTATGTTTAAAATCTGAAGATAATAAGCCCAAAACTCTGTATTTAGTTAAATGTTTTTCAAGACCATGTCATGTGACTAACAGTTAGGGCTAGCTAGCATGTTAGCTTAGCACACCATCAATACACGACAATATATGAGATTAAAACCATATTTATGTTCAAAACGTACTTTATAACTCAAGCTGAATGTTTTAAATAATCTTCTGTGATCTAATTTAGCTTCAGATAAAAAAATCTGACAGAAAATATATTATTTGATAGTATTATGCACAATGATGAAGTCTATATAGATTAGCATTACATTATAAATATAATCTATTATTATAAAAATACCTGGCATGGCTTGAAGAACACAGGCAAATCAGATATCATTGCAATCATGTTTATTGTCTTCAAAACATATTTTATCTGCATGATTACAGCCGATCTCTGTTAGCTGTGTGTGTGTTCGAGGCTTCCTGGAATGTCACATGATCATGGCTCTTCTTCATGTGCCATATATGGACTATATTACTGTGCATATAGCGCCCTCAGCCTATTGGTATGAATTGAAAACACTGAATTAGAATACCAAACGCTCATAAAGATTACATTGACGCATTTGGGTATAAATTCAATAAATATTATTCCTGTCTATAGAAATATGATGTGAATCTAAAAGAATCTATCAATATTTCTCCAAATCTGCACATTTTTGAGCTAAAGCCCTGAGGGACGTTGTTTTGTGTATCGCTGTCATGACGACAGCACGGGAGTTTTTTATGAATGGGAGCGGCTGACACGCATAATTCATATTAAAGGTATCGACTCATTTTTTCATTTCATAACTCCTGACACAAATTAAGACATAACTGTCACTATGAGTTTCTCAGAATACAATAGTGGTCAAATACTGAAACTTGAGTCTTATATCTTTTTAATGATGTATAGTTTGTCAAGGTATAACATTAAATCTGATAGTAATTTTGAATTAAATAAATAAAAAACGCTTCAGTGCGCCGACGCACTGGTGAAGCTTAACAGGTTAATGGCTTTGAACTCGTGTTGGCCGCTAAATGAGCGTATATCCACACTTACACTTCCTGCACACGCATACACCCTTCACATCATCCTCACTGAATAATTCCATCCTGTTGGAAAGTTTCCAGCCTGTGCTTATTAATGGAGTGAGATGAACAAACTGTAACCAGCTTGCTGGAAGAACGATGAGAAAGACACAGGAATAGGGACACCCATTATTTTGGGCTGAAATCGTTAATGTAAAAAAAGCTGCTTCATGCTTCATTCTGCTCTGTGTGCTCCCACTTCTCTCGCCCTCGCTCTGTTTCTTAATTTGTCTGCCTTTCTGTCTCATTTCCATCTCGGCTCCAATGTTTGTCTGCCACCTTGGCTCAGAATACTTGCCGTGTGAATTTGTGTGTTTTTGTGTGTGTAAATTGTTAGGTCTCTTAGAGCTTGTCAAGTGTTTTTACACCAATCACGTAGTCATATAGACTGATTAGTGGTGTTTACCATGGCAAGCATCACTACTACTAGTGCTGATTTTTTACAACCACCTAGAATACCCTAGCAATGTATTAAAAATGAGCTTGTAACTCCTTAGAAACGGCATAGCAACACCCTGGAAACTGCCTACCCTGTCATCTTAGCAAAAAAATTTTGCACATTTTCTTGCAGGTGCTCATCTGTATTTTTTCAGTCTTCACGTGCTGTATTTTGCAATATGGTCTAAGGACTCTGTAGCATCTCTATAACCTGCAGGATAAATCCATGTTTTCCTTTGATGTTTCCTGCCATGTGGGAGAAACACATGGAATCTTCCTCTTTAGTGCAGTAGCAACATCAGAGCTCAAACTCTTGTCATTTATATTTTTTTTTCCCCTTGTATTGGCTCATGCCAGTCTAATCTAAATTTTACTGTCCTTCATTCTGTTGATGCCATGAGAGTGTACACACACACACACACACACACACACACACACACACACACACACACACACACACACACACACACACACACACACACATTTCAGCTGTCCCCTGAAGAGGAGTCTTACATGTGACCTGTGTGTGTTTTTTTTATGCGACCTGTAGAGTTTGGCACCAGACTTCTCCAGATGCCACACGCTGGAAGCATATGCTACGTCTTTCTCTGCATAGCACTGTGGTTTGCTGCGTTTCATTGCACGCTTCCACACATACAGCTTTCTTTGTGTCTGTTTTCTGGCAGTGTTTATGAGCACTTTTGTTTGTTTATGCACCTGTCTCTCCTTCAGTCTCACCTGCCAATCTCTCTCTACCTCTTTTTCTCTTCCTCTTTGGTCTTTCTTTCCCATCGTTGGACTCGGATAAAACAGTTCTATATTTAGTTGTGCTTCCTAAGGCAAGCATCACTTTTATTATTGCTCATAGTTGATTATTGGCCAGTAAGAAACCTTTCTCCATAGTAACCACGTAGAAACCCCATAACACGAGAAGCACCAATCATATTTCATTCAGAACACATAAAAACAGGTTAAAAACTGAATTGTGAAATTTTGGTGAAATAACCCTCTCTTCAGCGGAATACAAAAGGTTTTGTTTTTTGTTTTGTTGTGTTTTGGTTTGGTTTGGTCTATAGGTATGGCCCTTTTGCTCTATAGAGACAGTGAGTTTCCTTCTGCGGACACCCTGATGACGTGTGGAGTGAATACTCATGAGTGTGAGTGTGTTTGTGTGTGTGCACATATATGTGAGTTATTCTGTACCATGTCCAGGCTTGCTCTTTCACCTGGGATCTCTAGGTGGAAACACAATAGATGTATCTCTAAATCTTTCCACTAAAAGTTACATTTACCAACCATATAACTAAGTTAGGATAGTGTGTGTGTGTGTGTGTGTGGTTGACTCCAGGTTACAGGGCCTCAGCAGGGACTGTGTGTTTTGGAGTATGAGGGAGCAGGGAGTTCTCCAGAGGGGGTTTTCCTCTTCCACAGTCCCTGGAGGACGTGGCATTTGCCTCAACTAGTATTGTCATCAACCTACGGCAGGAAAACACACACATACACAAGCTCGGTCTGATCAATGGGCTGATGTCTGTTTTGAGATTTATCCTGTAGCTCCTCTGACAGTGCAGCGGGTTTTAAAAGACTGTAACTCAGGCAGGGTGGACAAACACCGCCAGACATTCATCTCCTCTCTGTTCAACTCCACTCGCTCACTGCCTAAAACTGACCATTTATGGAGAGAGAGAGAGAGAGAAAGAGAGAAAGAGAGACTCTGAACGAGAGAGAGAAGAGAATACAAAGCAAGAATCCTTAGAGAATGATTTAACGTAAAGATCTGCAGAAAAGGAACAGTGGAGGAGAAGAGAGAAGGAAAGAAATAGAGCAAGCTCTGTGATGTATTGTAATACGGGCTTATGTCTCTGCACCCCAAAGGCTCCGTGATCTGCGGCTCCACAGCAGTCATGCACCATGATTCTCACTTAGATGCAATCTTGATAATGTTTGACCACTGGAGATGTCATATCATTGTACTTTAATTCCATTATTTGCATTAACAGAACTTCTGACTCAAAAATATAAAAGCAGAAGTGCAAAGGGTTTTAAACAGCATTTTTGACCACTGGAGATGTCATATTATTGCACTTTAATTCCATTATTTGCATTAACAGAACTTCTGGCTCAAAAATATAAAAGCAGAAGTGCAAAGGGTTTTAAACAGCATTTTTGACCACTGGAGATGTCATATTATTGCACTTTAATTCCATTATTTGCATTAACAGAACTTCTGGCTCAAAAATATAAAAGCAGAAGTGCAAAGGGTTTTAAACAGCATTTTTGACCACTGGAGATGTCATATTATTGCACTTTAATTCCATTATTTGCATTAACAGAACTTCTGACTCAAAAATATAAAAGCAGAAGTGCAAACGGTTTTAAACAGCATTTTTCCGCTCTAATCGTTTTATTCATTGAATTTAATTTCTGACCTCATATTAATTGCCAGACCACATGGAAAATGTCCATGTAATATATATATGTATTATATGAAATATATTACCTCACCTTAAATGACTTAATGCAGTTTTAAAATGAAATTGTATTGGGGTGTTTGTCAGATCTGTTTTACAGGTCTAACTGTGTCCCTCTAATTGGACTGGAATGTTCTGTCTTGTTGTGAGTCTTCTGTAGACATCTCTCCCTCCCCAAGAGGGCTGCATGTACCTGTAGCCAGTAAATTCAGCCTCTCAGGGGACATCTGTGTTTACCAGAGCTCATGCAACAGGATTTAAGTGGGATGACTTTGACTCTGTTTTCGTTGTGTACAGTAGATGTCCAACACTAACTGAAGTAACTGGTCCCTTTTGTGGTCGAATTTAAAACCCTTTCCCTTTTATCCTTTCATATCCTAGACATGGTAGCCATTTTGTTTTCTGCATCCAAGAAAGTTTAAACTGAAGTTGAAGTTTCGGAGATCAATGAATAGTTTTAGGGAAATGCTTCTTGGCATTTATTGAGCCTTGGAGAAATCATGTTGTCTTAATAGTTCACGCTCTAATGCGCACGTGGGTTTCGCTTTATTTGGGTAGAAATGTCTATAAACAATTTCATCGAAGAGGCCTTCATACAGCGCTTTGCACACTGGAACGGTGTAATGTAATAAATCAATTCGCCGTGGGTCTTGACACGTCTGGCAGCTCTGTGAAAGCCTGGCGTAAACACACTGATATAATCTGCTTCTGATCGGCATGGAAACTTGATACCTTATTAAATGTTTCGCTAGCACTGATGCTCATGCCTGGAGCTAATTGGGGAGTCTGCATGTGTGTTTGTGTGTATGCATCTCCTCTCTTTAACCCCTTGATGTCCTAGAGCAGATGCCATCATGCCGACCTTGCCTTGCCCAATGATAAGCACAGGTGTTAATGAAACATTAGACAGATGTTAGTCTTGGGTGAGAATGGCAATTAACCCCATAACAATGCATGTTCTTTTCTGTCATTTGATTGGTTGGTACTTGCCTATTAAGGGAAGACAGAATGAATAAGTTTGTCAAATTGCATTGCAATAATACAAAAATACTTGAGTAAATATATTATTATGGGTTCATATTTCAGCAATTTTGTGTACATATCATTTGCTTATATTAAAATAGGCATTATAACAGCATGAAAATCACATATCAGTTGACCACTAGTTGCTTATCTCCATCTCTTTTCATGCATTCTCATTAGTTTTACCGACTCTGAAGTCTGCAGTGAGCATTTGGTGCCTGGCGCTGAGACTCTTTAGCTCAGTGACCCAGTAAATCCTCTCAGATGTGTGGCCTCCTGCCCCCTGCTATACACAGGCCATTAGATCTGCCCCAGAGTCCAGGGACCAACCTGAGAGAGAGGGAGAGAGATGAAGGGATGAATGAGAGTAAACACCAGCATCAGAGATGATCTCATCACTCTTTTTTTGGACTCGGGTAGCTTTGCCATTCAGTCTGTTGTTGACAACCCTTGATTTATTTCAAACTCTAGCATGTTGCTAGATAATGTTTTAGGAAATGATTTTAGAAAAGCTGTTCACAGCCCATTTTACTTTCATAATCTGGCATATTAATCACAAAATTTGGCATATTATTAAATCAGAAGAAATGGCAGGCTAACCCTAACTAAAAAAATGTATCCTTTCGGACTTGATTGGATCACAAAAAAGTGGACTTTACTGTACAGTACATAATGTGGAGGGAAGTAGTTGAAAAAGCAAAAGGTATATTATAATGTCATTTAAAAAAGCAAAGTAGTTTCAGAGGTGGAACAATTTATTATACTACTGTTCAAAAATCTACAGGTCAAAAATCACAGTTTTCACAAAATTATTAACTGTTTTCAACATTGATAATAATAAGAAATGTTCTTGAGCACTAAATCAGCTTATCATGTGACACTGAAGACTGGAGTAATGATGCTAAATTTTCAGCGTTAACATTACAGAATTTAATTATATTTTTAAATATAGATATATAAAAATAAATTAATCATATCAATGTTACTATATATTTTTACTGTATTTTTGAAATAACGCACAATAGGACCAGGAACATGTATTTAGAAAGTAAATTAGTTTGTCTTGCTGACTTTAATCATATGTCTTTTAGTTTTGATAGCAATGTCCACAGAGTCAAAACTCAGCTGGCATGTGTGGAAGCTTGTCAAAATGGTTCTCAATGCGTTATGTTAGACGCAGCTGCATGCTACGAATCTGCTCAGCTGAACTGTACGAGTGAGAAATGAGCTGTTGTGTCCGAGCTGGAAGCCATCTTACTGGAGCACAGACGATAGAGAGAGCGAGAGAGGCTGCGTTTGTTGCTCTTTATAACCGCCGCTGCACCTGAATCAGAGAAGGGAGGGATTTTTCCGATACTCGCGAGAGCGATGGAGAAAGAGGGAGGAAAAAAGAGAAGGGGGAAGAGAGAACAGAAGGAGGGGGTGGGGGAGAGAGTCACCTCAGCAAATAAACAACTTTGCTCAGTTGATTTGAATTATTCAGGGTTGTCAACAGCAAAGAACCAGAAAAACAGCCCAACAAATAACAAATTACACCATCAAGCTCACTGGGGCGGAATAGACGGAGTGTTTGGTTGTGTGGTGAGAGCTGGAACATGCAGGATCAGAAATTAAAGGAATGCAAATGCGCTTCACAAGAACATGTGTTTGCCTGTAAATGCTGTCAGGTTACATATAGTACAAATCTCATCTATGAGGTTTTATCAAGCTTATTTAATTTTACATGGGGGAAATGAACATTATGTAAATGGATGGGTACATAAGCATATTTTTGTTGAACGTTTCAAAAACAATACTGTAATTGTTGTACAAATGCAAATGCATAGAAATTAATTCAACAATTTAATTTAAGACTGTAACCATTTACAAAGTCGGCAAGTGTATAATGCCTAGTGTTTTAAAGAACCATTATTGAATGATTAAATATAGTCAGGGTTATTAAACAGTTTACACTTTTAGTCAGAATATTTTGGGCCTCTTTTTTAACCCTTGTGCGTCAATTATAAAAAGTTACACATAGGTCCATAGAGGATATCTGTGTCTGTGTCAAACAAACTGTCATAAAAATGTTAGGCTTGGGAGCACAGACTTAAGTTTGGTCTCGTTTTAAAGAAGACCCTTGGCAGATTATTGTTGAAAAAGTGAAACCAAAAAAGTTATAAAGTTTATATAAGTTTATATAAAATATATATTTTATGAAACATGTTGAACTCTAAAAAGTTGTGTTCCAAATTTGAGGTTGATAACTCAAAAATGAGCTTTCAGTAAGATTTTGTTTGGGTGCAGTACCAACATTTTCCCAATAGATGCCAGGAAAACTCCACTGGTGCACACAGTGGTTGGATTTGTGATTTGCAGTAGAGTTTTTCTCTCTCAAATATTACAAGCACACACACGCACAATTTTTTTTTATTACACACATATAAACCACACTCTGACATCCATACCAACACACCCACACAATTATAGCTGCATAATTTATCCAATTGACTATTTGATAATAATCATAAGCAGAAAACAGGAATAAAGCGAGTATTTGCTTTATAGGCCAAACTTGAGAGAATGTCACCATCTGGTAAAAAATGGTAATAAATTACATTTTGAAGACTTGCCAACAGAATGAAAGCCTATTAACTGATATTGCATAATTTTGTAGTTAAATGGCCCTGGGATTAAAAATTGCTTTCAATGGGGACATTTTTGTTCCTAAGGTCCTGAGTGGAACTATTTTGCGTACCTAGTACAAAATAGATTTATTAAAGAAAATGGGGGTGGAAAAGGAATATTCCAATAAAAATACACACCTGTGCCAGAATTTATGCAGTTGGCATTAACACAGGCAAAATGATACAAAAACAAAAAACCCTGAACAAGACAATGTCCATAAAGTCGCACAAGGGTTAATTAAATTGCAGGTTTAATTCTCTAAGTAAGCTCAGATGTTTCCCATAGTGCACCTGCATCGCTGAAAGCACCAGTGAGGTTGATAAAGCATGACTTTCACCTGCGTCACCTTTACACCTGAGACCAGCAGGTCTCTCCCCATCCCTTGTTTTCTGTCTCTTTCTTCCGGGAGAGTGCACAGGTGGATAAGTCCTTTCCTGGACTGTTTAAATAGGCCATTCCTGTAAAAAATAGCACAGATCCAGCCAATGAAACGGGACAGGGTATTACCATTTTTCAACTTGGTTCATTGTAGACTAACAAGATCTGTTTAAAGACAGAAGGAAAACAAGTTTCTTAACCTTGAACTTTCTTCCTACTGTCCCTGTTTCCATGGCAATAGCGCTAGTTCAGAATAGAGTAGTTCCTCTCTCCTGCCTTTAGCTCAGTCACAGAGACACTGCTCAACCCATTTATCAGCAGTTCTGGAGGATAACATAGCACTTCACACACAAACATACACACGCACACACACACACACAGCTGTCAGGAATTCACAGCAGCACACAAATCCCAGCATGCCCTTCTACCCACCTCATGCCTGTCTCTGTGGAGACTAGTGTGCAGGGACAGACAGAAACATGCAGTGTACAGGTGTAGCCTGAGAGATAGTCGTGACAGACTCCTGACAAATTTCAGCCTGGAGACTCTCTCCTGTCCATAAGGAGAAACACAAAATGTTGTGCAGTGGAGAAGTATCTAAATTATTATTATTTGAAGATTTGTTTTGATTCAGTTTTTTTTTTCTCTCCATCTGTGGTGTCCCTTGTTGATGACATCACAGCATATGTCATCTGTTCACACTTGGCAGGTGCTGCGTCATACCAGAGTCATTCTCACTCTTGGGGGAAAGAAAAAAAAAAAACACTAGGTATTGCCCCACACGCTCACACATCTGAAAAAGCTTACTTGGCATCCACTGTTTGCCATGGGCAACATGATGTGTTTGTCTCTAATGGCTCCTGCATCCGGCTGGGGAATATGACGGAACACACTCGAGCTGTGTCTGATGCAATGAGAGCTTCTAGCTTCCTCCTTTCTTCTGTCTTTCCTCTCCCTCTTTACCACCACAAAACTTTACTAGTTCAGAGATGAGCATGAGTCAAAATCTCTTAAGAATCTGTCATATTTCACCCCAAAATCAAAAGAAAGACACAATTTTACTGAAATTAGTAAAAAAAAAAAATAGGCTTATGTTTAGGGCCATTATGATGATTATCTGATAGTTGAGCATATTTCTGGTGCATTTCTCATTATTGTAATTCCAAAAATAACTACAATAATAAAATGACAAAAATAGTAAAATCACAGTCGAAATCCAGTCATTTCAATGGGAATCCGGTCAATCTTGATTTCTGTGTGAGCAGAGCTTCATATATTGCGTCATAAAATGGGAATTATGGAAATTGATACGAAAAATTTGGGTGAGATGTGCTTAATTGTCCAAAATAATTCCACAATGAAAAAAAAAATCAATATTTGAAAATAGAATTTTGCTGACCAAAAACTTCCACCTGATGCACATGTACTAACAATACAAAAATAGTGCAGCTGGAATTCGTTCCATCCCTAGACAGTCCCTCTGTTCCGGATTAGTAGCTAGGCAGGGAAATTCTTTTGGCCACCAGTAAACACTTGGACAGATTTTTTTGCATCTTCGTCTTTCCTCTCTTCCGCATCTTTTCATCCCTCTATTCCACACACGCCCGCCTCCTCTGCATCCCATTTCTTTCCCAGTAGCCCTGCTGATTGAACAGAGCTACATATCTTAAGCTGAAAACACTGCCAACAATTAGAACAATTACTGCCAATTTCGCCACCTGCAGCCCTACTGAAAGGAAGAGTGGAGCCCGAGCCAGTGTTTTATTTGCTGGAACGCCACTATGCACAATGTTTAATTACAACTAAGCTGCCAACATTTGTTCTATCTGTCTTTGAATATACACTGCTCGTTCATTCCTGCCAGCTTGGTCTTTCCGTCGCCGATTTTTCTCTTTCTTTTTAAATATGTGTGACGTGAAGTGGGTGTGTTGGATTTGTTTGCTTTGTTAGGAAGTGCTGGATCTGTTTCCTTCGGGATCAAAGACGTCCCATCTCTGCTGTTGGTGACACAAACACGCACTTGCACACACGCACACACACACGCACACACACACACACACGCACGCACACACACACACACACACACACAAACAAATATCGTGACCACGCCTGCATCAATGCAAGAGAGCTGCACTCAGCACCTGCAGCCGGGTTGGACAGCCTCTCTCTGAATCCTAATTCACCTCGTAAATAGGAAAGAGAAAAAGGCCATTCCTTTATTGCATCTCAACGAGCAACGAGTGAGTGTGTACGTGAATGCCAGCTAAAACCCTTGAATGGGGCTCCCAGATTACTCCAAAGTGCAGTCGTTTCAATGACATGACAAGCTTGTCAATTGCTTGTGCTATTCTTCTCTTGCGTAAATGGTTTGTCTAAGCGTTTGTGCATGCTATTCTGTTTTAATGGGTTTTAATGGTTCTGAAGAGGGCTCTGTTGCAGGGGC
This sequence comes from Squalius cephalus, assembly GCF_949319135.1. Lineage (NCBI taxonomy): Eukaryota > Metazoa > Chordata > Actinopteri > Cypriniformes > Leuciscidae > Squalius > Squalius cephalus. Next base: position 43,688,851 of record NC_137125.1, read on the forward strand.
TTGTTTAAGAAAAATGCTCAAGGGCGGAGTCCCGTCGCCTCGCTTTTCGAGTTCTTATTCGCAGCGCCAGAGCCTTCTCATCCCGTCTCATTTTGCATCCTCTCCTATGAATAAGTGATGAGATTTCATACATCACTGACCTCGGGCCTTTTTTACAAGTTCATCAATCATCGAGCCCCCTCCTTCTCATGAGGAGCAGATGTTTGGGGGTTCAGCCGTTTCAGGGGTACCACACTACTGATGACCACCATCAGCATCTGACCCCACACAGACCTGAGTCAGCACGTAGACAGGAAGAAAAGGTAAAAAAGGCTTCATTGGGAACGAATATGTTGGGAGAGTAGAGAAGTTAGGAAGCAAGAGAGGCAAAGAAAGAGTAATTGTGGGAGAGGTATTAAATGAGTCACGAGGGATCATTGATCTGCTGAAAGTGCAAAGTCTGCACTGAATTGTAAGTGTAGAAGCTGTGCTTTGAACTTGTACAACATGTTTGTGTGAGAGGGAACGACAGAAAAGAGAAACAGAGAACAAGACAATGTCTGAATCAAACTGACTGCAGTTGTGTTTGATATAGGGATGTGCCGTTAGAATCATACTGTGGGATAAAAGTAAAAACACTTCTATTTCTAAATCTATTATTTATTCTTTTCAAATTTAATTAAATTCCATTTTTATCTTATTAAACACAAATATATATATATTCTTATAATAATGATTATAATATACATTACCGTTCACAAGTTTGGGTTCAGTAAGATTTGTTTTGGAAAGAAAATTAATACTTTTATTCAGCAAGGATGCATTGGCGGTGACAGTAAAGACTTTTATAATGTTATGAGAGATTTGTTTCAAATAAACATATTTTATTCTTTTGAACTTTCTATTCATCAAAGAATCATGAGAAAGTATATCATGGTTTCGACAAAAATATTATTCAGCACAACTAATAATTAGAAAAAAAAAAAAATTGTGAATTTGTTATTTCTTTTACACTTTCATAAATGAAGTAGAGTAAAGTTTAAACTACAATAATGTGGTTTCTCACAGTAGTCTTAAGGTGCTCTAATATACAAAATACTAATATACAATGATCCTGGCATTTGGCACAGTTTCAGTTTTGATCCAATTGTGGCACATCACAATATATATTGTCATGGTGTAGTTTATACAAGATATCCAGCCCTAGATTTAGAATACTACATTAGCACCATATAACTCCCTACCATACATGTAGTTAGTGATCTCAAAATGAATAGCGTATGTTTTCTCCTGTATTTCCCTGTCTGGTTGTAAACGGTATATAAAAGTAAAATCAATATTTATTTCCTTATCAGAGATTATGTTCCAACTACAATGTGGTTGCAGAATGCTGCAATACTGGATAATACATATTTTTGCAACCAATAGATTGCAATCAGTCTTTAGTGGGACTCATGGGAAAGACAAGCTGGGAAAGTGGCGATAATGTGAATCTCAAGTAGATTCAATGCACCATATTATAAACACAGAGATTGTTCAACCACAAAAACAATCAAAACGAAGACAATCAGACACTGACTTCTGCATTGCCGCCTATTTGTATGCCTTGAAAATGGCTGTAGTACATTTGAAACGCTTCTCTATGCAGCTCTTAATGTATTGTCTCCAAAGCAGTGCTGAGGATGACGTATTGATTTGATCAATCAATGCAGTGAAAGCTATAAAGGCATGCTGTAATGGTGGCACTTAAGGAGAGAAGGCAGAACACTGATCATTCTCAAGGAGATAAAAAGAGAGAGGGAAAAAGCAACCAATAGAAAGCGACAGACAAAATGAAGGCTCAGAAGAGTGTGTGTAAAGTGGAGTTAAGGCTGCGTCTGCTACTTGTCTGTCTCACTGCTCCTTTTGTATTTTAATGATTAATGCGCAGCTAAGCAGGGGGTCCGATTCATCATTACTCTGGGCCCAGTCCTTTATTCCTTATACGCATTGCTCTGTCTTTTGTCCCTCATTTGTTTCCACCCATATTTCATTATTCAGACAATGAGCGAATATGTGACTCTTCTTGTCTGTATCTGCATTATTAGTTTGCTGTCCATCACACTGCAGTCGCGTCAATGAATCAGCGTCCTGCATCCTGAGATGTTGCCTCCTTAAGATTTAGTGTTTAGTGTAGTGATTTATTGTAAAAAAAAAAATCACTTGTATGAAAGTTCTTGTATGAAATCACTCTTATCTTACACATGTTCTTGTAATTTACACTGTCAACAGGTACATAGGGCCAGACATAGGGCTTCCTCATAGGGCCAGGCAGACAACTTTTCTTCTGCCGTATCCACACCGCTCTCCTGTCATCTGTCCGTTTCCAGAAACTCATTTAGTTGCACTTCTGCAACACTAAAAGCCCTTCGTTCCCTGGCAGCTGTTTGAGGGATAAAGCTATTTCAGTTCATCAAAGATTCATTGCCCCAAAGCACGTCCTCCGGAAATGGTCGGTGTATGTTTTAAAACAGACCTGCGGAAGCTTTAAACGCTTGCTAAGATACTGTAAAGAAAGGCAAGGTCTGTTGAGGACAGTGTCAGGGACAAGAGTGAATCTCTGTAGCACTGTTTCCAGAATGCAAACACATTTTTTTCCATAATTAGGATTCTGTTTTGGTGATGCAAATGGTGCTACAAATCCAGACTTCAAGTTTAAATATTTATTGCTCCATGTTTGGAGGCAAGGTCAGCCTGAAGTAAATTGTGAGAATGGTTGTGGGAAGTAAATGAAGGATTGGATCAGGACTGGGAATGTTGGTAGATGAGTGAAATGTTTAACCCTAATCCAGTAAAACCTTTTTCCACTTGGCTGGGTCACTTGTTTTGCCTCCTGCGGGCTGAACGGCTCCTGGTCTCATGTATGTTTTAAGAAGGCTCATATCCAGGGATGAAAGGATATTGACTTGCTTGATGAGCTTCTTTCCTTGGGGAGGGGGGCTAAAGCTCTTGAGTGCCTCCTCCGGGCAAAAGCAGCATGGAGTAAGAGAAGGGGTCTCTTACCACACTGACCTGCCCAGATTGGGCGAGGCTTTGGACACCGCAAATGGGCTTTTGTGGTTCCACCGTATAGCCATAAGTATCTCCATTGGGACATTCATTGTGCCTCCCAGTCATGGCCCTTAGTGCCATGCAGTGTGATGTTTGTGGGAATAGCGAGAAACACAGGGAATGCTTGGATAGAGGGGGAGAGGGGTGCTCAATCTGAGCCTACAGAGGTTAAATATGTTATGATTGATGAGGTAGCTTTAATAGCGCACGTCTGGCCTCCCCTATCGATTAAGGGATGGATTATGCATGCATTTCCCCATTGTGTTGGCACAACAGATGACTTAGATTACAGTGACGGATTCGGGAAATGTGAACTCTGAGCTGATTGCTTTTCCGTTGTGTCTCAGCTGCATTAGGAATGATGAAGCATGCTAGTCCTTCAGATGCTCCGAAAGCGGAGGCAAAGAAGCCTTCCGGAAGCCTATAATAATCCTGGTGTAATATTTGGGAAATCCTATTACAGACGTTTTTATGTGCCGAAGAAAGAAAAATAGGTAAAGACGACGGTGTCTCACAGAAGCGAAAACAGATTAGGACTTAACAAGATAGATGTAGACATGTATTAGTCTTTCCTTTTCCTCCTCCCCGTTATTCCCTCCCTCCACAATCTTGTAGAACAGTGCCTACTTTTCATTTTTCAATAGAGTTGTGTCTTTTCAGCAGTGAAAACTGCTGTAGTGTAACTAAGATACAATGCCATCAACAGCAGAATCAGGAGAGAGGTCAGGATAAGGGGGGACAGGGCACTGTGAGTGTGTGAGTGATTGTGTGTGTGTGTGTGTGTGTGTGTGTGTGTATATAGTCCACATTCATGCTCAATCAATAAGAGCTGATGACTGTAGATAGTGGCCCTGATACTTAATATTTAAAAGGGTCAAGTGCTGTGCAGCCCTGGTCCTAATTTGTATATTACAGCTTTATGGTCAAACACTGATTAAAACCTCATGCTGGTTTTGTGTTTGTGTTTGAAATTTGCCCCATCTGTCCCCTTATCTTGAGGTCTATCGGCTAGTCTCTTTTAAAATAAGATTTAATCTGATTTTTTTAACCTTGTTAAAAAATGTTAATAATCAGAGATGTTTCAGTCTACATGGATTTTAGTCAGTGTTGTCTTTTTTTTTTTCTTTTTTTTTTAGCCTTGAAAACTTGTTTTAAGAGAAATATGAAAAGAAAGTTTTATATTATATTTAATTAAATTTAAAAATGCATATATATATATATATATATATATATATTCATTAATTTCAATATAATATAAAACTTTATTTTGATATTTCTCTAAAAACAAGTTTTCTAGGCTAAAAAACAATTATATGTGTGTGTGTTATATATATATATATATATATATATATATTACTTTCAATAATTTCAGATATTTGCAGTATTTCGGCGCCCCCTTTTATGCATAAACTAAATCACCATCTAAAATGCTAAGTAAACAGAGCGTGTATTGAAGACCCAAGCAGATGTACAGTTGCTGTATGTGATTAACAGTGTCCACAGCTGTTTCCTGTAATTATACTGTACACACACAGGTTGTTGAAAAACTTATGGAAGCGTCTTTATAACTCTGGCATTTAACCATGTGTAAGATGGATTCTCCCTGGGGGCATCAGACAGTATGTGTCTTGCGTTCTTTTTCTCTTTTCTCATTCTCTGTAGCATGGCAGCAGATACAAGCATGCCTGTTTGTACCAATATTCAAATTCATTTCCCAGAAGAGGGCTTTGTGCCTGAGAACACAAGTCCAGATATCCCGAGTCCAAATAAGAGGGTGACTTTGTCTTAGTCAACAGATGGGCTTCTGCGGTTGGACTCTTTATCTTTAGCTTTCAGCCATATAGAGCCACTTTCTTTCTTCGTGTTTCTTCACTGACAGTTTGAGTTGATGGAAGCTCTCGTGTCATATATGGCTGTCTCTGCTGTCAGCGTACACCATACCAAGAGTGTGTGAACATCCATATTGGATTTCACATTCACTCATACTGACTGCGACACCAATGCGTTTGTATGCACAGCTATGTGCAGGTATATGTGATGCTGTTCCAAAGCCTAACAAGCTGCTTAGACAGTGGGTCTCATTCACTTACTGTGTAAATCTGTGTACAAATGTTTTCACAAATAATTTTTTGCATTAAAATGTATTATGATTTTCAATAGAATGTTGGAACGAAGGCATAAATTGCATACTCTGGGTGGCCTTAAACGTAAATGTAGATTTATGGTAGTATTACTTTGCAATCCCACATTAATTTCTTGCCGCAAGAAAAATAGCCTAAAAGTATTTCAATTCAATTTTAAATTGACTATTTTAGCCAATATTTATGAAAAAAAAAAGAAAAAAAAAGTGTGCAATTTATTTAATATTTTTCACTTTTTTCTACTTTAATATCAAAGTCAAAATATGGAGTCCTGTGAGTAGTGCTATTTGTGTTTTTGCTTATGTAGAGCATTTGAAATCAGCCTGAAGAACGTTTCAATTAGGATTCTGCCGTTAAATACACGGCAGCCAGCTAGGTTTTGGAAACATCTGTAGTGCGTGCTGACATACCTGGTGCGGTTATCTGCACTCGTGCTGCTGCTGCTGAGATAATTAGAGCCGTGTGATTAATGAACTGCGGGTTAATGTATAGCTTTAGAACAGGATGTGGAGCTCACTTAGATTCACAGGGAGTCTCAACACAGCCATAAAGCAGCCCCACTTCCTCTCGTACTGCCAGATGACTGATTAACGCTAGATGCATAAGGATCTCCAATTGATCATTTATAACCCAGCTCAGGAAGCCACTCTTACTCTTTAATGACACAGGATGTTGTGGTCCACATGAACAGCGCTGTATGGTTTTAATCCAGATATATTATACAGTATTAGAGCATTATGCTACTGTCTGTAAAGGTCTCTTTTACTCATCCGTCCCTATTTGAAAGCAAATGGAAATATAGTAGGTCACTCGCTGGCCATATGCGTGTGGATGAATCCTGACATGAGACAAAAGCAGAGGCCTGTGACCTTTTCAAAAGGGGAGATTTTCCCTGTCGTGACTTGCCTCCAACTTACACGCTGCTGGATAATCACGACTGTTCCTAGAAGAACGGCTTCTGCACGGCAATGTCAGAGCTGTTTCAGATGCGTCTTAAATGTTACACTCTCCAACAGTAAAATGACCTTAAACGGGGATGGAACTTTTGGTTTACATGCATCGCTATCCATAGTCATGATCAGTAATCATGAATAATAATGATCATGATCAGTCTGGTTTTTCTAGTTACCTCACATGGGGTACCTTTTTGGCCTTTGACACTTTTTAAATGGTTAGGAGACATATAAATATTGGAGAGATGATCAATGGCATCAAGACACATTGCAAGCTCTACTCAATCCTAAATCACCTGAATGAGCACCATGACTTAACATGCCCTGAGACTGTTTTAAATGGCAGGAATAGCCAGAAATGATAGGAAATTGAGAGAAGAGGTGGAAACATAATCCTACATCGCCCACAGGAGCACCACAGCACAATGTGATGCAGCTCTAAACACTATTCCAGTGGTTTTCAACCAGGAGGTCTCAGCAAACTTCAGGGGAGACTCAGGATGACTTAAAATGATTTAAAGTAAGACAAAAACAATTTTCTGTCTTTAATATACTGTCTTGAATAACATGAATATATGAGTAAACGTAATTTTAAAGTAGTGATTTCTAGACTAGACAATTTATTTCTAGTAAAACTTTTTTTTATAATGAATATACATACTTGTATTTATTCAACCTCTAAAATATTTTATGGGGTAGAAATTTAGTAAAAAAAAAAAAAATGTATTCCTTATCCAGTAAAACATGAACTACTGGAAAAATAATGGGGTCTTTAAATATTGTTGTGGGCAGTTGGGCCTTGGAGTCGAGAAGTTGAGAACCACTGTACTAGGCCATAGCTCTGACCACATGAGATACTTTAAGCAGTTCTTTAACAGAGAATCCACAATCTACACATTATTTGGTCAGTTTCAAACACATAAATGCTGAAGTACTACCAAGATCCTTGGCTAGTTTAATTCCTAGATTACACTAAATGCAGACTCAAAGTACAGGCTACAGCCATAGTTGTGTGTTTAACTGGAAGTGTCATCCGGCTTCATTCTTTGGTATTCTAGCCCCAGGCTCTTACTGTGACATACTGTGGGCAAGATGTTCATTTTTCACACAAGCAGCATGAGCCCCTCAGCGCCCACAGCCATACAACACGAGACGTGCGTCTCTCCAGGAATCTCTCACTGAATGACTTTATGGCCTCAAATATTCCTGATGGAAATGGTGCTGCTGGCCTCGCGGACAAGCAGCAGCTCCGGCTCTGATCAATAATGAATGGCCCTAGTGTGGAGCTAACAGATTGTGTGAAAGGAAAGGGAGGGGTGCAGACAGTCCAGTGCACTGACACAGTGGGAGCTGTCACTGACCTGCCTCTCTGACAGCGAAAGAGAGAGAGAAAGAATTAATAAGATTAATGCTCCAATTAAATAGGGAAGTGATGGCAGAGAGTCCTGTTGTGCTGCCAACCACAGAAGGAGACTATGCAAGCAAAACAAAGAATAAAAAAAAAAAAAAATGGGAAAAGACGTAAAGAAGGAAAACTGATGGGGAAAGAGAGAATAAACGTGGAATGAAGTCTCTGGTCCATTAAATCAGCTGTCAGTATGTCTACGCATCAGACCCGTCTGGAGGACCCTTGACATGTCTGTCCCCGCCTCGTCTGTGCACTCGCTACTGTTGTTATTGTCAATTACGTCCAATTGACAGGTAATTACCGTCATTTTAAGCGCCATCATCATTCAGTATGGAGTAACGTTGTGTATTCTACTGGTAATTAGTTAGACCGACATTCACGTTTAATTGGCAGTGAACCACAGCATTGCTATAAGGTTCGTTCTAAATCAACGATAGAAGAACAACTCGCACTTATTCTTTCACTTATGCTGCAATGATTTTTACTCTGTCTTAAGTGTTTTTTTTTTTTTTTATATATCTTGGAATGATTTATTATAGACATCTCCTAGTGGTGAAATGCCATGCAAAGCTTTGCATGATGACTCCCATCTGCTCAAATCTTATCAGCGCTCCCATAATACTCCCCTTCTTGCATTTTCTCCTTCTGTTTTTGTGGGTGTTTATCTAAACAGAAATTGCTTTTGCTGTAGTGTAGTGACTCGAGGCGTGAAGCACCTCAGCCATATTTGACTGCATCGTGACACTCTGAATATTTTTATTATGTGCTCTGATCCTTGTATATGACACTGTAACATTCATTGGCTTTTATTAATCACACATGCATCTGTGTCATTGTAAGTATCATCTTCCTTAAATGAGCTTCCATATTCTCAAATTAGTGATCTTGTAATGTATCCTTGCATGGATGTGTGTGGTTCCTTAAGCATTTGTGGTGTTATATTGTGTCTTGGTTTTGCCTCGGATCTCCTTTAAATGTAATACCTCACTCTGAAAGAGTCATAGTCACTTCAGATTACTATAATGTTTATTTAAAGCATGTGTTATTTTAGCATTATTGTATTGTATTGCAGTTCCTTCATGTGGGTATTCCCAGGACGAGAGAAACAGTCACAGATCAATGAACTGCTCCCAGGTCAGCGTCTGAGCCGAATGATATGTTGTTACTTTACAATTGACTTGGCCTCTGTGTTTCACCAGTGCCGACCACACATATCAATATGACTGTCCCCTTTGACCCAATGCAATCCAGACATTATTGTCAGGATAATTGATCAGTTTCATATTTGACAGCATGTGCGGAACGGGGGGTTGTCTCAGTTATGACAATTTTTAGCTTGTTTAGAAAAGAACATTTTTGGATTCTTTTGATGTAATTTCTTTGGTTTCTTTGTATATGTGTGTGTTTTTATATATATATGTGTGGGGGGGGGGGTTTCTTTGGTTTCGATGCATAGATTAAAAAAGAAAAAGAAAAAAAGAGGATTAAAGTTGGTGTTACTGCCGGCATGGCTCCTTCAACACATAGGATATTTAGATTAAATGAACCTCTGTTAAACTCCAGATGTAAACCTTTCATATCCAGATGGTTCTTTCAGGAACAACCGTTGACTAATACTTCATTTCCCATCTCCTTGTGAGTTGTTACATAAACATTTTGCATACATCAAAGGCTGGCTCACTTTCCAAGCATCCGTCTTACAGGTGTGGAGTGGGCCTGCTATGATCAGCGGGGACAGTTTTAGCAGTCCTCCCAAAGCTCATCTATTAGAAATGTGAACTCTGGGTTGCCCGAGTGCCACAGCGCATTAAACAGTGTTATGACAGCCCCCGGTTACCCTTTTTAACATCCAAACCCTTTCTGGGGCTATTTCAGAAAATACCTAAGTGGGCCGCACATGACTCAATGCTTCAGGATGCGCAGTGTGGTTCTCAGGGTGGCTGGTGTGGATGCCAGTGAGCTGGCATGGAGATCAGAGCCATTAGGCGATGGAGAATCGTTCTGCAACTACAGCCAGCTGCCACACTCAGCAAATTTAGCTTTGACTCAGTTTATTTAAAAAAAACAAAAAAAACCCACTCAGGATAGTGGAAACCGCATGAGTTCTTGCCAGGAGTTTAGAGTTTAGATTTGATCCGTTACTGTGGAGGTGTTGAGCTAAAAGGTTTTTGACATCAATTTCAACCATATTCAGACCATTCTTAACCTTCAGGTTTTCTATAGATTTATGCTGTTCTAGCAGCCTGAAAATGAATTCATTATGTTCTGCAGGATCAAAGAGAATGTGAACATTAAAGTTTTACACTTTTATCTCTCTCCAAGCACGTGCAACAGTGGAATCTTGCTATTTTTTGATAAGTGGCTTTAATTGCAGACCTAGTTTTTGGGCCAAATCCATATCCACATCCTTCTAAATCCAAACATCCTTCCGTTTTGCTGGACAATAAAGAATGTGTTGCCCCTTAGAGGTTCCCCATTTTGGCTAGTTGCACAGTGGACCTTTAAAATTGTTGCACAATTGCCTCAAACCGCAATCTCTGGCCACGTAGGACCTTATTATCCTGGACATTGATTAATAATACCCTGCAACATGCAGAAAAGACACATGATTGGGTGAGAGGAAAGAAAGGCAACAGAAATGTGCAGCTTTCTGATAAAAAGCAACCTTGCCTTCAGTTAATTATCTGTGGAATCCTTGTTTTCCTCCAAACAGCCAGATTCCTTCAGAAGCAGCACCCCCTGAGGATTTGCCTTAGAAATGCATTGTCACATCTATACTTTAGGAGGACAGTGATAGAGAAGGAAGGGAATTTGCGGTCAGCATTGGGAAGTGAGGGGCGTCAGGGTGAACAGAATAAGGTTTCTCTTGGGTCTGAAACTGATTAATGAATCTCAACCTTAGGCACTATGCTGCTTTTCTACAGCAATGCAGAGAGGAAGTAGCACTGGTGCAGTCACATTACCGACAATAAGAAGGAAGTCTATGCAAAGAAGGTGCAGAGGGCTTTAAGTTGTGGAGTCTCAGCAAGGACGAGGCGGTTCTGATTTACCTGCCAGAGTGCCGTATGTCTGGCCTGTCTGTCTCTGGCCCCTGGCACTGTTGAGCGTTGATCAGATTGCATCTGTGTGCCGGGCTCAGGCAGCATCTGCTGTCTGCTCTGAACTGCCCACCCTGCCAGCCGGCCCACTCCACTCACACAGAGCCATCTCGGGGTCGAGAGCGGTAAAACGTACACCCAGAGCGCCTGGTAATTACTGCTTCTCTCTGGCTCTTTCACATTCTTGCAATAGTTCTGTTCCAAAACCTAGTGAGCTGCCTCACTGCCTACACAGGCAGCTGCTTTCTAAGACAGCAATATAACTCACAGAAGCTCATAATTTGACTGATTTGGAACACTCTACATAACATAACATAAATGCCACTTTGCACAAGAGACATATAATTGTTAAAGTTGACGTTAGTATGTTGCTAAGCTAATGTTTTTTGGCATTTTTGTCTTTGAGATCGGATAGTATAGAAAACCGACAGGAAGTGAAGTGGGAGAAAGAGGGGGACGGGAACTGCTCATGCTTTATCAGCTAGGACATTGGGAGAATAAGTACCTGTATGGCTGAAGAAGCAGAAAAGGTCCAAAGCCAGAAGAAAGAAAGACTGATAAAGATAAAACAACATATATAAGGTGAAAACCTGAGTGATGCCCAAGTTCCTGTTCTTTTGTAATTATTGTGCAGACCACTCTATAAAAGTCACTAGTATCAGTGTAATTTAACTAAAACTCAGATGAACAGAGACCATCACGCTGATCCAGGTCGACAGATTGCAGTGCAACGCCATTGTGGTATCTGTACTTAGAATACATGAGGAACAGTGATGCTAATGCTAGCTTAAGAACTGCTGAATGCATCTTTAAAACATAGCTCACTACCTTTTGAAACCATACATGTCTCTCTTTTGTTTCTTTATTTATCCTCTCTACTTACATTCTCCCTCTTTTTTCTGTTCCTTACTGACCATCTTAACATCTCTCCTGTCCTTTCTCTACCTGCATGTGGCCACTGACCCTTCCATCCAAGTCCAGATGGGATGGCCACTGAGAGATTAATGAAGCACACCGGCCCTCGTCTGAGTTTCTTCCTCTGTCTCTTCATCTGACCGCCTGTGATCAGACCCCACACCTTAAGGCCATATTGCGACTGGCTCTGCGGTCACATGCCAAAGCCATGAGCCAACACATCAAATCCTGCACTTAGTAGAGCAACGCTTCAGTGACTGTAAGACTCAAACAGTAGGGGTTGCAAATGTGTATTCCAAAATTTTGGGAAGCATTTTGTTTTAGCTATTGTCTGCGGTGATATTAACACCAAAGACAAATGGAAATCAAAATCAACCCCATATACTTTCATAATAGAGGTCCTTGGTCTTATTGCGCACAATTTTTCAGTGCATGTAACCCCAACAGAAAGTGTTGGGCTATCTAACCCAAATAGTCACTGAAAATCAACTGAGATTGGCAGATTTTTTTAGTCATTAAAATTGACTCCTGCATTGTTTCTGCCTCCTCATGCCAGCCTGACACTTTTGATATTGATTTAAAGGTTGAGATTTGATTTAAGGAGACAGAATGCTACAGATCCAGGTGTGCTGGTGTGTAGAATGGGTTACACAGTGTTGTTTGTGTGTATTGATCTGAATGAGCTGCTCTGTGTTGATATGGCTCTGTCTCATCTCTATTTGAAGGAAATGACAGATATGTTTGTGTCTGGAACAGTCTCTCAGTCCCTGGTGTCCTCTTTGGCATGAACTCAACCTTTGGTCAATGATATAAAGTGTTTACAGTGTAAATGAATGCCTGTGTGTGTGTGTGTGTGTGTGTGTGTGTGTGTGTGTGTGTGTGTGTGTGTGTGTGTGTGTGTGTGTGTGTGTGTGTGTGTGTGTGTTCACAGGTTCTGGCATTGTTTGTTTCTGTGTATGAAATCCAACTACACACAACTCTCAAACATAAACACGCTAGTAAACATTATTTAGAGTGTGTTTTACAGCTCTGACCCAATCCCAGCAGTCAATAAAGGCGCTGAGCAGATGCATGCATCGGACTTTACTTTCATATAAGCTTCTCAAAGGAGTATAGACTACAGTTTGCCTTCTCTCGCTGTAGAAATGTGCTCCCTAAATAAAATTTCTCTTCCATTATCTGTTTATGCACATGCATGAGCTATATCAGATATAATCTCCGGAGATCAGCCTGCCTCGAGTCTGCTCAGTGTCATGATTGGCTTTCATCACCGGCGTGGACACTGAGCTCAGTGTCGCCGTGGTTACGCCTAGAACATAGCTGCATAACTTAATTACTGGCATTTTCACTCCATTTTCTCTGACTATTTTGAGCAGTTTGAATAAAGCTAATATCCCGGCTGTTTGCAACAAGGACAGATAACCCGATCAGGCCTGTAATGAAAGTGATTAGTTTAAATTGTGTTAAGACTCGCTGGTCGTGATGTTTTTTTTCTTCTTCTAAGCCTTTGAGAACATGCTGGTTGACTTGATCTTCCTGTCCTCATCAGTTTATATGGGTTCAGAAGAGTATAGCTAATTTTTTTTTTAATACCTTCTCTTGCAGTATTAAAAAACAAATTCACAAAAGCGAAATTACATGAAGTCATACACAAAACCTTTTAAGGGTGAAAACACTTTTTACTTTTGGTTTTGCAGGATAAGAAAAGGAATGCTTTTTTGGCATATGGTGCTTTGTGACATTATTTTCATTAGAATTAGGCACATATTCTCCCTCAATTTATGTTGTAATTTGCAGAGATGTTTTCCTATTGAGTTTTTTTATTTTATTTTAATTTTCTCTTTAGAATAATCTTTTCTGGAGCCTTTTCATTTTAAATAAAATTAGCAAAAAGTACATGAACTCAAATATTACTTTAATGGCACTTAAGAATTTAAATGATATATTTTTCACATCACAGTAATGAGCCTTGAGGGGCTTAATTTGCTTAATTGTCATGAAATATTACAATACAAAATAAAATCTTAATTGTACTAAAACTAATTTCTTCACAACAATTTAGAAACAGTTTATTTTATTCTCTCTTTGTATTTCGAGTGATATGACTTGTTTTTGACAGGATTAATAAGATTCACCCTGATCTGTGGTTAAAATACTAGACTCAACATTAGGATAACATCACTACTGCTAGTTCATTAGAATTTATTAGGCATTATTTTGTCAGTTTAAGCATGATCTCCTGTGTTCCATTTTTTGGTTTTATTTTAGACATTGACTGTGTACCTGTTCTGCTCTGCTGCATTTTTCTTTATTTGTTGTTATGAGAAGACACATAACCCTCTGTTTCTGCTGCTCAGTAGAGGGAAACCGGGATCAGGAACTGATCTGTTTCAGAGAATTATTCTGACACAAATACCGTCCTCCTGCTATCATGATATCTATAAGAGTCCAAAAAAAAGAAAGAAAAGAAAAGGCTTGACCTTTTTTTTTTTTTTTTAAATTGCATTTGACAGGATTGAGCGCTTAAGGGAATATTACTAATGTACACTGTCCCGGCTCTCATAAACGCTTTTCTCGTGGCAAATGGTGAATAGATGAAAGCACTTAATCTGTCAGGATTTGTCAGGAGACTGGAGGAGTTGTGATGTGTCAGTGGGGTTTGCCTGAGCGTGTGCATCGAGATGTTTAAACATGTTCTTCCTCTCCTCTTTCCTCTGTCTCTCTGCTCCATCACCTCTGACTCCCAGTATATAGCTCACTTCCACCTCCAAAACAGCAAGCATTTTGAAGAAATGTGCTTATTCGCGCACAAACAAGCTCTGTTCCAAAACCTAGTGTTCAGCCTACTTCTTACAGGCCTCCTAAGATAACGTCCTAATCATCATTATTAGCATGTTGCAGAGTTAAGCACAATACTCCATTCAGTTGATAATTTTCAGTATTATGTAAGTTTGTTTAGATTCAGCATTTCTCCCACTTTCTCCACCATCTTGTTCAGCCCCCCTTGAACTCTGTGTGCATTCTGGGTTTGCTTTCTCTGCAAAGGATACATGCAATGCCGCCTTAGAATTTGTCTAAAATGTGGTATCTTAGGAAGCGGCGTAATTAAAATATTTAAAATGTTGCATCCGTATCTAGGTTTTGGAATCAAGCAAACTCTTTTTCTTCTTCCCACTCACCTCCGTGAACTGCTGTACCCTTGTGCTCAATAACCCACTGAGTTGTTTTTCCAGCCCCTGAGAGCTCTTGCCCCCCCATAGAGCTCCCACAATCCACCACGGCGCCACACTGCACTCCCTTCTTCCTCTCTGAGCCCTTCTCCATGCCCTGCCTGATGCGTAATGAATGCAAATTTAGGCAAACGAGATGCACAAAAGAAGAGCCACGTGTCCCAGCATGCCTCCCTGTGCTGACTCGTTACCTGCAGGATTCATCGGTCCGCAGGAGCAGGCAGACAAGCATCTGTAGGACGAGCTTTGAGAAGAGAAGAGATGCAGCTGTCTCACAGTGTGATTGGCTGCTGCAGCGGGAGGACGAGTCAAGGGGGGTTCATTTCCAAAGGAGCTTGTCTCTTTTTTTGGTGGTTTTGATTTGGCATGTCGAGTGGAGTTTCGCTTTCATGCTGAATGGGATTTTGAATGATATGTTGAAAATAGATGGCACACTCAAGGATGATATCACCTGGTTTTCAGTGTCCTCTCTAGAACAGTCATAGTTCAGGACATTCGCCATTCATGATTCACGCTCTCAGCTACCAGTTACAGCCAGACTTGTCTCGCTAAAGCTGCTAAATAAAGGCCCAACTGTCCTCGCAGTGGAGGAAAAGTGAAACTGTGAGCTGCATATTTGATAGCATTGCCACCATCTGCTTTATTGAAATTCACCGAGAACGTTTCCACCCCGCTGAAATGCTGAGTCATTATCTCTGTGTTATTACACCCCATGAGTGACAGAGCGAGACTTTACAGGTCACACAAACACCCATCAGGACTGCCAAAAATGCATCATAACACATCCCTTACAAGCGATTATGACAACACAACATCTTGACATTATCAGAATTTTGCCATATTTTATCTCATGCGCTCTGATTTACATGAACTGCCAATCATGCTTTTAGATTGAGCACTCCAACTAAAGAAAGTGATGTGAGCAGCTGTAACTTTGCTAACACAGCATCCTGATACTTTCTTACATAGGATGATGGGAAATATCTGAAGTAGATTTACAGTAGCTGCTCCAACACTGAATATATTGGTGCTCGTTGAAACGACTGTACCTGCCTCATTATCTTTGTACGAAGGATGACCATGTGGTCTTCCTTCACGTCCCCCTCCTCATGAATATGCAGTGTGACTGACTCCTCGGGCACATCATAGTGCTATGATAGTATCATCACTCCCAGGAGTGAATATCTGATTAATCTGTCAGGCAATGATATAAAGAGAGCATAAATCATGTATTGATGTCTCTCTCTTAGGCACTTTTCTTTTAAATAAATGTTCAGTCTTATCCAAGAGGTGACACTTAAGTCCAGGTCTTTTAGGATATATAGGTGTCCTTTGCCATGCCTGTCTTATAAAACCTCATGAAAATATGGTCTCCTATGTCTTTAGTCTCTCTCAATTATGTATGCCCATTAGTTTCAATTTTCATTAGAGTCAATTTAGGGAGAAAAGCATAAACTCATTGGCCCAATGTGACATGGCACTGCCTAGCAAAACATCTGTTGAATGTTGTTTCCATGGAAATGACGTGCTTTCAAAAATGTGCTTATTTTGTGTGCGTGTGATCGAGTGGAAAATATTTTTACATTAAATTGACGTCTGTGTGTGTTGGCATGTATTTTTCTATAGCGGTGTGTCCTTCACATTTGAAATAACTTGGTTTTTTTTTTTTTATTAAACTTCATTCTTGTGGATGCACCTTTGAAAGCAATTCTTTCACAGAGGACCTTTTGTCGCAGCTGAGTTTTGTGGGTAGTTACTATAATTGGTAGGAGATCCTGATCTCTGCAACAAGCCATACAGTGTATCTTTCTCATATTCGCCTGAAGAGAAGACCTCTTTTTATGCCCTGAAAGTTTTGGATTCGAATAGCTTAAGGAGCAGAATTTGTTACAGCACATTATGTTATTATAGCAGCCCAGAGCCTATTGTTCTGAGACTGAAACAGTACACTATCATCACTTCATCAAGATTTTATTTGTTATATGATTGTTGTTTTTTGGTGGCTTAGCGGGCCTTAAAGACCCATATGCAATAGCTTTGAAATGGCATTTTTCTGTCCTGTGTTGCCATATTGTTTACTGAAACAAAGTTTGGGCGGGACATCGGCTGGCTCATCCTTTTTTCCAACAGGCTTTTGTTATTTTGCTATCTGTAAGAGACTACAGATGGTCTCAAAGCTAACAGATTTTGACTAAAACTCTCTAATTTTAATTTAATTTGGTCTGATGTTCCAGTGATGGTTTTGACCAGTCAAGATGCATAATTTGTAAACCAGGAAGATCATGGCAAACATTTCAAACAGGCATTATTAGGTTTTGAATTTGAATCGAATGCTTCAGTCAAATTTCTGAAATTAAGACCATTATTAGCTTAGAGCTCTAGAAATGTATAATAAAGTCCATATTTGTTCAATCTCATAGTGAACACCATGTCAAATTTCTGTTTTGGTTCAACAGTTCTTGTATAAAAACACAAATTTGTTCTCCAAAATCTCCTTGAACTGCAGTAATTTGTTGCTGAGGCTGCCGTCCACCTTTGTGACTCACTCATGAATATGCATGTATTTGCTGTCCAGGAAGCTTTTTCACGACCGTATTGTTTGTTTAACTTTGAGTGAAGGCTAGTTACCACCTACGGTACTGGCTCCACAATGGCAGCCTGGATGAGAATTAGTGTTCATGAATATGCATTAACACCTGCCCACAGTGGAACTCAGGTTCAGCCATCCAATGCGGAGACAGAACTTTGGATGGGAATGATGGGGAAGGAGAGAGAACGGAAAGAGGAAGGCAAGTTGTTTGTTTGGGGCTTCCGCTGGGAAACATTACAAGTTGTTTTAATCACAAAAAATAGAGGAGAAAGAAAGGGAGAGATGAATACTCACTGTGAGATGTCATCTTTTATAACTGTGACTAAAACACAGTTTAATGGGTGACCACTCTCTCATCAGGGCTCTTGGTTTAACTCTGTTAATAAGCTCTGCCCCAAGGCACTAACAAAACTCCATCAAAGCGTAATACACACGCGCACATAAATTAACAGTCTTAGAGATTAGCTCAGTCATTAGATAATGATGCACACATTAACTACGGTAAAAAGGGTGCATTTGCTAAACAATTAGCATGTACAACATTTCAGCACAAAAACCTTTTCACAAATTGGGTGTCAAAACAATTTAGACAATTAAATTCTCCCCAAATAGCTTAAAATGTGATTTACTACAACTATTTGTTTACAGAGGCATTAAATCATGGTTATCATAAGATCTGTGTGAAAACTCTTTGGCTCAGACTGGAGGCAGGTGATGAAACACTGTGTAAACCGCAGGAGGCATGAGTCATTCTGAGGCCACAGCTAAAGTGCCAGTTCTCCACTTCTCCGCCATCACGGTGGTCCTCTGATAATTCCCAGCTCTTGGGCACAACAGGTCAACCTCTTTGCCTAAAATATTAAAGACCACAGAGCCCCAGGAACAGTGCAGTGATTAGACTATTGAAAATTCAATGTTAGACAGAAAGGCAGGAGGGGGTTACCTCCTGCAAGAGTATCCGGCTGATAATTGTCCCACTCTTTTTCTCTCTCTAGCTCTTAAAATTGGACGGATGTGCAGAGTAGGAAGTAAAAGAACATGGCACGGCTCTTAAAGAGTGAGCTTTAGATGATCAGCAAGAAAGGGAGAATGGGCAGCAATTCTAATGACGAACAATAAGGCAGCTAACCAAGCAAGAGATTGAGGAGAAATTGTCAAGTTTATTTTTGTTGTTAATTGCAAGGGCAATCAGACTGCAAAATCATGGCCCATAATCATACATTGAGAATTACTTGGGTGCCAAAGACCAAAAAAGTGCAGCATCTAGAAAATGACACTTAAATCAGGTCACTTGATTCTGTCACCACATTGTTCATTGGGGGGTTTATATCTGGGAACTCATGTCAAACACTGGCATTGTGTCATGCAGACAGGCTGGAGAAAGGTGAGCAAAGTGTGATTAGTATTTATTGACTGTCTGTCACGCTTGGATCGGGTTAATGCTTGTCTTTTGATGGGTCTGAAGTCAGCATTCATTACATTCTTACTCATGGAGACATCATCAAGACAGCACATTTCTGCTGTGTGTGCGTGTGTGATCATAAACCATGGGGTAATGTGTCATTGTGCCACAATGGCAGCCTGATAGAAAAGCTTGCCAAGGCCACAGGTTGTATTTTGTTCCAGACTCTCTTTATACTGCATGATTTCTGGCTGACAGGAGGCATGGAAAAGAAGAAAATAGAAACATTGAGAGAAGAAAGGGGAACAGAATTACATACAAAAGAGATGGTGAGAGAGGTTTCTAGGTTCATAAGCGTTTTCCTTCATACTTCTTCTACAAGCTATGTTTCCAAGAACGCATTTAATCAGAATGAGGTTATTCTCATACTTTGTGGCACTTTGTTTTCTTTAAGGATGCTTATGCTAAAATGTAAGTGTAACTGTTTTTTAGAGCCAGAACTATTCTGACTACGACTGTTTGTTACAATGTATGATTTACGCACACAGATTTTGCATTAGTCACACAAATTTGCCTCGTTAACCAACAGAAAGCTGCTTTGTTTCAAAGTGACTTCTGTTTGAGTGGTGCTTCAACCACATAGCAACTGCCCAGAAAACCAAAGCAAAGCAACCCATTATTAATGTACTATAAGTCTCTCTGAACATATTAGGCAACCACCCACAGCACCCTAGCAACAAAACTGTGAGTTATACATGTGTTAGCACCATTTACATTTTCTTCAGTAAATGTAAAGGTGTCGTCATCCATTTAATAAAGTTCCAGAGCAGATGCGCTGGAAGTTTTTAATGGAGAGGTCTGTTAAGAGAGTGCTCAAAACAATATATCAGAGAGCTCCTCCGCTTCTGCAGAGCCTATATTAGGATGCTAAATATACACCACCTTCTGAAGCCATCAGACCCATTAATCAGACCTATCCAGCCTGCTGTTTCCCACCAGGGTGTTTCTGTACTGTGTGAAGTAGTCACTGACGTCACATGACGGAGAGAGTTTTTAAAAAGTTCATGTTCCTTTTAAGCATCTGAGAGTGCTGTTTTGTACTTTTGGTTCTGTTCGTTTGTTGATAGTCCTAAACCCATATCACAGAGGCACCCTGTTGAGTGATGGAGTAGTAAAGAGAGCGCTAATTTTACCTGTATGTCCTCTCCTGTCTCTTGATCTCTGTCCTCTCCTTTTTTCTTGGTCTTCCTGGAGGACTTGAAGAGAAATAAATCTCTGAACTTTCAAAATGACCTCCACCTTCCCCACCAGCGTGGTCTCCTTTTTCCAGTGACAACAATTGAGTTTTTGATAAAGCTTTTATTTTTTTAACTACATTTTAGTCGTCTTTTTTCGTTAACAATATTGCATGTTAATATAGTCACAGTTATCATTTAATGACCTTGGTGTCGTCTCGTCTTAGTCATGCTTTTTGTTAACGAAATTAACACTACTAGAGATAACAGCACAATACTCTACTAGCCATAAAATACATAGCACACCAAATTATTGGGTACAATAATAAATTTTTAATGACATCAAACTATTTTTATCAATACTTTAAAGTTTTGATTGAAGATTTTATTTGTATTCAACATTTTCCGCATCGTCCACCATCTCAGCTCTGCTCAATTCATTCTGAAATCATCCACAAATGATATAGATGAGGCTGCCTTATCATTTGGGTAAAGTTATTTTAGGAGGAAACATCATTAAATTGCCTACAGAACTTTTTGGTGATGTGATGTCTTAAAATGCTTGCCTCTATGTGCACACTAGGTTTTGGAACAGACAGAGCAAATGTCTTTGAGCATTATTGGCCCTGCACTCTCATTTTCCTCTTCCTCGTTCTCATTTCCACTCCTGTTGTGATTCTGCTTCAAATAGGCCCCAATCCACAATGACTCCTCTCTGAACACAAACACACAGACAGCGAAAGAGGAGAATGAGAGGAAAGCCTTTGGGAGGGTCAGAAAGAAACTTTAAAGGAGAGATTAATTGCAGAGGGACTTTGCACTGTGAGTCAGATATGAGAAGTACTCCGAGCAGAATTTGGGATCTCTTTCTCTCTGTCTCGCTCTCTCTAACAGTGTCTCTCGCACACACACATGCCTTGGCTCTCAGTTAGTTACTTGGTTATGAGTCAGTGATATTATTTTTTTCACTTTCCCATAAGGCATACACAATCACGCACAAACCCATATGAAAGAAAAATCACAAAGGACATTTTTTTTTCTCATGTCTTTCTCATAGACCGTAAATGGAGGAAAGCCTCTTGCTTCTCAGAATTTTAGAAAAAAGACCTTAATCTCAGTGTCTCCACTGAGTGTCTCAGATTTGCCAAGATATCAAAGCCTATTCATTTTTTTTATTCTTATTTTAATTTAATTTTCAGACATTTCTCATAATTCTATCCACATCCATTTGATAGCTCTTTACTCTTGTCTCATTTGTTTCCATTTTTATTTATTTTAAGTAATTTAAGGAGAAACATCTGAGGCAAAGTTGGTACTTAAGTGAAAGTCTCTCTTTGTCAGAGGTCACATTCTACTAGGAGAAACGACTAAAAAAGTGTCTTCGGAGTCCATCCGTCATTGTTGCAAATAGGCTCTAATGTTTGTTTGTTTTGCTGTGAGGTTTTGCCTAATGGTCCTTGCTAATGAATGGATTGAACATTTCATTTGTAAAGCTGGCATGCGTAGCTTTCTGCACTTTTCATTAGGTTTTACCAAATCACCCAAATACTCTCACACCCCCCACACTCACAGTCATGTTGAGTTTTCCATGAGTTGTAATTAAATTGCTTGTTGTTGAAAGATATTCTAATGGTGTGAAGAGGTGAGAAATGGGTGTCCTGATTGGATCCGAAAGGTGCTGAGGGTTGTAGTGATGCTCCACGACTCTCTCCATTTACCACCGCCAACATTAATGATCTGTCCTACAGAGTCTCAAGGACTAATCATAATAATGATCAGCTATTGCTGATTGTGTTTGTGTTTTCATTCAAAACTCTAGTGGTATTATCTGTTGATGTGTGTCAAAAGATATCAGGCTAAACAATGAACACACATTACTGCTGAGTGGCTGGTCTTCACATGTGATGGATGGATGGATGGATAATCACCGGAAGAATGGCTTAGAAAGGACCCTCAAGGTCATGATTGATTCCCAAGGAACAAACATGCTGATGAAAATTAAATCATTCGGGATGAAAGCATTTGCCAAATGCATAAAGTTCAACAAGTTACCAACGACAAGCTATATGTCTGTCCATACTGATTGCAAAATGCAGCGTCACAGTTTCAGCCAATCAGAAGATTCTTAATGTAATGACTCAGATTTTGATCCTATGGGATTTCACTGTAGGTGGTGTTAGGCTATGTGATAGAAAATAATAAAAAATGTATTCAAAAATCAAGATGGTTTCTGCGTAAGCATTTTGTGGGCACAGATTACATGTGGGCCTTCTCATAACTTCCATTTTCATGCACAAGTCGTCAGTCTTTAATATAAGCCCGTTCTGCTTCGATTGGCTTTAGACAGTGACGGACAGTATGAGTGTATTTTGGGTTGGAAGCGCACACAATAATGAAGCGATCAGTCCTTAAAGTGTCCAATCTTAAGTGCCAGGGAATGGCTTTTGTTCATAACCAAGAGTGACACTTTGATAATTACAATTCGGTCTTATGACGTCCCAACTGAAACGTTGACAAATGACTTATTCATGCGTCTTGCCCTTGCACACAGGAGCGAGAGTCCTCATACATCTCCACGTTGATGTTGAAGGACGTTTCAGTCATGAAGCAGTTGCGAGAAATTTGCGCGAGCTCTCTTAGTATTCAGAAGAGACTGTTTTGTTACTCCAGAGAAGAAAAGGCATGAGGTAGATGGAAGGGGGGAGTTGAAAAGTGCTTGTCACCCTATGCCAAGATGTTGGGTCTCTATAGGCCTCTGGGTACCTGGCTGCAGTTAGAGACTCTCTTCCTTGCCTCTCTCTCTCTATCCACACCCTCCAACTCCGGTCCACCATGCAGGCCCTTGTTGCCATGGTAACTGGCGGAGCGAGAGCCGCAGTGATGAAGGGAGAGTCGTCTGAGGGATTCAGACAGCCTCTGGAATGTGGTTTGACATCAAACACAGCAAACTCTCTCTTTTTCTCTCTCGTTCTGTCCATCTTTCACTCTCTGTCTCTGAGTTTACGGTGGTTGAGTTGAAGGTGTATGCTGTCTGCTTTAAAAACTAGATGTTTCCTTCTTTCTCTCTGTTGCTGTGAACGATCAAACTCTCAGGGTGCTCTCGATCTCTCTGATAGTCAGTTTGCACTCAGATTCTTTTGATGGGCGCACAAGTGTGTTAGCTTGAGTTGAGTCTCACCAGAGACTGTATAAGGGGTAGACAAAAGAATAGAAGATACCATAACACTGGCTCATGTACCAAAAAAAGCCCTGCCTAAAGAAAAAAAAAAGCCAGTCACCTTTTTGGTAGAGTAAACTGGACCAAGTGCTTTGACTTACCTTAAATAGACTTTGGTCTTGATCCTTCCCAATACAAGCAGGAAGTCACATCTGTTTACATCTTTTTTTCATGTTTAGTGGATCATAATGTCAGTTCACATTTATATCCTATAAATGTGCCTATAAGTAACTGTGTCAGCATTGGTGCGTCTGTGTTGTGACCTTTGACGAGTCTTTAAGTGGCTGGGAGAAGAGCTTATTAACAGAGTCAAGCCAAGAGCCCTGATGAGTGAGTTGCCACCCATTGAACAGTGTTTTAGTCACAGTTATAAAAGATAAGACATCTCAGTGTGAGCGTTCATCTCTCTACTGCCCTCTCTCCTCTTTAAACGGTTCATTACTGCCTGCCTTCAACAGCCTGCTAGGAAAAAAGATCACTATCCAAAGGAAATAAAGGAGATTGAAGAGAAAAGAGAGAGGCGATGAAGAACTCCTTCGTTAGTCTGACACTGATTGGTCGACTCAACTGTGATTTGTTCTTTCAGTTTTGTTAATGGAAAAATGCAGAACATCCGGCTTGTCATGTTATGGTTAAATGCACATACAGTAGCACTGTTCCAGAACTTTGTGAATGCCCTTGGTGTCGGCAGCTACTTTCTAAGGTAGCGTCCTAACTGTCATGAATAACTGTGACTGATTTTAATTGATAAAGACTTTCACTTGAGTCTTGATGAATTGGAAGTTTGAAAGAACAACATTTTAAAAGTTTTTCGTTGTAATGTTAAAAAAATTATAATTGCCTATATTATACTGAATACAAGTGGCCTTGCCTCAATTTAAGCCAATGAAGATGTAGAAACTGGAAGAATAAATGATTTGTCAGAGGAATGAAGAAAGCAACCTTGATAATTGTAGCATGAACTACAAAGTACAACATTGGCTTTTCAGAGTAATGGCTGCACACTGACCTTTAGTAACAATAGGGGTGAGATGAACCACCATCGTGATGTTGATCGGTCACCACCGGTCCACACTCTTTATTCCTGCTATATTTATTGCACATTTTTGCAGTGTTGTCATCAGAATTAATAGGGAGACCCTGCATGTAGGCCCATGAGTAATAACAGTGCATGTTTACTGTGTGGACAGTAATTAACCCCCTGAGTGAAAGAGATAATTTCAGTGTAATTACAATTCTGTGTAATCAATTTATTTCTGCACTCCTTTTTGCTGTGCTGAGGCAGCCAAACAAAGCCAAATGTGTTGCTCACTCTCTCCTAATTACAAACATATCCAATTAATTACACACAAACACTCTCTCATCTGACTAGACAGACAGAGGGATAGGCACATGTACAGACATACAGTCCTTCTGTTATAGGGATGATAAACAGAGTTAAACAGATATGTCTTGATTAAAAGCACATGCATGTCGCCCCCATGTACGTTTGATGTGGGGGACGTTTATAAGCCCACAGATCTCTGCTGGATCTAACAGAAAAGCAGACGCACAACACACACTGTGACAGATCACTCATGTACTTTAGATGTCCTCCTTATACCTGCTGCGTTTCTGTCCTCCCTCCTGCTGAACACACAAAAATACATACATGTACACACAGACTGCACCATACCTTCATTTTCATTTTGAAATTAGGATTAGATCAAATGGAGCTTTTAGCAGTTTAACATTGGACTTTGGTGCTCATGGGGGCAGTTTGAGTTTGGCTTGCTTTATTTCCTAAACTAAATTCTTACTAAATTTCCTTTTTTTCTCCATAATTTTCTGTCCTCTTTTTTATTGAATCTGTAAAATAAAAATAAACAATACCAAAAATAGACATTTTAGATGCAGCTTGCTATGTTAGCACCCTCATTTCTATGCACCTGAACCATACTATAATTATTCTCCAGTATGTGTTCCTAATTCCCCCATGCATTTATGATAATTAGCACATCTTTGAGTAAATTAAACATGATGTCCTGTGTGGATAGTACCCTCTAGAGACCCCTGCACTCCAGTGGCTGTACATCCCAGCGGGAGCTGGCCATCCGTCTCATACTGCAGCTGGCTGGGACATGGCCTGCCGGGGTCACGTGGGAACTGCGTTAAGAGCTTTAACCGCATATGTGCCATGTGTGCCGAACCGCTCCGACAGGCCCAGCTCTGCATAAACTCACCCAGCACAAGCACTCAGCCATGATGTTACACTGCTAGCAGGAATTATGTAACAAATACCACTGCAGCCCTGAGACTGCACTCACCATGCTATGCTCACTTCCTTCTCTCTTTCTCACTCTGATTCATGTGTGCTCTTTCATCAACTCTTGGATACCTTTTAATTTAGGCAAATTTTGGTTTGTGATCTGTTGAGGTCTTCTGCCACCTCCAGCTCAGTTAGTTAATGGCTAACCATCTTGAAGTCTTTTTTTAAGTTTTTGATATGTAAACCTTTAATAAAATGAGAAATAATGACGGCTCAATGTTCTGTCCGATACTGATCCCAGCTACTGTTGCCATGGTTACCACCTCAGGCCATTCGACAAAGTAAAAATAAGCACTCTGACTAATTTGTTGATGTACTGTGGATAATTAAACTGTTTGAAAATGTTGTTAAAACTTAATGTGAAGAATGACAAACTTGCTTTTAAGACCCCTATCCTTACAATTTGACTACTTGTAGGGGTTCAAACTGTAATTAAAAGGGTAACCATCACAGACTTTGTGGGGGACAAATCCCCTTCAATATTCAAAATAGTGGTTAAACTCATACATTTTTTAATTTGTTCCTCCCCAATCACAAATATGTGGTTATATCTTGCCCAAAACCCCCAGTAATTTGCACCTTGATCTCTGAGTCTCTTTGATTCTCTCTTTCTCTCATTTTTCTTTCCAAATGTACTTGTTCTTTGTCTATCTGGCTATCCCCCTGCTTTATCCTGCCTCTGTCTGTTAATCTGTCTGTCTCTCTGGCGGGAAAGTTTGCAGTTATCTCATGAATTAATAAGACCCTAAATCAGTGGCTTGGGCTTTTATCCTATTTTTTCATTCATCTGCCTATTATCTACAGCCGAACAATTGTATTTGGATTTTATTAAGTGTGTAAATCAGTGCTGAGCTCTCCCACTGCCCAAGCCTTTTGTTTTTTAAACACAAACTTTCTCATCCCTTATCTGGGCCAGTGCCTGCACTAATTAAATTCATGATGATGCTATCCGACTGGAAATTGTATGACTTGAAATTGCTCCCTGGTTGTTCTTTTGCTTCTAGACTGCTCTAGTTTAGGGCCAACTCAGTCTTTGACTCATCATCTGTGCTCAGACATGCAAGATGCAGATTTATGGAGGTGTAAATTCGTCTGTATTCATTCATTCCTTCATGCATTCTGCATCTCAAGTTCAGTAGTCACTGACCCATTCATTGGGAAGTTGGGCCTCTGCCCTTGGGCTCTGCGGTGAATGCCATGGAGAACCAGTCACACTCGCGTTTTCTCTGCCTCAGGGTTTGCAGTCGTCTCTCAGCCAGTCTTCATCACCAGACGCCTACCGTGAACACTGACTTTTGCCTGTCAAGGCCCCCTGTGCATTCATAGTGCTCTCGCACCACAAAGGAAAGGCCACAGCCAAGCATCTCTTTGTGAAGGACTCGTTTTTTTCACACACAAAAAAAGTCTCATTTCAGTCCCGTTCTGAAGCGTGGCTGTTGAGGTCAGTCAAGGTTATTAGCGCCTTTTGAATGAGATTATCCATGCATTCTTTCATCAGCAATCAAAGGCTCCAAGACAAGATGGAATCTTTGGAATTCTGATTCTCCATTATTTGCCGAACACTAAACAAGCCTCTCAAACGCCCCTGATGAGTGGTACCTCTGAATGTGCAATAGAAAGGCCTCTTTCCGGCTCTCATTTGAGAATGGGATTTTTTTTCTAGCTTTTCAAGATATTGCTTTGAGAAATGTCCTGTGCCATCAAGATCGTCTTGGTAAAACCATAAAGCGGATGCAAAATGTCAGAAAAATCTCTACCCTCATCTCGTCTTTCACCTTTGATTTCACTGCTCACTTTCAGCGTGACTCAAACATTAGATCACACTGTTCAGACTGTGACTGTGATTAATTAATATTTACATGAACAGCCTTTGTTATTGAGATTAATGTGTTGGTAGTGGGTGTTTCTCATGGTTTTGTATTACTACTACTACTACTATTATTATTATAAATTGATATGGGAAGAATATTCAGATAAAACTCAATATTCAGAAAAACTATTTAATAATAAACATGTCATAAATGTTTCATAGTTTTGAAATCTGTTGTTTTGTTACACTATTTATAATACTGCTAATATTAATTATCTATTGTAATCTATACATTTATTATAATATGCCATATAATAATAATAATAATAATAATAATAATAAAATTGTGTCCATATGTATTTTTTTTTTATTATCTTTAATAGATGTTATTTTAAATTGTCAATACATTTTTCTGTTCCCATAATCACCTTTCTAATGTAATAACAAACAATAAAAATGTAATGGGCTGCACCATCTATCTGCATATATCGTAAAGCTCATCCATAATGGTTTCAGAAGGTGTTTTCCATCAGAGGTCATAAATTGTGTCGTACTTCAGGGCTGTTCGTCCCCTCCACCCCTGGTGTCTTCTGGTTCAGAACGTATCAGCTGGGAGGCACAGGGCAACTCTGCTTAATAATTTACCCTGCCATCCCTCTCCTTACCCGCAGTTACACAGTCGACTGACACGGGATAAAGCGGCTCATTAAAATGCTAAAGAGTTTCAGGGGTTTGTCATGGACCAGGCCTTGTGCCTATGACGCTCATGAAAATAGCAGGTTGGGGCTTGTTGGCTGGTCTGAAATCAGTTTTGGATTCTCTTATATTGGTTAATATACAGTTACGGGGAGAGATTAAATTTCCAGTTTAAAGTGTTTACCTGTATAATGCTGCCTAACATAGATCTTCTCATACGAGACTGACAGTGCACTCTGTTTGAGTGTGTGTGTGTGTGTGTGTGAGTGAGTTGATTCCCCCGTTTGGGTTGTTCAAAGGAACATACAGTTATTGCTAATGATGTTAAAGACCTAATGAAATTGCTCAACGAGCTCAGGTTTCTGTCATGTGCTCATGTATTTTCTATTGAAATAGGAAGTTTGGGTGAGACATTGAAGGGTTCGTCCCATGAGTAATCAATATTCACAGTCCCCTTTCCCTGAAGAGAAAGACAGTAAAATTTAAATGTGTTACAAGTGAAATTGTCGATGTTTAGCATATAGATGACCTCAAAGCTGGATTCAAACTTACTTTGATTCTATGGGGTCAGTAAAACCACATAAAACGCCATTAAAAAGAGATTGTTGTCAAGGTGCATAAACAGCCTGAACACAGATGACGTGGCATAGGTCTGGTCCAGGTGTTTTGAGTGCAGGTGACCTGTGTGTAGAGCAGTTGAGGAGAGACCGAGGTCATGCTGACATAGACAAGAGGAGACATGAGTGAAAGCCGGCCATCTGTCTACCTATAACAATCATTTAGAGCCTTCAGCTCTCAGCTGAATATCTGCTGGCTGCTTCTCTCTGAGCTCCTTGTCTAATAGCTTTAATGTAAGTTAGCACTGAGCTTGTGCGATTTAAAGCTTCACTTTTTGTAGAACTGACTGTATATCTCAATTTGGATTTTACTTGTTTGTATTATATTAGGTATTTGTTTTCTTTTTAGAGGTGTTTGTTCAAAGGTATCATCAATTGCTATCATTGGCTCAGCAGTTTGTACTGCCATCTGCATTAGGCCAGGACTAAATGTACATATGCTGTGTACCTGTTGGCACAGCTTATGCTTGTATCAGTAAATATGTCCAGTAAAAATGTTTTGTTCATCACTGTTTTTTCCCCCAGTGCCCTGATGTAGATATTTTTTCCATTGTTGCTACTCTTATGTAAATTGTTATCTTTCCAATTAGCCTTTTTGTAAAATCATAACCAATACTCTGCTTGCTCTGTTAATGATGATGCCACATGTTAATGTAGTAATTTATTAAACTATAATTTCAGCTCTATTCCACCAAGTTTATAGAAAAATAACAGGAAATAATTGAATAATAGTTTAAAATCACTTTCAGAAAGTGCTAATGCTTTTAGTTTGTTTAAAAGCGCTGTGCCTGAATTTACTTTCTTTTTTTAACCATTTGTTTTTCTCCCCACTACATCATGGCAGAGGGATCAGAAATTGAGGGTTGTGTTTAGAGAAGTTGAATGAAGGTCCATAGTTTGTCTACGAGGCCTGAACTCTGACCTCAGGTGAGAAATGTCAGCATTGTTCAAACCAGCATTGCATTATGGGTAACAGTTTAGTATTAACTCTCCATGTAAACCCCATAACATAGATGAGATGATGTATTTAAAGTTAATTTCAAGTCGTCTAGAAACCTGGTGTTTCTGTTTGTGTGTATGTGTGCATTAACTTGACTATAGTTTGAGTACAAAATTGTCTTAAGTGAACAACATTTTTCAGAAATCTTCCCGTGTTGCAATCCCATGTAATGAATTCACTGGAGAGCATGGATGTTTGTGTGGGTGTGTGTGTGCTCAGAGGTCCTAGAAGACACACAAGCTTTTGCAAGCTTTGGCAACACCTGCCCAACTGGCTCACAAGTTCTGCGCTCTCTCCACAGCTTCTGTCTGTGGGTACAGGGGTGCCCCGGCCTGCCCAAGCCCTGCAGGGTTAACACTGTCTGGGCTTGTCATGCTAAAACAGCTATGTGCGTGCACACCATTACAGCTTTAGGCCCTACCAGCCGTTTAGAGCCAATGCAGACTCTAGACTCTTTCTCACACATGCAAGCGAATGTGGGATGAGCCCTATGATTATTGATGTTGCCTCCGGACATTCCAAGGTGGGATGTTAATACGGCCCTTTATTAAACACACAGTACCTTCAATCACACTCGGCCATCCAGTTGTCCAACTGCCAGTACTAATAGTTACAAACAGCTCTAGGGCAGCTCTAATTAAATTTGTGATGCTGTTTGTAAATTGTCAGCATCTGCTAAAACATGCTGTATACAGTAAATTGGTCAGTTCACATTTTCGATTGAGTCAGTTTTCTGAAATGCATATAGTCTGTGTAGAAATGTGTTATCTGACAGATAAAATCCTCATTTAACTTTAACGCTCAGAAACTTCAGAGAACGCATAGGCTACTCCTTTTTTTTGAGAATGACCAGCTTATATTTGTCTAAATTGAAATCACTTTGCACAAAAGTTTACTCTAAATCAGTACTTAAAACACTAAACTTTACATTTTGCAACCAAAATCTTTCAAGAACAGATTTCTGGCATATTTAGTTTTTATTTGAAAATTCTTGCTGGACTAAGCTGGTCTTTTCAGCAGGGTATACACTAAATCCTGTCATTATGGCTCTTGATGTGGCCAATCTTATGTTTTATTAGCTTTCATACATTGATGTAAATTACCCTGAGTGAGTGTGAAAGGTAGGAGTGTGCCAGCAGATTTATAGTTAAGTCATTTTACTAACAGAGCTTTGAAATATGTTTAGACAGTTGAGGGAAGGACCGTTAGCTCCTCTTATTCCCAGCTCCCTTTATATCTGGTTTTTTTTTTCACCTCACTTTTTTTCGTCACCTTTTTTTTTTTTTTAAACAAACAAGTGCACGGATAAAAAGCTTCCAGGAATTCTGGCAGACATGAGTGCTTTACAGTAATCTAACCTGAGAAAGATGAAAGCCTGCAGGGAAGTGCAGAAGTCTCTCTCTCTCTCTCTCTCTCTCTCTCTCTCTCACTGTATGGTGGGAATGTTTTTTTATGCAAGTATTTTACATTAAACACACACACACACACACACACAATTGTGGTTGATGTGATTCAAGTAATTTATTTATTTAGTTAGTAAAGTTTTTTTTAAGTTATTGTTTATATTGCTATTTGAATGGTCGTTTTATTTGTGCATTAATTTTTTAAGATTTTAAGTATATCCTGACCATAAATGTAAATTTAGGTAGGGCAGATTCTGGGTCTTAGCGCTAGCTTATGATAAACATTTTGTAAGCTTTATATTCTAATCGCTGAACACACACACAACACTTTTGGCAGAGGTTGCGTTATTCAGCCCGAGAGTGGCGTGCTAATGTTGATTGACAGGCTTCAAGTTCACACGGCATATGCATAGAATTGTAGTATTGTAGTATTTATTGCCTCTCAATGTTGTTTTAACATATTATAATTTGTGCAGGAGTTTCAGTGAGGAAAATAAAGTCATGTCTGTTCTCAAACAAAACAAGCACAACAGAACTATAAAAGACTATTCACATGAGAACATTTAAACGAAAGGATTTATACGTTCATTGATTTTATACACTGCTCCACATAGGAATAACAGACATGCCAACTAGTTACTGATTATTACAGACTAATATACACATAGCTGAAGCAGACTGAAGTCATCTTGCTCTGGAGCGAGGTTTACTTAAGGTAACGTGAAAATAAGCAGAGCAGCCTTAAATCTGACCCAATTGCTCTCAGTTAGAGCATGCTGAAGTTCGATTTTTCACCACAGATTTACATTGTAAAACTGTGGTGCGCTGTAGAGCTGGGCAGGGCTCAGGCACCCGCTGACCCGCTTGGTATCATTCAACATGCCTGCCGAAGCCATATGTTAAATTTGAATATATCCTGCTCACTTTCTGACTTAAAATCAGAATAATATTTGTTGCAGAATGCTGAACACATTTAGAATTTGTTATTGATTCAGTTTATATAGAGGTCTATGATTTGGATGATTATTTTATTACCTGCCCTTACAGATGAGCCGTGGCTGAGTAATATACTGTTATAAAGATATTAAGCAAAACAACTTTCTGGATAGATTGACTGAGAAAAAGAAAAGAAACAAGAGGAGGAGGACAGGAAATGGACTCCCGACAGTTCCTGTTCCCTTTTTTAATTGAAACCGCATGAAAGGATTTCATATGGCTGTTGACAGGCACAATCTCTGATCCTCTTTAGACTTCTGTCTCTGTGGGGAACAACCCATACCCATCTCTCCCGAATTAAAGCTTTACGCTTATAAGAGCTGTCTTTCAGATTATATAAACACACGCACCTTTCTCTCTCCGTATTTATTGCGGCATAGTTTGCCTTGTCACTCAGACTTGCTGTACAAAGACAACGCCTGCCAGGTCTCGCTCTTTGCTCTTTGATATGTCACCATGCAGAAAATGACGAGGGAACGCACATATGCTCACAGATAAACTCACTTACCCACCTACTGTCACTGTCACAACTTGAAAAACTGTTGTTTTATCATCCTGGCTGCATTAACCTCTGAGTCACAAACATGAACAGAAATCAGAAAGCATATTCTCTATAGCTTCTGTTAGTTTCATATACATGCTAGTGTTTAGTGGCTTGTTGTGGTGTTGTGGTTTACATTCTGTGTGTGATTGAGAGAGAGAGAGATCTCCCCAGGCTCATGGAGAGTGCAGATAGCTAGTGACAGAGCACTGCTGTTAAGTGCCAACACTTCTCTCAGGCAACTGAGAATCCGTGTTTCAGAGCTAACAAGGCGTAATACAACCTTCACACCTACAGACAGAGAGAAAGAGGGATGGCCTCACACCTTTCAGTGGATTTGGATGTCCGGGAGTTGATGCAGTTAATAACGGCAACGTACAGTAGTATAGCCTATAGCAGAGCTTCAGTGGCTGCCATAGACAAAGTGATCACATGACCGTCTAAGCAGCCATCTAAGGCTTTGGAAAATATATGGTCAAAATTAGCTTTAGGTAAATAAATGTGCAATGAATGCTTCATGTTCACTTTGTAGCAAATGTTGTACTTTACCCTGAAGCTCGGATGGATGGATGGATGAATGGATGGAAACATGTTTACAGATATTTTATATCTCCTTTTTTTTTTACCCATTGGTAACTTTTTTTCTGGTTTAGAATAAACCTCGCTACATTTTATTAGATTTACTGATATAAAAAAGTCTTGCAAAGCAGACCTTCACATTTGCATCAATATATTACAAACTCCACCCCTGCCGCTTATTTTGCAGCATTTTGTAAGATTTGGTTCATTTTGAAAAATTAGGCTATTCAATATCATACGGATAACTTGTTCATTTACTTTTAAAATAAATATTAAGACATCTGAATTTTTGTGGCAAGATAATATGCCTTAACTAATGAGTGTTAATCGTTATATGATAATGTTAGTTAATGTGATAAATCTTTAATTGAAGCTTTTAATTTTATTAAGTGTTAGCTTTTAATTTAGAGTTTTTAAGGCGATGGATCGTTGATATGAGTTGAATATTGTTTAAAGAAACAAGTTGTCTTTTTGTCATCTACTGTATTATTTACCTGAGATCTCTCCCCAAATGACATGCGTGAAATATGAATTATGGTAATTTGATTTATTGCATACCTGTTGGAATGTTATATTGCTCACCAAATAAAGATCGATTCACACAGGATGCGTTCTTGTATCCATCTGAAGTTTTTTTTTCTTTGTAAAAAGTCTAGAAGAACATCTTTGACCAGTGTGGTGTGTTAGTTTTTTTTAGACACCATCTGAAGTTAAAAGACGTTCATGTTTAAAAAATATGCAATAAGGATCAGCATTCTGTTTTAATCTGTTGCACTGTCTTGCTGTTTTTAAATGCAAGAACAACTGAGTGAATTGCTTCTAAGAGAGATTTTTCTCTGAGTACCACAGAAAATATGATTGGATGGTGCAGATCAAACAACCTACAGTCATTTTAAATAATTCTCATTTTATTACACCAATTACACACTGATCCAGAATCAATTCAGCTCACTTTTTCTATGTGTAGTGTGTGTGTGTTTTAGCAAGACAGAAATGAGAGAGAGGCAGACTTCAGGGCTTTAGGGACGGCTCAGTGGTAACTGGATCAGCGATCGGGTTCTGGTCTGGTGACTGTTTCTCGTCTGGCCTCGGCTCTTCATGCATTATTCACACCTTTAAGGACTGTTTTCACTCATCCCTCTTTCATCCTCCCTTTCACCCCTCTCTCTGCTCCCTGAAAGGATAAAGAGTGCTGTCACACTCCTGACTTCGTCTGACATTTTCCATTTCAAAATCTGTTTCATCCTTACTGATAAGTGGATATTTTATATCCAATGCAATTTAAAAACACATCTTTTGATTCAGTTAACCAAAAAAAAGATTTATTCCATTTAACTCAATGATTTGTTCAGGAAATCTTTTTGTAGATCACATTATTGTATCAGTAAACAATGACCTGCATGTTTTTTTGTTTAGTTTTTTTATAGGAACAAGTCATTAAATCATTCACTGAACCGATTCGCTCAAAAACAGTTGTTGTTCAGAGACACAAGTCTTATTCTGGATTATTATTGCAATTTATAGATCTATTATTACTCATGACCACAAGAAAAAGTAAACGGGAATGATTTGATCTCTTAAAAGATCCATTCATGAACATTGATTCACTTCAGTGTAATGTCATTTCCTGTCCAACTTTTGGTTGAAACCTTTGTGAACATGCAAACTTTTAGCTTGTAGTCTAGATCCTCATGTATTAGACTGAACATTTACTTTTTTGATCATGCCATACTGAAGCGATGCTATTATTGGTCCTTGCCTTTATCAGATTTTCACATGAAGACACACACACTCTTTACCTGTTGCGTCTCTCTGCTCTTCTGTCCCATTGGCTTGTTAGCTGCTGTGAACTGTGTGACATTGTCTGTTTCAGGTCTGCCATTGTAAAGCTAATTGTGGGGTGTGCGTGCGAGAGTGGAATCAGACCTGTTGTTTTAGCTGTCAGAGCGTCTATCATTTGCTGAAGTGCCGCATGAAGCTCAGAAAGGGGGAAGTGTCAGGTGTGTGTATGTGGTACGACAGGGAGACTGACATACTCTGCAGGAGTCTATCAGCATTGCTATTTCAGTTAATCAGCCCACAGGTATCAACTGTGAGTGAATGCATCCTTGAATCATTCCTGAGCTTTTCAAAACAGTTCAGAATACCCATGCGAGTATATTATTTCACTTCGAATGGCAATTGTAACTTCCATAAATAGAAAGCACAACTTTGTAGCAAGTAAAATATATACCCTCAAGCTTTGTTTCCTGAATTATGTCTGTAAATAAAGTACTTATTACTTTTGGAAGGACAGAAATGCTGATTATGATCAAGTATATATATCAGGCAGTGAAAGTTATTACACTTTGTAGAAAAATTTCATTAAAAAAAAAACAAAAAAACATTAACGGATGGATCATTTCAGATCAAGGACAACTATTAAGAAAGTAATTATGATTTAATGTGCTCTTACTGAGAGATTTGAATGCTGTTTACCTGCTGAGTAGTAGCAATCCGAACAGCCCCAAACCCCCTAGCAGCTCAAACAATGGCCTCTTTTTACCGCTAAAGACCATAGATCCCTGAGAAAGAAATGTCTCTATGTAACTCTATCAGCATCTGGTCTACCACAGCCTCAGCCTGCCAGACACTACAGACTGGGAGAAAGGGAATTATTGTTACAGGATAGCATTGTTTGTCACTCTATCGTTTGGGTGCATTTCAGATCGCATTTTGTGAGCTTTTGCTCATGCAAGTCACCTGTTTTCACAAAGTGTGCTCACACATAACATTCAAAAGTGCAGTAATGTTCAATAGGTCAGTAAGATATACAGTGAGGAAAATAAGTATTTGAACACCCTGCTATTTTGCAAGTTCTCCCACTTGGAAATCATGGAGGGGTCTGAAATTGTCATCGTAGGTGCATGTCCACTGTGAGAGACATAATCTAAAAAAAAAAATCCAGAAATCACAATATATGATTTTTTAACTATTTATTTGTATGATACAGCTGCAAATAAGTATTTGAACACCTGTCTATCAGCTAGAATTCTGACCCTCAAAGACCTGTTAGTCTGCCTTTAAAATGTCCACCTCCACTCCATTTATTATCCTAAATGAGATGCACCTGTTTGAGGTCGTTAGCTGCATAAAAGACACCTGTCCACCCCATACAATCAGTAAGAATCCAACTACTAACATGGCCAAGACCAAAGAGCTGTCCAAAGACACTAGAGACAAAATTGTACACCTCCACAAGGCTGGAAAGGGCTACGGGGAAATTGCCAAGCAGCTTGGTGAAAAAAGGTCCACTGTTGGAGCAATCATTAGAAAATGGAAGAAGCTAAACATGACTGTCAATCTCCCTCGGACTGGGGCTCCATGCAAGATCTCACCTCGTGGGGTCTCAATGATCCTAAGAAAGGTGAGAAATCAGCCCAGAACTACACGGGAGGAGCTGGTCAATGACCTGAAAAGAGCTGGGACCACCGTTTCCAAGGTTACTGTTGGTAATACACTAAGACGTCATGGTTTGAAATCATGCATGGCACGGAAGGTTCCCCTGCTTAAACCAGCACATGTCAAGGCCCGTCTTAAGTTTGCCAATGACCATTTGGATGATCCAGAGGAGTCATGGGAGAAAGTCATGTGGTCAGATGAGACCAAAATAGAACTTTTTGGTCATAATTCCACTAAACGTGTTTGGAGGAAGAAGAATGATGAGTACCATCCCAAGAACACCATCCCTACTGTGAAGCATGGGGGTGGTTGCATCATGCTTTGGGGGTGTTTTTCTGCATATGGGACAGGGCGACTGCACTGTATTAAGGAGAGGATGGCCGGGGCCATGTATTGCAAGATTTTGGGGAACAACCTCCTTCCCTCAGTTAGAGCATTGAAGATGGGTCGAGGTTGGGTCTTCCAACATGACAATGACTGGAAGCACACAGCCAGGATAACCAAGGAGTGGCTCTGTAAGAAGCATATCAAGGTTTTGGCGTGGCCTAGCCAGTCTCCAGACCTAAACCCAATAGAGAATCTTTGGAGGGAGCTCAAACTCCGTGTTTCTCAGCGACAGCCCAGAAACCTGACTGATCTAGAGAAGATCTGTGTGGAGGAGTGGGCCAAAATCCCTCCTGCAGTGTGTGCAAACCTGGTGAAAAACTACAGGAAACGTTTGACCATTGCAAACAAAGGCTACTGTACCAAATATTAACATTGATTTTCTCAGGTGTTCAAATACTTATTTGCAGCTGTATCATACAAATAAATAGTTAAAAAATCATACATTGTGATTTCTGGATTTTTTTTTTTAGATTATGTCTCTCACAGTGGACATGCACCTACGATGACAATTTCAGACCCCTCCATGATTTCTAAGTGGGAGAACTTGCAAAATAGCAGGGGGTTCAAATACTTATTTTCCTCACTGTATATTATTTTATTTTTTCAAAAATGTATCCTATTAGTTAGCAAGAACACATTAAATTGATCAGTGACGGGGAAGACATTTGTAATGTTAAAAAAGATTATATAATAATAATAATAATAAGGGACTGTTCGTTATTTATTTAAGGGGCCACCGGAGGAGTTTTGAGATCTGTTGTCAAAAAAGACATGACCCTCCCTTCGCCAGCAATAATTTTTTCTATGACCCTCCAAAATGATTGTGAAAAAAGGCATGACCCTCCCCTAATTCTGTACTGGTTTGCGCTTGGCAAAGATGTTCAGATAGCCATTGTTTGTTTGTTTTTTAAACCATAAACTCTTGCTTTCTCATCTGGCTGTAACGATAGACCAAACCTACGATTCGTTTCGTATCACGATTTTTTATTTTAGATTTGAAAAAAAATCATGTTTTCGGTGCTGATGCGGTGTGACTCGTTCAACATGTGGGTGGCGTTGCGAATAAAGCATCTAAAAGCTGTCACAAAGAACCGGCAAAAGTAATGATTATTAATATGTCATATATAGCTAGACATTTTAATTGTTTTTAATAAACAAGTGTTTTCTGCGTCTACTGCAAAGATGAAGTTGACGATGCGTCGCGATCTTCTCAGAACGCGCCAGAGAGAAATGCACATTTCATAAGGAGAAAGCAGTCTGTTTTCCTTCGTTTTGAATTGTTCTGCATGTTTAAAAGTAGACATTTCAAGCTTTCTATATATTTCTCAGGTCTATGAGGCAAGTAGCATACCTTACGCTGAGTTTCGGTTCATTTATGAGACAAGAGTCCAGTTCACTCGCCCGCGCCTCCGTGTCATGATTATCTATTTTCTACTATATTTAGACTACTTCTTATTTATTAAATCCAGATGAAACATTGATTAAAATTAAGATAAAATTAATAAAAAAACGAAATTCACTTTAAAGAAAGGCTTTGTGCCTTCTGTTTGAGGTCTCTGTGCAATTTTTAAAGTCGCTTCAGAGCAGTCATGTCCGTGCGTAATGGAGAACTGTCACGTCCGTAACATTTTTTTTTTTTTTCACATAAATGCAAACACGAAAAATAAAATAAAAATAATATAAAATTTAATTTTCTGTGGAGGCCGATCTTTATTCATCCGGTGGGTATATATATTTTGGTTTGCACAGTGTAATTTATAGAATTACTGAAAACATATTTTGCCATCTAAAAGTTAAAGATTTTTTTTGTGTCACGTCACATGTGTATTTCCCTCATATTAAATATAAAACGCATGTGTAGACTGATATTTTTCTAATGTCTTGACTCCTTTCAGACGTTTCAAATAAATGCATTTTCTGAGAATTTTTATTTTAAGTTTTGACTGCAAATGTCACTTCCATTCACTGGAATCGCCCAATTTTAACGAATTTATCCTCAACTAGTTTTTGTGGTGTAGGTCTATGTATTTTATGTTAACTTAAATAATAGCCTACTAATAGTGATTTAAAGATGTGGTAGCGCTGCGAAGATCGCGAGTCGTCAACTTCATCTGGGGTGCGTTTCCCGAAAGCATCGTTGGCCAACTATGGTCGCAAGTTCCGTCGTTACCAATAGAGTTCAATGGACATTG
Source organism: Squalius cephalus (assembly GCF_949319135.1). Classification (NCBI taxonomy): domain Eukaryota; kingdom Metazoa; phylum Chordata; class Actinopteri; order Cypriniformes; family Leuciscidae; genus Squalius; species Squalius cephalus. Next base: position 43,728,079 of record NC_137125.1, read on the forward strand.
CGATGAACTTGCGACCATAGTTGCCAACGATGCTTTCGGGAAACGCAACCCTGTCTAGCCGACACTGACATAAAAAATAACTGTTTTATTAGTAAACAATTAAAATGTCTCCTGCTATATTGAACATATTTGCCTGTTCCTTACAAAACACTGACAGTGGGGTTTTTGACTGTTTTTTTTTTTTTTTTTTTTTTTTTGAGCAGCTGCGGACAAATTATTTCGACACACACACACACAATATTGATAAACAGGTTTTTTTTGTTGTTTTTTTAATACAATAAAAATTTCATTTAATTTATTGTTTAATAAAATCATAAGCCTATTATTTTTAGTTTATTAAAAGCAACAACAGCTGTAAAGATGAAGTTAACGATCGCCATCTCCGTAGTAGTGAACACGCCTATAGAGAGAAATGCACATCATTACATAACCAGAGAGTAGCCTATTTCTTTTCGTTTTAAATTGTTAAAAAGACATTTCAAGCTTTCTTAAGATAGGCTATATTTCATGTATGTGAGGCATATGCTGAGTTTTGTTAAGTTAGGATGAGATGCGCTCCTGTTTACGAGCAGCGCAAGTGACCACGCGGGCGCCTCTATGATTGTGTTGTCTGCTATATTTGGTATTTGGCAATTGGTTGATAAAAAAATAAAAAAATAAAATTAAGATACAATTTATACAAAACGAAATTCACTTTAAAAAATCGTTTTCTGCAAAACAAAACTTAATTAAGTGGTCAAAATCATGTCTGACCCGCTCCATGTCTCTCTATTTTGCGTATACTCGTGTGTACAAAACCATAGGCTATAGAAAATGGGTGGGCCCGGACCTAAATGCCCACCCGGGCCCAATGGTAGCGCCGCGGCTGGTGGTAGCCCTACATCTTACACATCGTGGAAACAAAATAAGAATGGAAACTAAAATATGCAGTTTTGCCCTAGCGCACATTCTATCAGCAGTTCTGGCGCCTCAGTCCCAATACTGTTAAACTCGACGTACGTTCACATCACATGTTAATGCAGCGGTAGAGTTACACTCACAGGACACTGTGCACTTAACAAAAGTTCATTATTTGCTCGTGCTTTAAAGCTTTGCCGGGTAAACATTTATTTGGCATTCTGTTCTGACATGATGCTGCACTTTTTCTAAGCGCGAACTGAAGCGCACACTGTCAAACAGCGCCAAACTGGATTTTTGTTGGGTCAGACCCATCTGATATCGAAGGGGGGCTGATAACGCGAGATCAACATGGAGCTAAATGGAAAAAATAGCACCAAACAAGCCACTTTGAAATGTTGCTGTTTTAATGAATATAAAAGTTGGGTGACCCTCCCCCTAGACTAAAAAAAAGTTGGATGACCCTCCCCTCAACAAAGAATAAAAAGACATGACCCTCCCCTATTTTCCTCCGGTGGCCCCTTCCATAAATACCGAACGGTCCCTAATAATAATATTTTTTATTAATCTTTCTATTAATCCTTCTCCTCTCTCCCTCATTCTCTCTCTTTCGGTTTTAATGTGCTGCATCTTAAAAGTTCATTGTGGAACATAAAAACCATTTGTGCAACATAAATATAATGTTGGCTAATTCACCATATGCAGCCATTATGCAGCAGCGATGGGAAGGTGTGCAGAGACATTTCTAATCAAATATCTTAAGGTGATGGATCACATGAGCCAACTTTGGAAGTTACTGCATCATGTGGCAGCTCATTTGCATAAGGTTAAACATTTCTAAGCTTTGTCGAGTCACTTGACACACCTACATCACATTGCCACGGGTCGCTGTCAGTTTGAATAGCCTTGACCCATACCACACATGGACACTATGTTTCCCTTAGTGTGTGTGTTTGTGGCCACTGGGCGTATGTGTGTGAATAAGATAAAATAGAAAGAGTACAGAAATAATTTATTTCCCAGCTGGAAAAATGGGGCTGATGGAAAATAGGTTTGTCTCCTTTCTGCAGGTATTTGTTTCAGATAAATTACTTCATTTAAAAATTCCAGCGACGCCCCGTCTGTTTCTCCACCCTGCAGTGACTATAATGAGGAGCTGGAGTGAGAGAAAGAGCTGTATTAAATAATGAATGGCGGTATTGACGGCTGAAAATAATACACGGTGAAAGCAGTAATAGTGGAGGGTTTTTAAAAGATGTATGCAGAATAAAAAAATTAGTTTTCCTTGTTAGGGACTGCCACGTTTTTCCACTTAACCATACGGATTAAAGTCAACATGAAATGACATTCACAAATCATTTCAATTCTACAATGTGACGCTTTTCCGTTTGAAATAGTGAACAAGAAAATGTCGGAGCGACGCTTGATTTTATCCATTAGGAATTGATTGAATTGTGAAAAGTGTGTGTTAAATATCTTATAAAGCTATTCCCTTTAAAAAAACTAGTAAAATACACCTGTTGATCGAAACTTGAAGGGAAAGTTCACCCAAAATGATAATTCTGTCATTTACTCACCCTTACCTTCCAAATCTGTATGACTTACTTTCAACAGTGTAACACAAAAGAAATGTCTTTGTTTTTTGGTCCATATAATGGAATTTTATGGACAAAAAACATTCTTTATAATATCTTTTGTGTTCCACAAGAGAAAGTCTGTTTGAACGACAGCTTTGTACGAGATGAGGGTGATTAAATGATGACAATCTTTGCATGTAATATTTCTTTAAGTGGCCTTGATGATATCAACTACAAAGAAATTTGTCATTGCAACGTAAACAAAGGATTACTGAAAAAACAATGTGTGTGTGTGCTTTGTTTTTCTCTTTGATGGATGTGGAGAAGTCTGAGAGCTTGTGCTGGTCAAGCATCAGCCCAGAGCCCTCGCCGCCCGTGACTGAAGAGCCACAGTGAGATGTCTGCCTCTCAAAATAAGGGTGAAGGGGGGGGAAATATCCAGTGCTACTCAGAGCAGCCAACAGGCCATGAGGCCTCCTTTCAGACTGAATACACTGAGAGAATAAAGCCTCTCTGATATAAGAGAGAGACCCGAAAGAGGGATTGAGTAGAAAATGGAGAAGAAACAGCATGTGGCCCAGAGGTCACATCTAACCTCAGATTAAACCAGGAACACCCAGTGGGAGAGGATGAGAGAGATGAGTATGGAGAGACAGGCAGAGGAATACTGTGGAAATTGATGCATGAGGTGGGTTTTGAGGGGCTGATGGGAATGAGTGAAGAGATGGCGAAATCATGAGTGACGTGAGGCGAGAGAGAGATGGAAATGGAAGCGAGAGAGCTGAAGAAGAGTGGGTGAGAGGAGGAAGTATGGGTGATAAAAGTAGAGAGGAAGAGGGGAAAGATAGACGGATGAAAGGTCAGACTCGTAGACACCCTGGAGAGAGAGTGAGAGGGGAGTCCTGTCTGTCACACAGGAGGAGAGCGGGGCCGTCCTGCAGACACCCGTCCCCTTTACTTGACTCCACACATAGACACGGCCAAAATAACCTCCGCTCTGCAGGGGAGTATTTGAGCTTAAAATACTAATCCCACAATATTGAAATAAACTCTTTTTTTCATACCATATGTGGCCACAATGTATAAATGGATCAATGACATACTGATTGTGTGTCAATAATAAATAAAGGGATAAATCTTTTAAAAATTGACTTTAAAACGCGTGCCTTGTCTCGGGACGTAATTGCGTAAAAAAGTAATAACATATATTGTTTATATTATAAATTCTTATCTTGTTTTCATTGGTTCTGTTTCTTTTCATGAGTCATGTTCTCATTGGTTTATTGTCTTGTTATCAGTTCTGTCTTTTCATTGGTTCACGTTCTTTAGTTCTAACTTGTTATTGTCATGTGTTTCCCCTTGTCCATATATTTAAGCCCTCATGTTTGCCATGTTTCCTGTCAAGTATTGTTTGCCTATTCTGCTGTTGGTAAGTCAAGTCAAGTCCATGTTTATGTTCTTTTTTTAAACAAATAATAGATATGGAGAGAGAGGGAATAAAAATTGGAAATATAATGGAATAGAATAGAAAAATGTTCTACAATCAATTGAAACAAAAATTCAGTCAAGTGTCAAAACTTTTGCTGGTAGTCGATACATGTACTGTAAAATCACAGTTTGGATCTCCAATTTTAGGCCCTCGTTTTTGTATGCACAGTAGCGTCTCCTCCAGTAGTTCTGTGGAAAGACTGCAGAGACGAGAAATATGATGGACACGCTCGCAACATTTCCCCACCAGACTCCCGTGGGTAATATCTCCCTCTCTCTCTCTTTCTTTCCCATTGCGATGGGTTTTTAACAGTTAGAGCAGTGTGATCCCAGCTCTCCTCTCTGCGGGACTGCAGGGTAAAAGAGGTGACAGAGAAACTTTCGGCCTGCTAATATCACTTCCATCCTCCCTGCAGCCAGTGCAAGCCCTGCATATAAAACACACCTTCCTCAAGCAGAACGGGGACATTTTTACATTTCCAACATCGCTAAAAGCTAAAAGATTCGAAGTTCATGCAAACCGAATGAGAGTTCAACACAATTACATAAAGGTTAACTACATTATGAGCAGGGAAACAATGGCTTAAATTGTGTCCTTAAATTGTGTATTCATGTCCTACAGTGTGTTATGGAGCGTTAAATGAGAAAATGAATGTTAAAGTTTTTAAGCCAATTTAAGTTCAGACTATGTTGGTCTTGAGCTGTTGTGTTTAAAAGCTTTAAGCTTATTTGGAGGCCTGTTGTTAAAGAGTAAAGTTAATTTGGCTGGCGATGACATTGCCGCAATCAGTGTGTCAGAGCAGGTTTGTGCCGCACTGTTAGAGCCCTAGTAATTAAAATCCTGCCGCGGTACCGATCCGCTGATTGCAAAGAAGAAACCGGAGGGACAAACGGATCAGGAAATCTGATTAGGTCTCTCCTCTGCAGGGTTCTGCCTGTGAGCTCCCTGAGACACCGGGGCCCGGCTTTGTACACGCATGCACGCACACGTGTTTTGCGGATCAGAGCTTTTCAACAACCTCAATCTCATAACCCGGCAACCAAAACAAAGCTTTTCTCTCTTGTGAACATGCCGTCTTGCTGGGCACAACGTGTTTAGAGCGGAACAGGTCCATGTCTCGTTCACTCGTTAGTGGCAGAAATGCCATATCAGAAGGACCAGTTGCCTGGCTGCGGCGCTATACCTGATGATGAAGCCGTCTGATGGTTTGATGTGTTCTTTTGCTAACAGAATCCATTCAGTCTTTGCACTTGTGCTTGTAGAAGATGCGATTGTTTGGCACTGGCACTTTTATTTGCATGCTCAATCTATGTGTTTTAAGCATCCAGTGCAGTAAAGGAATTATGCAAACAGACCCTCAAAATTAGTTTTCAGCTGTCAATAGTGCCCTATGCACTGAAATGGAAAAACTCTGAACCGTAAACTAAAGTTTTGCGCAGCTGTAGAGGGATTTATGTTCTTTGATTTTTATGCTCTATAGAAGCAGCTAAATCAAGGTGACGATAAAATGCTGTGGAAAGTAAATTATATAAAAGCTATACCACATTTAGAAACCATTTTAGAAAGATGTTTTTTTTGGGGGGTTTTTTTTTGAGAATGTGTTTATATAAAAAATAAAAAAGTGTGAATTTATTATGTGTATTCTTCAACTTCAAGTTGAACAGCATTTCATGTTTTTATACACTCCTATTTGGATTTAAATAGGAAACTGCTTAAGAGTCTATGATTGGATCATTATTGCAGTGATTATTTTTCTAGCATGTTACTGTATATGTTTGGCAACAGTTCTTTTAAACCTAACTGATGCAGTGTGTAGCTTTTCATTTCTTGACCATGTAGGGATTTCCATCAAGAGGTGCATACATTTTTGGTCAAGATCTTGTATTGAAAATGCAAGTGTCAAGCACTCTGTTAAGTCTACTCCAGCACATCCCATAGACTTTCAATGAATTTCAATGAACACATATATTTTCCCTCATTTACAAGCTATATTAATAAATGTAAATGAAAGAAATTTTTATGTTTAATATAGCACTCCACATGCACGAGTGAATTTGGCCCTAAATTTGTTTTCTGCAGTCTAGAGACCCTGACCACAAAAGTCTTTATTCCCCACTGAAATCATCTCATTTCTTTATTGCCTAATACTTAGTGATAACCATGACACCAGACAATGGTTTTTCAGGACATGATCATCTTTAATTCCCCAGCTTAGCGTCAGCCCATTCAAGTTCATTTTGCAAACCCAGTCGCCTTCAGCTAAGTATTGATGTTGCAAAATGGGAATTTGCAGTTTTCTTTCAGCATTGATTGACATTAAGAGACTTCCCAGTCCACCCACTCTCGCTGTTTACTACAGCACACTCCGACTCAGCCAATGGAGGCGTCGAAAACAAAGCAAACCTTTCGTTCCACTTTCCTTGTCTATAGCAGGCTGGAACACGTCAAGATCTCCCAGTGCGTTAAGAGTGCTGATGTGCAGGTTCTATCTCAAACTCTCTCAGGGGATTTGACTCAAAAAAACAGAAAACAATCTCAACGTCTTGACACAGAGTCACTCACGGTAGCGAGGCCGATCTGCTTACAGATGTCGACACGTGCAGCTCTATTTTTGTTATAGTTGGGGTTTGAATGTCATAGATCAATATCTGTGCATCAGAGTGGCTCTTGCTTCTAAAGGAACTCTCCAGGGAGCGTCAGCACACTGCCTTAATCGTAGTGGCCTTCACCCAAACACTGCCTGGTGTCTGGTGTCCCACGAGTTTGTACTGTCAGCTCTGTTGAAGTTATTTGTAGTTTTCTTTTGTCACAGCACTTCAGTGACTCAGTGCCTCTTCTCAGCTTTGTTCTATATCAGTGTAGGCTCGTTCTGAGCCGTAATGTAATGGGCAACCAGAAGCATCCTGTGTTCCATGGCGAACAGACTTCTGCTCTCTGTGTGAGTGGTGTATTTGTGGCACCGCTGTTGCCCTCACAAATGGAGAGTGTGGGCTATCTCACACTCATTTTAAAGGAAACAGAAGGAACACCTCCCAAGTGACTGCAGCTTGTGGAAGAAAAGCTCACTGAAAGATCACAAGACTTGCTATTGCCAAGGTTAAATTTAGGGTTTGTAAAGAGTTCTATCGCTTTTTTCCTCTGCAAAATGCTTAAGTTAACAGCTAGCTTTTGCAAGGGCTGCCTTGTGCCTGCCGGTGCAAAAGTAAAGCGTTCTCCTGAGATGGGGGCTTACATACTTATGCAAATTTTTCTGAAGTCAATGGGAAATGCTAGATAGAGAATAAAAATCTGAGTTTGAAAGGGCAGCCATCACTAGTCGGAGTGCACAGGAGTGCCGATTGAAAGGAGTTTGATTGAGTGGGGATTGCATGATGTGTTTATACTTTGCATTGAAATGTACCGCAATGGAAAATATTTCCATTCAAATCAATAAATAAATGCTCCTGAATTTTTGTAGGCAGGCAGTTATATAAAAATTATATTTATTTACATACTACATAACTATATATATATATATATATATATATATATATATATATATATATATATATATATATATATAGTTATCTATAGAGGGTAAAAAAGTAATGCTCTTCAGTGAATAAGACGCAGTTTTGGGATACCACACCTAGAAATGCCCAACTGTTTTAGTGAATTCATCCCATAGTTTTTGAGAATATAGTCTATTACTACACCATCAGTCTTAATCTCTAGTCATATCACTGGCCTGATAACAGGGCTTAAGATGAAGTTGTTTTGAACCAGAGGAAATTGCCGTTTCCATGGATGCTGGGTAGAGTCCTGCCCACATTATGAAGCTGCAGAGCTCCTGTGGTTATGGCCTCCTTCATCACCTCTCCTTCTGTTTGCTGTTCGCTTGGCTGATCTTAACTAGCCTGCCTTTCTCTACTGCACTGCCCTATGACAGTGTGATGCTTTAACCTCTGATCTATATCAAGTGTTACAAATGAGCAATGCTGTGATATTAACTTCATCATCCTTTTTCATTCATATACTGAATAAAAAAATTTAAAAAACGATAATACTAAAAGCACTTTTATCATGCATAATCGAGTGACCTTGATGTAAATTCTGAAAAATAGCTGTTAACCATCAATGTTCTTTGTAATTTAACCTTGACCACATTTAATCACTATCATTTATTTTGTAACCCCACATATTGTCTCACATGACTGGCCACTGTTTTTACAGTCCATGGCCACTAGGGGGATGTTTTGAGACACTGCAGTGGTTAGTGTGTACCTGAGGTCCCACAGAGCACAATGCATGGAGCAGAAATATGCAGGCTTACTTCTATCCAAAATTAAAGAGTTCTTATATTTTAAGACAGTCTGCAACAAATTGTAATGGTAATGCATTATAGAAGTTTAAGTTTAAGGTTTTTTTGTACAAACACACAGAAAGTGTGAAATTAAGGGTGAGATAACAACAACTGTATAAATGGTGTCAGAGCCATGGCTTTGAACTGGAATTAAATCTAAATGATTGTGTGATTCACAGATTAGTGGTGTAATCCAATCAGGATTTAAAGAATATAATCCACTTTATTGATATTGAAATGAAAGGGAGAAAAGTATATTGTTTTGTTCAAGGCTTAGGAATTCAGCAGTTTATAATCATAAAATAAAATATTGCTAATACATTAATATAAACTGATGTACTTTAGGACTAATGAACTGCTGCTTGAGGGCCTCAAATAGTCCGGTGTCGCTCTGTTGTCTTGTGTATTTTATGTATATTAGCATGTTGATTTAGCTTATTTTTTTCTCTCTCTATCTGTGATCAGATACTCTCCTATTATTCCTCCGTGCTAACGCTAACAGACATGCTAATAGTCATCCCCTTGGGCTAATTTGTTTATCTACGGTTGTGATAATGGCCATCCCTCCAGTGATCTGTCGGACCACTCCATGTATCTCTCTCGGGGCTCGACCGGGGCTTTGCAAGCCCTCCTGCAGTTCATTCTTCCACTGTCCACATGCTGCCATCCCAAACACTGCAGCCCTTCCTGGCCGAAACCCAATCCCTGCCAAATTAACCAGCCCTCGATTGGAGAGATTAGATAACCTTCTTGCTGAATAAGGCTTTGCCTCGTGTGAAGGGTTTTTGCTTTCTTTCGCCCCTTTCCCTTCTGTTCTCTTCTTTTGTTCTAGCGCTTTTTTCCTTTTTGTTTGTGACCCTCAGCATACAGTACAAGAAGCCCCAGAGAAAGTGAATGCAAAGCCAAAGGGAACACTTAAACTTTACAGAGACTCAGGGAGGGACTTTTTGAAGTGGTGCCACAAAATTATTTTATACGTCTCTTGTGGTAAGATGATCTTAGGTTGACAGGACTTGTGGTCTGATGGGAGTCCAGGCCATAAACGCAGAGATAAAACGGTTTATTCAGATAGGAATGGACATGATACCTCCTAAACTGTTTAGTGTCAAAAAGGGAAGGGAAATAGCTCATTCATTCTTTCATAATGGGTTATCAGGTGTATTGTAAGGTGTAATGGCAGGTATAAAGACTTTAGTTCTCACAGGGCCCTTTAGTGACTGTGTTTGGTTGGAAGATGTAGTCTGGAGGGAGACTAGGGTTATATCTAGACCAGAACAGAGTGTGAGTGTGCACTTTGCGTCAGCAACAACAGATGTTCAGATATAGTCATGAGACCTCCATCACTGCAGTCCAACTGTGTGTGAATGTTACAGCTCTCTGCTGAACCTGCAATTTATGGCACGTAACGTCGCCTACAGCTGTCTAACAACTTAACAACTCTTTTCCCTTCCCCTCTGCTTTACTCTGGTTGTGTTCAAAATCACCCCCTACAACCTTATCCACCATTCCTTACATTACTTCACTAATATAGTCGAGTGAATTCGAACCGAGTGAGTGAGTGCGCCGGAAGGACTGCCTCTTTTAAATAGTTTATGCTTGCTGTTAAATGATCATTTGAAACTTAGCAAACTGGCAGCTCCAATAGTAATGAAAAGATTTATCTTGAACTCTGTCATGGAAACTAGCATGTATAACCTTAATTAACTATTAAATAATCAATTAAAAAGGAATTTATACCTGTATGATTTTATGCTGTAGCCACATTAGACCAGCGGTTTGGAAAGTGGATGGATGGATGATTCAGCTGCGGACACCATCTTCTGGTCAGACGCGGGAATTCATTCGATGCACGACTCTCACAGTGCATTATGGGTATTTTCTAGCCGTTGAGCGTACATCGGTTGTATACTTGTTATTCTGTTGCATTGTGGGATTTAATGAGTGCACTTGATAACGTCCACTTTGGTTTCGGACTCCACTACAAATAGCTGTCCCCTCAAATAGTGCTGTATTTAAGGGTATGGGTGTGATTTTGGACACAGCCTCTGTCTCTTTCACATGTTACTAACGTATAAATGGTCGAGTAACACAGTGTCTTTATTCTCTCTCCTTTCAGATTCGGGTAGATGGTCCTACCTATGGTGCTTTGCAGTACGAAACCATCCAGGTGGTCGACAATGGGCCGATCCTGAGAGACATGGCCTTCTCTGCCGATCAGCACTTCGTGTATGTGATGTCAGAGTCACAGGTGAGTCACTGCTACCATTTGCCCAAAATGCATCAGGATTTACGCAGCACATGTAATCTGGGAAAGAGTGAGCGATAAAATTATGCCAGAATTTGTGGGTTTCACTTACTGTAATTACAGCCTGAGAGGTGCGCTTGGACAGCCAAAGAGAAGATAGGACATTTCATATTATAAAAAGTGACAGGTGATGGTTTAGTGGATTAAATTTTCACTCACTGTGTCAAAAATACACACACAATTTACACATTAGTATATGCCTGCTCAAAATGGCCCAATCGGTGTAATGGAGGAGATTTGGCTCTGTCCCTGATATCTTTAGCACTACTGAAGCTTGTAAATGTCGAAATTCAGAAAAACACTGCATGCACTTAGTGCTGTAAAAACATCCCAACTCAGATAACCTGTCATCAGGGCTTTTCTTGTGACATAAATAATGCTTTTCGAATTACCCAATATAGCGTTTTATACCACCTATGTCCAGGTCCCACACAGTCCTACACTGTTTATCATGTCTGCTGCATGAATCAAGATAACACTTAAATTGTTCTTAATGTGACAATTAGGTGTTTTAACCTTTGACCTCTGACCCCTAGATGAGGTGTTCTCCATTCTTTTATATTACCCCGAACACTCTTGTCTGCACTTATCACCTGGATTTAAGGCTCTCTTACACACACACACTTACAAACGGTTAAAGAATCCCAACAGTTAGTTTGAATATCAAGGCAAATTCAAGCTGACATTTTTACCCACAAATCCTTTTACTTCAATACACTGCTTCTGTAATGTCACACTCTCGCCTGAAAGCGGATGGTCAGGCAATGTCACAATTTATAGCAATGGCAATAAATCTGAAATCTCATTCAGTAAAATCCACTTCACTAGCAGTGAGGGTCAGTGGATGCCGGCATCCTGGGATTTGAGGCACAGCTCAGGTAGAGCTAGTCAATCACATTGGCTGGACACAACTTGTAAATTGCCTAGTCTGCAAAAGTTACTACTGGATAGTTTTAGAAATTGTGTTTGGACACACTGCCTGTTTACAGCTGAAGGTGTAGTCACATTTACCTTTGCTCTGACTGGATTTCGCTCTTTAATTGGAATCGACGTGATCAGGATTTTTTAGTTCATGGCAAAATATGCAGATTTTGATACTGATTCAAGTTGATCACACAGATTTTACAAATTGACCAACAGAAAACGGCTAAGACAGAAAATGGGTAAACCCGAAAACTGAAAACGAGAAAGTGACTTCTGTGTGAGCTGTTCTTCACACATGGCTACACTATTGACAATAGACCTTTTTTGCTAAGTGACCTCACCTTGACTCTTACACCAGAACACAATATTTCCTACATCTTAATGATTTGCCACATCAATTCAGATGTTAAACTAGAATCCAGGCAGTTTTCATCACTCTCACCAACTTTAGCTATGCTGTAAACATAATTTAAGACAAGTTGAAAGTCTCGTTTAAAACTAGGCCATGATCATCTACTCAAGTCTTATGGGAAATGAAAGATGGTGTTTTCTTTGACGTGAATAAATACCAGAGCTGGACCTGTGGTGTTCTGCCAGTGAATAATCTCACCCTGTTGCAATTAGCCTATTAGCCCAGTTAGAGAGTTGTCGTCTGGTTTCTGTTTAGTACCAAACATCAGGGGATCACATCTACTGGGGAATCATGCATATATTTAGAAGCTATTTAGTGAACATGCATTCTCTCATCCCACCTGTATATCTTTCCCCCCTCCAGCACACATGTACACACGTGCACACTGAAAGATTTATTCTAGTTTGCTTAAAATTTAATGATCTGTGATGTAACACAATGCTTCTTGCATCACTTGCACCACTGCTGAATCTACAGCACCACAGCAAACCAAATTATATTTCACCTGAGTTGTTGAATGAATGTGAAATATAATAATGCCAAAATTGTGTTATACTCGTGGCTGGACATAAACAGTGCGAATCACAGAAAGACTCACAGGTTGTCTGTTGAATAATTCTACTGAAACTTTCACTGAATTTTCCAGTGAACTGCTTTGATAGTTTTCAATATATTTGCACAGATTCAGATCTCACTCAGACTCATTTCTGTGTTTATACTTCCGTTTGTTTTGCTGTGAATAACAGAGACATGCCATTTTTTTGGCTTGCTTCTTTGTCTTAGTCTCTGTCTGTCTGTCTGTCTGTCTATCCTACTCTCACAGTTTGTCTCTAGCTCTGTGGTTGAGATGTCCGCATTAATATTTATGACTGATAGCAAAATGCAGAAATTCTCATGACTGTTTTTGTGGTCGAGCCTTGTGCATCTGCTCCACTCTTACACACACACACACACACACACACACACACACACACACACACACACACACACACACACACACACACACACACACACACACAACCTTCACCACTTAAAACATTTACCCTTGTCTACCTTAAACTCTTTCACACATACACTTTCACTGTATACTGTACACTCAATTTTTTTTTTTCATTATTATTATTTTTTGTGTGGCTGTGTGTGTATTACATTTGTGAGGCGGTCCTGTGGTCTCTGTGTAATAGTAAAGCTTGGGGGCTGCTTGGAAGTTCAGCATGATACACCTGTGACTGCTCTTTTTGTATTAAAAATGTAAAAGAAAAATAATAGGTTTAGTAAACTGGAACATGATTTTTTTTCCTGTATTTACTGCCTACATCCCAGATTTAGTGTATACTAGAACAATCATGAGCACACGCTGTCATATAAATTCCCAGCGGGAGAGCGGAGCAGGAAAAATAAGGACAGTAGGTCGATAATCTCCTGCTGGTCCAGCCTTAAAGACAGAGTGAAAGAGATAGAGGGAGGGAATGTGAGGGATTAAGAGGCAGGGAATGATAGTGTTTGGGAGCTGAGATGGTCTGGGTTATCTGTGTGGTTAAGGCTGATTGGTTGAACAGAGCTCAAGTTTTGCTGGGTTCGAGAGCCCATAGTGCCCCTTACGGAGTCATTGCTGAGGTCAGCTGTGAGTACAGCACTGATCACGGTTCCCATGAAACCAGGCCTGTTGAGGTTACGTATACTGTATGAGCCGTCTGATACATGAAGTCCACTACTGTAAAGTGTTTTTATTTTAAGATCTTATGTTAAGTCACCTTTGACCCTGGCCCCTTAATTCTATATGGCGGTCTTTATATGCCACAGTCAACAGTTAGTAATTTCAACTTTGGGTAATGTAGTTTTTAACCAGGAATTATAAACCATTATTTACAAAGAAATATCCACCATTCATAGAATTGAAAGCACATAATGCCAAAATAACTCTTTAGCGCCCACCCACTCCCATGAAGCACTGCAAATGATGTAACGGCTTCTCCCTATATGCTCTCTAACTTCTTAAATATATTTGTATGTACAGTATGTATATTTTGCCAAAATTTTTTAAATGGTAGTTCTACATACATAATGAACATATTCTGGTTTGGGATGATTCATGGTTTATAATACTTTAACAGAAACTTTATAAAAATATCTATGTCAAAAATACTTCTGAAACCAAGGCCACAAAATTACTGACAAAAGTGGTGCATTAAGTACGGCACTTTCGAAAAAATGGTTGGGAAATTATATTCTTTCAATTATAATCTTTGAACTAAAAAGAGACATGTACAGTATATAATTCATGCAGAAAGGTGACACACTTGGATAGATAATTACATTTTTTTTTAATGAATTAGAACCAACGTTGGACCGTTATTTTTTTACTGTAAATTATAAGGTGACTTAATTTTAACAAAAGAGCAACTTCTACCTTTGCTGATCACTTTTTTTTTTTTTTTTTGCTTCCTTCTCTCTCTCTCTGTCTCTTTCTCTCTCCCTCTCTTACTTTCTCTTTCTAATTAATCCCCTGATTATCCCTCTAATTAAATCTGGCTACTTTCCTGTATCATTTTAAACAGCAAGATAAATGTCTTTTTAAGGAAAGGGGCCAGACTGTCTGTTGAGAGTGATGCAGATTACAGTTATCAGAGCTTACAGCTAATTATTGTGCTTGGCTTTTTGTCCACATTTGTCATCCTTTCTTCTAGGGCTAAGTGTTTTTATTGTAACTTTAGACAATGTCAGCGTCAGACGTGTGTGTGTGGTCAGAGGGACAGCTGTGTGTGTTAATGACAGAGGCCTCAGCTATAGTTCCTACTGCATTAAACGAATGACAGTGAGGTTCAGAGCTCAATGGAGTTACACAAATTACTGGTCTTGGCACATTAAAGCCTTTTGTTGTCTAAGTACCATCCACATGGAAGTTGTGTTCTTCTCTCTTGCAGTTTACTGTCATTTTACACCGGATTTTCGGATCTGTCTTTTGTGCAAAACCCGTCGGAGGTGAGCACGTACGCCAGGGCTTTGTCCTACCCTAGAACGCTCTGTCCGCAATTTAAGACAATTGTTGCTTCAATGGCTTCGTTTAAATCTGAAGAATTGATAGCCGTTTTCCTGTTTTCAGGGAAATTAAATAGATTTTTTGTCTCTGTGTGTTTTTTATTACAGCTATGTCACAAAGCAGGCGGGAGAACAGTGGCTTCTATACACTCTCATGCTTGCAGCATATTCATAATTCATGTAGGGCAAGTTGAAACTGCAGGTAGTGTAAGTGTTAATAATTTAAGTGTGTCTCACACCAGCCAAACAGCTCAAAGTCAAACTCTTTCATTGCAGATCAGCTCTGGGCATTCATAGGTGGGATAAGGCATCTGCCACCTCATCAGAACAGGTTTAATAAAGACGACCTTTAATTTCAATTACGAGCTGCCATTTAACGGCGGTCCCATATGCAACGTTCTCTGCCAATCCCCCGTTGTGACATCCGGATCTTGAGAACGTTTCGTTGTGTTATTGCAGTGGCCTACTTAGACTGCAGCCCATTGTGTTTGAGTGAAAAGAAGTACTCAGGATGTCTGGATGCTTTTGGCAAACTTTCGGGGAATTTTAGTCATCGAGAACAAAGGCATTTCTCCTGAAATGCTGATTGTGATTAAAGGAGTTTCAAATGGACACACAAATGCCAGGTTGCAAGCACATACATATTGTAGAATAACACATGCAACAAGTATGTGTAGCTATACTGTCTTTTGGAGTTAGGCTGACCAATGGAAGACGAGGAGTGTTCAGAAAACAGTTATTTTAGCAAATAGCACAAAAATCACCAACTTGACCTTTAAACCCAATAAAAGATTAGAATATGTCCCTGTTTAGAGGAAAGAGCAATAAAAGGTGAGAGGGAAAGTCAGTGTTGTTAGTTCAGCATTTGTGTGTGTGTGTGTGTGTGTGTGGCTACTCTGATCTGTTTTCTATAGTGCGTTTAGTGATGTGGTTCTTGGTTTTGGTGCCTGTAGGCCTAATGATGTCGTCTGGACAGAATCAGCTCTGATATGTTTGTGTGACGGCCGGGAGTGGAGTATCAAGGCCTGAATGTAAATCCAGTTAGCACACAGAGTGGCTGGGTTCACAGCGTACATAATTGTATTTTCCGTCTGCGAAGCCCCCAGGGCATGGAAGGGCACAGCCTGTTTAACCATGACTATGACCAGCTACCAGACCTGAGCATCTGCTGCGGTTCTGGGGATGGATGCATGTCAGATTTCCACCAAATATCTCCAGGAATATAGAAAGAAGTGCAGCTTTGTGGGGACCCAACTGATGGGACTGAATAGTGTACTATCAGAACAGAAGGGTTATGGTTAGTCTAGTAATCAGCTTCATTTAAAGGTGCTTTATTTAAAAATAAATCTATAAAATTAGATTTTACTTTATATTATAATTTAATATAAAGAAATGACCACAAGTAGACCATTCTTGACTTTCAGAACAGTATGAACACAAAGCAATCCAACATCGGATCAATTGCTTAATGAACAATACATGACAGTAGGAGATTCTCACAATGATGTAAATATAAATGTGTTAGTGTCTGTCAGTATATGCAACATTGCAATGGATTGAGATGTGTTTTTATTTTTTTATTTTTTTATATATAAATATTTGACACTTGAGGCACGTTAATGAGACATGGTAATTAAGTTGGGAACAGCTCAGTGCTGCTGCTGTGTTTGTTACTATGAGAGAGGAGAACATTGCAACTCATATTACCAGCGTTCATCTTCCACTGACAAGCACTCTATACACGTATGCACTTTTCATGACCCCCTCTGATGCCCAAATCACAATGAAATTTCTCGTCAGCCAGGCTGTGTGTGTGTGCGTGCGTTACCAGTGAGATTCATTTAAGATGGACATTGATGGATTCATTTCATAAATCAGTTATGATGAGATGTTGTCATCTGTCTTCTGCTTCACTGGTGGTTAAACATCCAAAAATGGGCAAATACAGAAAGAGAGGGATACGTGTGCCTTGTGTCTTTACATGTGTGGTTGTGTTAGTGTGTCGGAGGGAAGATTTCATTTAAATATGAGTGTGTAGTTGTGTTGGTGTTTGCTGCAGTTTTTGTGTTTGACATGCTTGAAACTATTTTATTCCTTTTTATTTTATTTTATTCTCTCGCGCAATAATATAGCTTCTCTGTGATTGGCTGAAGCTCAGCAGATAATTGGCTGGGTCGAGCTTAGTGTGTTGTATGTCAGATATTGTTCTGTCACATGACAACAAATGTCACTTCTTCCCTGAAGCCTGTTGATTCTGTGACTCATCGGTTCTTGAAAACACAACGTTATGCCGCTGATAAGGGCGAATGTCTCGCACACACTCGCACATGTTTGTTTTTGATCATAATGGAGAATTCCATTGTTTTGTATTATGAGATGACATTTTCCATTCCTAACTATAATCCTAACACTCACAGAAAACTTTCTTCAATTGTATATTTTCGTTAAGACGTTTATTAAAAATTTCACCACAACTAAATATACATTGTCTTGTATATATGCTGTTTCTCATATCTGGTGTCCAACGTAGCTGTTTTAGGTGAGTTCAAACGTTCGGTTTGATTGTTTAAACATACCTTAAACATAAATGCTAAGTAGATAGTCATCTCTCTTCATGCAAGAAATGGTGAGTCAGAGGAAGTTTGTTAATGCCAGCAGAGGAACGTTGAGCTACAGATGAGCCCAGTGGATTAGACTCCATAATAAACCACAGCTCTGCTCCTCGATGACTGAGGAACTCTGCCAGTCAGTCAGGTCTGTGGGATTTACAGATGGTTTTCATATAGGGAGAAAGAAATGGAAGAGGACTTTGTTTGATTAGATTAGTTGGGTAATTAAAGTAGGCTTGATGACCAGGTATTACAAAACAGGTGATGAGGACTCTGCTTTTAATTTGACATGCAGCGTTTCAATCTATAGACAAGCAGAAAACACTTAGGTGGAGTGTCACAACTATTGTGGAAGCTCTTATATAGTTTTATTTACATGTCTACACACACAGACTCACTTTTAAAAGCATTTAGAGCAAGCCGACGTATGATGCCTTAAAATGCTGCCTCCGTACGCAGCTAGTTTTTGGCTGCATTAATCTGTTGGGCAGTGTCATTTGTCAGTTTGCCTCATTATCTGCTGGTCTCTATCCTCTTACAGAGCTCTCAGATAAATGACTAATAATCTAACGG
This sequence comes from Squalius cephalus, assembly GCF_949319135.1. NCBI lineage: Eukaryota > Metazoa > Chordata > Actinopteri > Cypriniformes > Leuciscidae > Squalius > Squalius cephalus. The sequence continues at coordinate 43,746,246 of NC_137125.1, forward strand.
ATTTACGACATAATGAGATTCCTGAGTCGGCGCCACTCCTTTTCCAGCTCGAGAGGGCAGCGGGAAGTCCTCTTTCTGGACACATTTGTCTTCTTCCTCCTCCTGTTGTCTCCGTCTCTGTCTATCGCCGTGGGGAGTGTGTTAAAGTGCGCTCTGTTGTGGGCCACTGAGACAAAATGCAGAATTCACAGTCATGTATTACTGTAGCTACGGCAGAGATCGCATATCCACTCTACACCAGCGGAGTGCGCTATTCATAGACTCACTCACTGCATCTAACAGGAAGTGCGTGGCATATTAAAGTAGGAAGAATTACAGATTTTTTTCTGATTTTGATTTTTTGATTAGATTTTGAATTGATTTGATTCCGATTCATTTGGATATATTTATTATAGATATATAGTGTATTTTGTCTACATATTCTTGCAAATACAGTACATTTTAAAGGGAACTTTACAAAATATTACAAAAACATGTTTAAAAAATTAGCAACAGGGCCCAAACTACAGTATGTAGTTGAATTGCTATTTTTTTAACACATGATTTTGAGTCTTTTTGCATGATTCATTAATAGCTTTTGCACTTTTAATGATAGTGCAACACCTTCTCACACGCATCGAAAAATGTACCCTGTTTGTTAAAAAGTGATGGTGAGGGGTCCTGACCAAGCGTAAACTTGTGACTAGTTGGGAGTGAGAACCTGTTGGATTATGTAGTTGAGACAGAACAAAAAAAAAAATGATTGAAATAAGAGGGCGATCAAAAATGTTGATGAAATGCAGATATTGTCTATGCTAAAATACTTTAACCAGTTGAAGTTGGGTGTTCGAAAACCCGTTTGAAAGCATGCAATTCTGTTGACGATGCTAGTGGCACAAAAATGACACGCTTCACCTTTAAGTTTAGGGATTTGAGCAATATCTAGAGATGTGAATATAATAGAGACTTGGGGGTGAGGTTTTGATTTAGGCCAATAATGATCCAGAATAACCTAAGCAACACCCTACAAACCACAAAGAACATTTTAGCAACAGAATTGCAATGTCTTGTCAAACACACAAGCATTGTGGTGGCAGGTTTTGCACAGGCAGACACTATTCTTCAGAATGTAAAAATCTCATATTATCAAGTATTATTATTAAAAGAGAGGTGTGCGGACAGATGGCTCTGCTTCTGCCCTAAAAATAGCCTGCTGTTCACAACATGTGATGATGGGGTTTATGCCTAGCTGACTGAAGTATGTATGAACACACACACACATCCATACTCACACATGAGATTATAAATTTCATCTGTGGGTTGCTCTCTTATTAATTTCAGAGATTTATATCAGTCATGTGTGCCTGTTGCATACAGATCTGATGCTTTGTGAAAGCTCCTTCCTTCACAATCTGTGATTTCACACACACATACAGAGAGCGTGAGACAGACATTTCCACAGCGCAACAAGCTCTTTCATAAATAGGAAGGAAACCTGTCGTATCAGAGGGGAGAATTTCACGGTCGGCTCCTAAACCCTTATCATTTTCTAAAGGTAATGAGAGTCAATCTCCCTCTCTGCTCACTAAGGCCTAACCTGCAAGTCTCTCAGGCCCCCTATGCTAAGGCAGGCGCTCTATCACAATGCCTGATAATTTACCTCTTCATAGCTGTGAAATGGAGGAAGAAATTCAGGTGTGCAGCCGGGGAGTGACGGGGGGCTTTGTGGCGGCACCAAGACCAGCTGACAGGCATCGTGTGTGCGTGACAAGAGAGAAATGACTTTTCTCATGGATTTAGAACCACAGACACAGCAGTGAGATCGAGCCATCTGGAGCACTCTTCCAAAGGATGCCCTCTTTCAGTCGCAACCTCCTGGTCTCTCTTTTTCACCCCCTGCTTTCTTCTCTTATGCTCTTTATCTTTCTCTAATAGCTGTAAATGTAAGGATACCTTTAAAGCCATTCAGAGGACTGCATTTTCTTTCTTTCTTTCTCTCATTCTTTTGGAAAAGTCTCTAAAATTTACTGTAAATCCCAGTCCGAATATTTTTGCAAAAGCCTCTGGGATGGAGAAATCAGAGGGCAACATTAGATACAGTTCTAATCGGCTTTTAGACGGCATAGAGATTTCACATCATCTTGTTTTTTTAATGAAATGAGTCTAAAAAGGCCTGTTTAAAGCTAACACACCATTTATTAATGTTTAATCTCTTTTTGTAACAGAACATAACGTGATGTAATTACTAGGATGATTTTTAATAAATATTTTTCAGGATGAAAACGTTTACATTTAACTCATGCTTTTGTCTGCCAATTAAAGGAATAGTTCACCCTCAAATGAAAATTCTTTCATCAATTATTTACCCTAATGTTGTTCCAAACCTGTAAGACTCTCGTTCATATTCAAAACACAAATGAAGATGTTTTTAATGAAACCAAAAAGACCTTTGTTTCTCCATTGAAAGTCCATTCCACCAAAAATTGAGTGGCACTGTAAATGTATTCAATATGAATCGAGTAGATTAATCCAAGTCTTCTGAAGAGACACGATGGCTTTATATAATGATCAGATTTAATATTTTGGCTTTTATTCACATACTTTGAACTAAAGTCTTATTTGGAACAATATGAGGTTGAGTAATTTTTTATTTTTTTTATTTAGGTGAACTACCCCTTTAATTCACAGGGGAGTTTTGTTGTTTAACAAACCCTTTCAAGATTGCCCATTTTGACTGTGTGCCCAATAGGATAAAAAAAAAAGATTTTCCAAGCTCCCAGTCTCTGTGGCGGGGTGTAATTTTATTCATGTAATTTATTTCCATTGTGCCAAATACCCAAATTCCCATGAGTGGCCACGGCACTTTGCAGTGGTCAAAAGAGATTTTCAAAATCATTTGTTCTCCTTGAACACTCTGAGATGTCAGTTGGAACATTCAATTACATCAGGTGCTTTCTGTAAAAAAAGCAGTAGATAATTCGGTCTGGAAATTTCTCCTGGGTAGTTTCTAAAAAACATTGACAAAATCGCCCCGTGAAGGTTGAAATGACCACACATCACCTCTCAAAATGGTTACCACCCAAATAGGCATTATGACGGTCTTAATTTAGTATTTCTGTATCATAAATCATTTCACATAAATGTTGCTGAGATATCTGTAAGAATGTTCCAGAAAGAGAGATAGTTTGACGCAGCTACACTGATGGATAAGCGCTGACACCAGAACAAGAGCGACACACTTAAATATGAGCCATGATTCACTGCGACTGGTCATTCGGCTCTTATAAATGTTATAGTCAAATCTTCTCAATCTGAAAACGCAGTCTCACTCTCAAGCCTGATTGAAATGGGGGCAAAAGGCCCATTTCTTTAAAAAATAAAAACACCACTGTGGTGAGGCCAGTAATGTCATCTGTCATTCACCCAGCCTGACCGCTCTGGACCTATCAGCTGTCATCTAAGCTGTGATTGACAGTAGTCATCCACCAGTGACAAGTTATCAATCAAAGCAAAAGAAAGCTGAGGGCTCCGGGCCGTAGCCATGGAGACAGAGATGGCAGAGGGTCCTCGCCTTCACTGCTCTTATGTACTATGTGTATTTCAGTGCAGATCTCTCCCTCGGTTCGACTCAGTTCGACTCAGTTCGGTATGTTTCCCATCAGTGCCACAGCGCCTCTCCAGTTCTCAAGTGTTAATTGGCTGTAAATGGTTAGATGCTTTAGCTGGAGTTGACATCCCAGGATGAGCTCTCTTGGCACATCCTTATCCTGCTGTGTGACAAAACGCCATGTTTATCGAATGGTTGCATGTGTCTTCTAATTATTTTGGGGGTTTTCTTTTCAGTCTTTCTGCTTACAGTTTGTATTAAAGTTTAAGCTGTTATCAGTTTTATGATAAAAAAATATATATATATAAATATTTTTTTAAAGCTCAGCAGAATATATTTTCCTAATGAACATGAAGTAAAACCCTGGGAAAAGTTATTCAATTCATACATTTCAGTGAGTGACCAGAAGGTGATCGTTTTCAATGAGATTTGACATTATGAACCTTTGCAGATGAGACAGTTGAGTTGAGTCCACCTTTAATGTTGTAGTCAGTGTGAACAACTTAAGAGAGACATGAATGAATCAAAGTCTCACTCCACACCTAACCTAACCTCTCTTTGTCTGTCTCCAGCTGACCCATGTCCCAGTGGAGGCCTGCGAGCAGTATTCGTCCTGCAACGAGTGTCTGGGTTCTGGAGATCCTCACTGCGGCTGGTGTGTCCTCCATAGCATGTGAGTACAACCCTCCTGCCAAACACTCTGTCCTGCACACCTACAGTAAATGCAGACGAACTCCCTGGGGATTATAGAAAGGGAGAATGTGTACTAGATGTTGGTTAAAGTAATTAAATAGGACAAGATTTAAGGTTTTGATACTTACTTATACTTTTTTGATAATTATTTATATACTTTAAATAAACATGTTACATATGTTCTCATTTAGAGTTATTCAAGTAAGTTACATTCAAGTAATTGTGTGGCATTAGAGTTTGGAAACAGCTTTCTTTACCACCAATCACACATTTCCCACTAATGGATCTCAGACATGTGCACACACATGGATACACGTAATCACACATACTCATAGATAGCCCAACTTTCCATCCACTGTGAACAACGTGAGGGTGATGGATGCTTCAGGCTCTCAAGGGATGACCACATTTCCCACTCCACTCCACTGTAAATTGAAAATTGGATTCTTGTCCTCTTTTGAGGACCCCAGAGGAGTGTGTTTGCGCGGGTAGTCTGTGTGTGGCATGGTTATCTCAGTCTTTCACTCAGCTCTATATTCAACGATGTCCAGGTCTTAAAACATCACATCGCCCGTGCCACTAAGGAGCGACAGGGCCAGAGAAGGTCTGGCGGACATTTGCAGTGTTTCAGACCAAGAGCAACGTTACCCTCTTAAGTGCAGAGAGTGAAGGGAAGTAAAGAGCTATGTAGAGATTCTGGGCCCATCGCTCTCTATCTCTCTCAGGGCTTTTGAGTGCACTAGACTCGACAGGGGCCATGGGCATGGCGTTTGCCACATGGCTGCCCAAGGTCGCGCATGCTTAAAATCTCACACTCATCTGTCTCTCACCTTCTCGCTCTCATTCTCTCTTGCTTCCTCTTGCTTTTGTAAAAGTGAGAGCTGCTTTAGTGCAGGACAGTGAGAACGGTGGTCAAATGGCCTGTGCATATATCCTTTCCCCCTGAGATGTTTGATAGTTTCAGTATTGAGCTTTGCTGCTGAACACCAGCTCTCAAGCACTTTCTGATCCATGCCGATGTTCATAGAATGAACACAGGTGAATTGAGCCACTTTGTAATTTTTGTTGTGAACATGTTAGCGCTTTATTTATTTATTTATTTATTTATTTATTTATTTATTAATCATTTTTAGTAATTTAGCAATTTGTTTAAATAATTTTAATTAATCACTTCAATTGTTTTTATATAAATAATTGTAATGTATTTATCCATTTAGCATTTTCTTGCTGTTTGCATTTTTAGCAATTTGTTCATTTTATTTAAATCACATAATTATTATTTTTTATTAGCCATTTATTTATATAGCCATTAAGTAATTTTAGCCGTTTAGCTATTTGTTTAGCTATTTATTTAGCAATTCATTTATTTTTAAATGCATAATTTGTGTTTTATATGCATTTATATAAGATTGGTAAACAACAGGTGCAATGAATGTAGGTATGTAGTGTCGAAGGAAATGGAGTATATTGTAATTTATCATTGCTGAATTGTTTTTTTCTTTAAAGACATCATTTAGCAATTGTATGTCCATTGCAGTGTCCAAAGAACACTTTAGCAATGGCTTAAGAAGAGTTTCAGATCACGTCATGTATTCATACCGTAGCTACAGGCTGATCAACCGGCTATGATTGTCCATGAAGGAAAGAGGTCATTTGTGACTGAAAACTGTGCAGTGAGAGAGAGCTGGCTCTTTCTCTCCTTCACTCTGTCATTTCTCTCTGTCCTCTGGCAGCAGAAACAGTGTCAAGTGTACACGGGACACAATGCTAATAAAAACAGCAGCAGTTTGTTGTTTAGCCTCAGGTGATAGAAGGGCCAGCTCTCGCAGGAGGTCTTTACGTTGGTTGGCAACACAACATGTATTGCTGCATCTGCAGAGGCAAGCCCTCGGTTCCATTCAGGGCTGTGTCACTACTTATTTTGGACTTCTTTGTCTTTCACTGCATTTTTCACGTTATGCATCACTATCCCATTCGCCTCTTCTGTGTTTTTCGTTACTTTCTTAGCACTCTGTCCTCTCTCTCTTTCTCCTTTTTTCTCATGGCCTTATGCCCAGAGAAAGTGAACAGCACCGCTCTCTGATAGAGTCAGGCAATCCGACCTGGCCTCCCCGGGTCCCTGGCTGATTGATTGCCCTGGAGTTTTCCTTTCCCATCCTCTCCTCCCCTGCATACTTAACCAGGGTCCCTGTAACATGAGTCCTGCCCAGTGAAGGCTCTCTCATGCCAGGCTTGACTCTTGTCAGCACTCCCTGTATTTGTCTCCTGTAATCTACCTGTTTTTCATTGGTAAAGATGGTTAAAGCAGCATATCTTAACACTGATATGCCACAAAGAGATTCTCTGTCATAGTGACTGTATTGTGGTCTTTTTAATGAGATGAAGGTCTTTTTAAACTGATCAATAGAAAAGTGCAGAGATCAGATGGACTGCACTGTCACCCTGTTCATTTTAGTTTGAGAGCATGCACATACATTACAGATGGACGGCAATCCAGGTCTGTCTGCCTATCTGTCTATCTATCTCTGTCTGAAATTACTCAAACTTAAACTAAAATAAAAAAAAAAAGCTAAAAAAAAAAAATGCTAAAGTAACACTGGTTCTTCCTCTTGATAAATTAAGAACTTTTGTGAGTTGTTTGATGTTTAAAGTTCATGCACGGAACTGGAAAATAAGTGAAAAATGTCCCTAATTGCCATTAATGTTTTTCAAGATGTTAGAAAGGACATAAAAGCAGTTGTCACCTTAATGATATTTCTACCCGATCTGAGCTTTATTATTTACTTTTGTCTTCGTAACTAAAAGTACAAGGCATATCAGGGAAGGCACAGCAAAAATTACTTTTTAAATGTTTTCATTAAGAATTATAATTAATATTAATAATTGGCTAATTTTGCTCATCTTAGTAGACTGTAACTGTCTCTGCTAACTCATACAATTACTCTTCCACTATGGAGAAAATCCCAGTTACCATAGTTACCCATGGATTTCAAGAAAGCAAAATGTAGAGTAATATCTGGCTATTTATGGGAAGAAAAACATTCTTAAAAGTTTTTGTGTGGCTTTGCCACGTCAAATGAAGCAAAAGAAGAAGAAAAACTACAATCTAACATAAATAGTCGTCAAGCACCAAATTCAAGTAAGTTTGCTTAGAAACAGGAGATTGGAGGTATCATACATGTCTGTAGCAAAACCACTGGGGCATCAGTTTAACACTAGGGTTAGAGGTTTGTTCAAATCCCACAAGGAAGTCGTTAGCTCTCTTTCCTGTCTATGAATCTCTCATGATTGTTCTAGCACATCAAATTGTATAAAATAGTCTAATGGCACAAAGCAGCGGAGGGCTGTTTTGTGTTAAGTGAGGTCAATATGTTGGCCAGCAGAGCATAAATATAGTAATCTAGACTGCTGGAGTGCTGAACTCTGTGATGAGACGGATCACTCCTGTCCTCCAGAGAGATGCAAAAGTCAACAGAGTTCCACACAATCACCAGAGAGAGAAGGAAAACAACACTCTGAAGGCATGGATGGATGGCTGGGCTTATTTGTTCGACCCACACTACTATTGATCATGGAGAAAATGGAGCAGAGGGGTTAAGGGTCAGGGGGGTCCATTTGATAGGGTGTGTGTGTGTAAACCTCTTGGGGAGATTGTGTGACACTAAATTAACAATGCATTAACTCAATTTCAGGATTCTTGGCTCTGACCTTCAGTTTGTAGACTGAATCACCATGCAACCCCTCAGACCTTTGAGTTTATTTTTTCTACAGACCTTTTACTGGTCTTAGTGAACAGTGTAAACTATTTCTTGAAAGTTTAAACACAAGGGTTCAAATGAATTGACTCACAAGCCTTTGCTGAAGCCTCATTGCATCTTTCATTTAAATGTGAGAGGTGTAAGCCTGCAAACCTGAAGCAACAACAACAACAACACCTTTAAAATATATTTTACAGCTTTGAGACCTGTCTGATTTAATAGCATGAGAGAACAGAAAGATATCTTTGAGTTGCTGCTTAGTTTAAGAGCCTCTCTGCAAGTTGTTGTTCCCAATCAACCTTCAGATAACCTCCTCTCTCGCTGTCAACACAGGAGCAAAGCCGCCTGCTCCAGACTCCTGTTTACCCAAAAGATCTCCAGAAAAGTCTGTTAGTCTTGGAAAACAGGACCAGAGAGGCAAAAATCAATAACTCTGGGAGAAGGGGAGGGTGCTCCTGAAGTTTAAATGTTCAGATGTGTAATTTATGAAGCGGCTTGTTTACTTGTTAAGCTTTCATTTTTATCCATCTGATCCCTCTCTGCCCCTTTGACTTGAAAAGGATGATTTGTTCATGTTTAAGAAGTGGGGGTTTTTTTTATGTGAGAAAAGACAATTAAAATGTGTGGAGACCCAAACTAAATTTGTGCATTTTTACACTATTTATTGATTTTGTGTAACTATAAATAAATTAGTGAAAAAAGTAAAAAATAAACATTCAGTTTATTTAAAAAGAAAAAGTGCTGTTATAATCAGCATAGTATTTTGTGAATAAAGGACATTTACATTCTGTCTATCTAAAGCCTATAGTATTCATTTAATTGTATAATCCCAGATTGAGTGGAAAATGTGTTCACCACAATTTAACAACATTACATCCATCCTCGACGATCACACTAGTTCCCGAGGGCTGCAATGAATAACTCCCCTGACTGCTTTACAAATGTCGTGGAAACATTGCCAGAATGTTTCACAGACAATCATTTTGCACAGGGTGTAAATGAGCAGCGATTGTGATGGTTTGGAATGGTGTGGAGACGGATAGGCTGTAAATCATAATTAAGACAGAGAAAATAAGGCTGTCATATTTCTGTCTCTCTTTCCGAAGAAGGCTGACAGGCAGAGATTGCAGCTGATTGACAAAGATGCAAATTTACACTCCATTATAATATCTTTATGTATCTTTATTAGGACGGGTATGAGATGGATATTATTCTGGGGCAAATGAAAAATATCAATATGTCTATCCAACAGTATCTTTGACAGCCTGTTACTGTGGCTTTATGAAAGACGAGATAATTGTTTAAAACTGTAATGATCATGTGTCCTTCCGAGACGAACTTTACAGATGGCATCCACAGGTGTGTTTTATTTTTTATTTATTGTATATTTTTTATTTTTTTATTTTTTTAGGTTTTTTATTTTAGCTGAAGCTTAGGGTTCTATCAATTTTGGCATGTAATTGGTCAGTGTTGATTCTCCCTGACATCTGAACTCGTATGCATATAGCCAGGGACCGTTGTGAAATGCTTTACCTTCTCGTCCAGAACTTGTGTTTGTGTGGCTGCACTGGGAGAGGTTTTAAAGCAGTTCTTTTTGATCCTTGATAGTTCTCTGTGTGTGTGTGTGTGTGTGTGTGTGTGTGTGTGTGTGTGTGTGTGTGTGTGTGTGTGTGTGTGTGTGTGTGTGTGTGTGTGTGTGTGTGTGTGTGTGTGTGTTTAATGCTAAGGCTTTGTTTATGCCACTAGAAGAGCCAGCAGGACCTTCCCCAGCTTTCTGTTCTAATGTGAGATGAGAGAAGCAGCTATCATTGTCTTTCCAAGGACAGTGTTATTGTCTGTGCAGAAGTCTCTGTCACAGGAAAGGATGGCGTGGTGAAATTCATTAACTCTGGCGTGATGCTGAAACTCTTTAGGAATGATGTCTTGCTGAAAGATGTCATAGTTTATCTTTGAGCTTATTTTTTATCGTCGTTTCAACTCTTGTATTTTGTTGTAAATTTGTACAATTCTCTGTATAATTATGTTAGACGAGTATGGCACTAACAGCGGCAAGATCATGGGTTTAATTCCCAGCAAAATTGACATGCATGAGCTAATAAATATTTACGCATCCAAGGAAGAAAAGCTTCTGCTAAATGCATAAATGTAAATACCTTCAGAGGGTAGCTGAAAAACTGACTAATTTATTATTAGTATTATTATGAGACATATATATGATAAATATGAGACTATTATGAAATTTGTGGGTCAAAAATGACATCACAATTGTAATAGAAATTCCATACCCACATTCCACATTACCTCAGAATGTTGAAAATTTGCAGACATGTTCATGACCCTAAATGAGAAGTTTCACAATTTCAAGAAAAATATTCTAGGACAGTAGAGCTCAATCCTGTTCCTGGAGATCTGCCTACCTACAGAGTTCATCCAGTCCTTATCCTGCACACCTGTCTGCAATTATCAAGTGCTCCTGAAGATCTTAATTAGCTGGTTCAGTTGTGTTTGATCAGGGATGGAGCTGAACTTTGCAGGAAGGTAGATCTCCAGGAACAGGATTGGGCACCCCTGTTCTACTGTAGGTTAACCAGTATTTCTGTCTTAAAATGTTTTGTGGGTCTAATTGACCTGAAACACAAGAGATTACTTTTTTCTCATACTAACAGCACTTTTGCATGTGGTATTTCTAAAGTGATGTAGACAGCACATCCAATGGTACTATCAACAGGTGCAATGTAACCTTAGTGCATTCCACCTTGGCGTGTATTGAAAGAATTGAAAGCGTCAAGTCAGTCCTGTGTTGTTTTGGACCCAAAACACGCACAGCCCCCTCTGTGCCCAGTGAAGAATGGTGTCTCCCCAGGGGAGCAGGACCGGCTCTATCGCCCCTGGCGTTGACTTTCTGAAGAGCCTGGGAGGAGTTTGCGGCTGGCTGAGGGAAAGGAACATGCTCCAAAAGTGACGGAAGCATCAGGACAGAACTACAGACACCCTCACTGCTGTCATGAGATCTCTCGGAAAGCAGGCAGTCCTACACGACTCAACCTATCCCTCACTGTCACCTTCCTGTCACCAGAGAAAGAGCAGGAGACAGAGAGAGAGAGAATGCAAAGGGGAGAGGGTGTAGAAGACAGCAAGAGGGGTGGCCTGTCCTGGTGTGACAGAGCGTGAACTTGACATGGAGACAGACACACCTGAGAGAGAAAGTGAGAGAGTGCACAGGCAGTGATTGAAAAGACAGGGAATAGGAAAGTTAAATCAAAAATGAAAATTCTGTCATTGTATCAAACGTCGTCATAAAAAAACTGCATTACTGACCTTCCATGAAAACAAAAAGTGGATTTGAAATGTAAAAAAACAACTTTATTTTAAGGTGTCCTTGTTAAAGTGTAATTATACATTTATTTACTGAGTAATAGTAATTAACAACATATACTTACTAGGGTTAGGATTAGGGTTTGATTTAGGGTTAGTTGCATGTAATATGCATAATTTACTGTCATTAATACAGTAAGTTCATGTGATGTGTAATAAAGACACTAAAATAAAGTATTACCTTTTTATATCCATTTATTTAAATCAAACATTCTAACCAAATCATTAAAATAAGTTGAGCACATTTTAGTATGTTAAACTGCTACTCATTGGAAAAACTTTTTTTTGGATTATTTTAAATAACATCTAAGCTTCTGAAAATGTGTTAAGTTAGTAGCATTGCTACTTTTAGCTAGTTACTTCCAAAAACTGGCCGATCATGCTGGGTCTCAGTACACATCAAATTACAAATGTTCCAAATAATTTGAGGTCTACAATAACCTCTCTGAGCTCCTTTAAAAAGTTACTGTCATAGTGTGATATAGCAACTAAAAAACTGCTTTAAAATGTGCTTCTAAATTTCTTTTCTTTTCATGAATGTCCATGTGTTTGAATGGTCTATAATGGTGTGGGAATAAATACGGTGATTTATGGAAAGAACATTGTGTTCACTGCGGCAGGTGTACAGTTTGGAACCAGCACAGTATAGGATACAAAAAGACAGACAGTCCTGTGTTTGTCGTAGCCTAATTTTACACAGGTTTCATATGTCATGCGTGTTTCACGGTTACACAGACTCTTTTTCAAATAGTTCCAGAAATGTGCCAGTTCACAAACTCTTTTTGAAACTGCCATTCACCTTGCATTGGCACAGAAGCAACATTTTTTCATAAATGTTCGACCAGATGAGATTGTTCTCTCTAATTAGAGTGGCACATTGATTTTTCCTCTGGGCACATGGGGACCTGTTGGGTCATTCTCTCAGGTGGCTGAAAAACTGCTTGTTTGCCCTTTGTGATAGAGGACAGATGCTCTATCTATAGCACACACACTCTCAAGTTACTCTCCTTTCTTAGGTGGAGTCTTATTGAGTGTGACCTCTTTAAAATGCTTTGTATAACTTTGAAGACAAAGAGTCTAATTGTCCTCACATCCACTCTGCCTTTGTCTTTTCGGCCATTCTTTGAGGTCTTCCGTGTTCTCGCATGCGTATTTCTTTCTGCTGAAAACTCAGTTGACCCCTGTAGCTAAAAGGAAAAATATCTGTCTGCTCGATCTAAACGTTTAAAGATAAAAAAAAAAGAGTTGTAAACGTTCCTCTGAGCTATATCATGACAGCCGGGTGTTAATATGTGCAATGTTTGATCAGATCTGTAGGGGATGTGGTGTTGGAGGAGACAGATAATCTGTTTAATATTAGCAGGGTAAGATGGGTCCCCTGGCCCAGGAGGAACAGGGACAGCAGGGAGATGAGATGAAGGAGGCGGTCTGAGGTGTTTTTGACAGCTCCTGAAATTGCATGCGAGTTTTGAGGCGAGCGCTGCTGCGTCACGGATAACTTGATGCTTTTATGGCATTGAGTTGAATTGTGGGTATTTGTGTGGGTGTGTGTGACTTTGATAGGTAATGTGTCTCTCCAGCTGCACCGTAGTCTGGAGTCGGATGGGTTCTTGTCAAATGAAAGTGTTTTGAAATGAAACTCAGATTCTGAGGTCATGCTAGTTTTAGGCAGATTTGGTGTTGTGGTCAGTAGGATTAGGCAAAGTATCTACTTCAATCCTTCCCTATACTTCCAAACACAGAATAGTCCACCCAAAAATTTACATTTTCAGTTATCATTTATTTACAACATTTTCAGTTCCCATTGACTTCGGTTATATTTTTTGACCACACATTGGAAGACCACACATATCAGAAATAATGACATGTATAATATTATAATTTGTATAACCATCAATCATATCAAATCAAATCATATAAATCTTACAACATTGGCTCTTACATCTGTTTTGAGTCTTTTGTTTTAAACTGAGTTATTGCATAATGTGAATTATGTAATCATTTTTGCACTGCATGAATCTTTTGGTTTGCACCCATCAAGTTCCACATAAAAAAAAAAATCATGAGGTAAAGTACCTTTAATTTGTCAAATATATTATCATTATAACATTTTAATATACAGTAAAAAATAAATAAAGAAATAAATGTATTGCGATACATACCACCTATCCCGGTATGATATTGAATTATATTATTTTTTAGAAATGGTGCAAAGTGACTGCTGCAGCCTGGATGTTTTTGTGCAAGCGTGTGTTTGTGTGTCTCAGTATGCCTCGTGTGTTTGGGTCGTTCCCGGGGTGCTCCACACTAATTTTCCACTCAGCTGAGGTTTGTGGCCCAGTGGGGGGCAGTGGCCCCAAGGTCTCTGCTGGGAATAATCGGGTCAGAGCCACTGGGCTGCGTAATGACTCTGCACGAGTCTCTTCCTCTGTCTTCTCCCCTCCTTCCTTCTCTCTGCTTCATGCCTCCCTCTTTCCTTCCATCCCTCTTCTTTGCTCTCTCCATAACGATGGTGACCGACTTGCTCTTCTCTCACAGGGGGCTCTGAGGGTCTGGCTCACAGCGCTGACTCTAAATTTAAACCTGCCATTTGTCAGTGTGGCTGCTCCTTCTTTTGTCAATGCTCTCCCTTGCTCCCTTTCTTTCTGGGTATCACACTGCATTTTAAAAGTATCTCATTTTCTACTGTACTTTATATGTGCAACTTGGATGGGGTTTCAATTTCTCATTTCTCATTCCTCATCCGTTTGGTTGCTCTTAACCATTGGGAAACCATCCCAATGGGAGGCTTGATAACCGTTATGATGAATGTGTATTTAAGATCATATTCAAATATGCATTGACTCCTCCATAAATAATGTTAATATGTTACTGTACCATGGAATGTAGAGCATGTCCTGGCTAGAGTTCAAACATCTGTCTTCTTTCAACTGAACTCAGTTGCAATAAAGTACTGTGAATTTTATTTTATGCATAATGAAAATTCAATGAGACATTTGGAGTAGAATCGGCTGAGGAACGGTAGGCATTTCACTGTAAAAGTTTTATTTTTAAACAGTCTAGTAATCTACAGGTAGCGTTTAAAAACCACACTCTCAATTCTAAGGTTATTGTAAAAGGTTCATGATTATGATGTTTATGCTGTTATTTATACAGATTTTTCCTAAGATATCTACAGTAATTTTTGGGGAAAATTCAAGGGTAGCATTCCCAGAATGCACTGCAACATTCAGTAATAAACAAAATTTGAGGTGTTGGATGCGATGAGAGAAATGCAATTATAACTCATATATTTTATCATGTCTATTATATTTTAGATTCAATATTTTGAGCTTTTATCACATGCTGTGAAATTATAATTATAATTTTATTTATAATTTATAATTTGATATTCATAAATTTGATATTGAAAATATATACATTCACAATTTGAAATGTAAGGTCAAATCGAGCACATTGCATCATGGGATGCAGTGTTCCATACAGTGTTCTCTAAATAGTGGAGAATTTTCTTCTGCATTATCCCATTCATTGCATTTGCTGTACTCTATTTAATGTAAAATCAATATGTTAGTTTGCTTTTCTTTCTTATGGAACATACTTGTATACTCTCCAGTATTTGCCCTATTAGAGTTCTATTTGCTTCACACAGCTGGCCAGACCTTTGGAGTAGACACACTTTAACTCCAAAGTCAGTCACATGAGAAATGTACTTCCTCATGTTTATTACAAATTAGTCTTGGCAAAACAAGGTTTTCCAGTGTGGGCCTAAACTCATTCTTACTGTAAATGAACAGTTTTAGTTGCAGAGCAAGTAAAACTCTGTTGAATAAAACTCCTTGAGGGATTTATTATTTTAGCAGAGCTTATTAATTTAGCTGCTTCTGGCTGACTCTGTTAGCTGCTTTCTTCTAAAGACATCTGTAGTAGTCTGTCTCTCTCTCTCTGTCTGTGGGTTTGATGTGAGGGATGACGTTGCAAGCTCGCTACAAGTCTTTCCCCTCGATCAAAACGCAAAGCTAGCAATTTAATGCACTAAATGACATGTTTTTATTCATTTATTGATGTGTTTATTTCCTCTTCTGCTGGCATGAGTGATGTAATGGTATTTAGGGCAGTGTGTCAGAGAGCAGAGTGAACGGAGGGTCACGAGGGGAACAGGAAGAGATAGGGCAGGCGAGATGCCAGGAGGCCGTCTTTAGTGGTTTGCATGCCCACTTCTGCGCTCCCGTCTGTCTGATCGCTTTGATGCGATTTCATTTCCTGTTCATTATTCATCAAAGTACCGCATTTCTCCATGTTTGGGCAGCATTTACATAATGAGGGAAACAAATTACTCCTTAGTCTTCTAATCGAGCAGTTTACTTTACTAATGATAAGGTATTAAAACAAACCCGCCGTGTGTTGACAGATGTGCGCAGGATCACTTATCAAGGAGATCACCAATTTATTAGATGCAATAAAACATAACATATTGTATTATATAGGCCTAATATACTTTTATATTATAAGGTAAATTATATAATACACTATATTAATAATATATTATGAATTGTGTGTATATATATATATATATATATATATATATATATATATATATATATATATATATATATGTATATATATATATATATATAACACATTGATCACTATAAAGGAAATGGGAAATTGAAAGTAAGTAGGGTCAATGTTTAGCCAGTGATTTTTTTCATTTATTAAAGAAATGAAATGCACAAACACACTGCTATCCATACCACTCTCACTTGTCTCCAGGCCTGTATCACATAAGCTCATAAATGAAGGCTCATAAATGTTTTTACAGTGCTTTCAGGCCATAGCAGGCATCTAGTTTATAACCCTTTTAAATAAGAAATATTCCCGTTTTTACAAGCAGTGCTGACTTGTTTCAGCCACAACATGTCAAAGTCCCTGTAATCTCGAAATTATGTACAGGCAACCCTCATACGCCCCCTATTGGTGAGAAAGATTATCCCTGCGTTTAAACAGGCTTCACTGCCTACGTACTTTCCTGAAGTCCTGAAGGTTGCGGACCAAGAGAGGCTTGAGAGACTTGTTAGGTGTCACTGTACGTGATGTTTTATCAAAAGCCTTTGACCGGTGCGTATAACTGCAGGATGCACAGCCTCCCCAAATCATCCAAAGACGCACATGAGCAGTTTGTCTCTCCCACAGTACTCTGAGAATGCTACACACCACCCGTAGATCCACCTAGCGTAAGTGTGTGTGTGTTTGAACACGTTGTACACAGCATGCTTATTAAATCAGCGGCAGAAAGGGATTCAGGCTGTGTGATTGGAGCTACAAAGGAGGCCATTCTGATTAAATGCATCTTAGACCTGCTTAGCACAGAGGCACAGAGAAAGAGGATGATTGTTGCCATTTAAATCTCTTTCGTTTCCTCTTTCTTTCACCAGCAGATTATTCCAATTCTGTTCTCCGAGTTCTCCATGTTAGGCTTCTTAACTTTTCAATTCATCCACTGTCCTACCTCTCTCTCCTCCCTCCTTTTCTGCAGTGGAAAACCCTGTCACAACTGTCATCCGTTATAAACTTCTTTCCCTCTTATAAGGACTTTGTGCTGATTCGTAGTTAATTGCTTCACAGATTTGAATAAAGCCAATCTGGATTAGTCAGGGGAATGACAGGCTAAAAACCCAGACAGAGCAGGCTGTTTTACACACTCTTGTACAATACAAGCAGGTAAAACTTTGAAATGTTCAAATGTAAAACTCAATAGCATGTTTTTTTCATTATGTGGTTATACCTTATGTATGATTACAAGTAGTGTATTATCACAGCCAGAGAATGTGTTAACTAACATGAACTAAAAATGAGCAATGCATTGTTACAGTATTTATTAATCTTTGTTAATGGTAGTTAATAAAAATACAGTTGTTCATTTTTTGTTCTTGTTAGTTCACAGTTCACCATGCATTAAATATGTTAACCTTTGATTTTAAAAATGTATTAGTAAATGTTGAAATTAACTAAGATTTTACAAATGCTGTAAAAGTATTGTTCATTCTAGTTCATGTTAGCTAAAGCAGTTAATGTTAACTAATGAAACCTTCTTGTAAGGTGTTACCCATTTAAAGAATGGAAAATGAAATAAAACTTTTGAATTAGGTATTTTTTTTATTCAGTTTATTGCCTGATAATTCAGACATTTGTTTACTTTTATACAGTACATAATTGTTAGTAGTGTTGTCATGTTAAATCCTAGAAAAATTCAAATGTATGGCTCAGTAGTGCGTTTTTATATGTGGTTAATAAATCATTTTTAAGTGGTGAATTGTCATTCTTTAACACATGTACGTAACCCTGCAAGTCAAGCAGTCTCAACTAAAAATCGCAAGTGTAAAACAGTCTTAAACGTGCTTAACCTTGGGCCTGTAATCTGATGTGTCTGGATTAGATGTCACAGTGTTAGGGTGGTCTCCTCATCGGCTCTGTGACCCAGTTTTGTGAACAGATCAGAGTGGATGGTGTTTGGATCTAAAGGGTGGGGAGGGGTCTCTGAGCTCTGATCCTCCCCACCTGCAGAACCCGGGAGCGATGAATACGCTTCATTAAGGGTAGAACACAAAGCTGGCTTGTCCCTCGGCCCTTTGGGCCTGCTCTGCTTCCACAAATAGAGTCGCTGTTGTTTTAGGACTGTCGAGAGAGCAGAAACAGGATAGAGTCACCACAACCACTGGTCTTTTTCTATCTCTCTCCCACCTCCCTCTCTCCTGAAATATGAAACAGAAATATAATGCATGGATTTGGACTAGTAATCAAGCTTGTGTTCCATTTCCTTCATGCTGTGCTGGTCACAGATGGGAGATGGCTGGATGCATTTGTGCAGCTGTTTTTATTTCCCCCCATTCTATCAAATGCTTTGTCTTCCTTTCACTTGCTGTCTTTCTCCCCTCCTCAGGTGCTCACATATTTCTTTTCATCTTTTTTTTTCTAGGTGCACCAGGAAGGAAAAGTGTGAGCGGTCATCCGAGCCTCGCCGTTTCGCCTCTGATATAAAGCAGTGTGTGAGACTCAGCGTTCATCCCAACAACATCTCCGTGTCCCAATACAGTGTCATGGTGAGCGCTAATGATCAATTCTCACCTTTGTTCCTTCTGTGTAATCCCACCATGAAATATCCTTAAGGTATACTGAGGAAATACTAAACCTCATTTAAGTGTTTCTGAGGATAAAGCCAAACGCTGGACATATTGACATTAGCCTTCACTAATTCAGTTATGGAGCCCATTGCTTTTCCGGCTCCATCATTAATGTGATCTTGCAAGTTCTGCCTTTATGGATCTGCTTGTTGCACTGATGGGTTTATGAAGACACGTCATACAGTTTGACCGTATCACACGTGTCATGTTATTTCAGAGACATTTAGGTCTAGGCTCTTAGGACACATGACACAAAGCTTATTAGTTGTGTGTTTATGGGTGGTGTACCTGTACCTTATGAGATCTAGCATTGACCGGTTATATGCATATAATTTTCTGATTAAAATACATATTCTGGTTAAACTGTTATTCTGAAAATATGTTTATATGCTCCACAGCAAGAAAAAAATTGTGTGGGGGAGCGGGTGTTATTGGTCTTTTTTATTTAAAGGGATTTAAGGGAATACAGAAATAGAAATAATGTGATGTAGTTAAGTAATCAATTTAAACTATTGAGATAGTTTATGCATACCTTCACTCTTATTTGTATGTCTAACATATAAAAACATAAAACATTTATTGCCACTTCAATTCAATGAATTACATGAATAACAATTTGGCCATTTCTAATTAAATTTTAGGCAGTAATTTAATAAACTATGTCCTTAACACTAACATGCAAGAACTTGATTAATTGCTAAATGTAGGACATGAGACTCTTCTTTTATTGTTTGCCAGAACTGAGTTTCTTCCTCACTCCATAAATGTTTCTTTGAAGCTCAGCTTTTTACAACTATGCCAAATATCACCCAGAATTACCTATGTTTGGACATGCGCAGATCTGAATGTATCTTCAGTTAAGGTTTTGTAAATAAGGTACATAACACAAAGTTCAGATAAATACATTTAAAATTGGCTTAATTTGGTAATGCAATTAGGTTGATGTGTTTACATGACCCGAATGTGAGCAAATTCGGATTAATATCAGAATATTGCTGTACATGTAAACAGTTAAGGTGTTACCTTGTGTCGTTCCTCATGTCAGTCACTACCGTACGTGCCCCTATCCTTAGTCAGGACAGTTAATTTTTTTATTGGTGTTTATTTGCTTGAACCTAGCTAATTGCTGACTCTACCACTCGTTCAGTGTGTGTGTGTGTGTGTGTGTGTGTGTGTGTAAAATCCATCAAAGCAGGCCATGGTTTCAGACCTTATCCTCATGTAATCCAGCACCTCCTCTGAGCCTTTATATCAGATTAACGTCTCCACTAGAGAAGCCTGCCTTTCAGCTGATTCAGGATCTGTATTCTGGGCCCAAATTCAAAACCTCAACTGCTAGGCTGTATAAGAGCTAATAAACTGCCCAGCGTGCACGTTAGGTACATGTCTGCTACAATATGATGCTTAATCAGTACCTGGGATATGTTTAGATAAACTAAATCATTTACACAGTGGTGTTTTTCCATATATAAGCCCTGTATTTCTTTCAATTAGAGCATTCATGTTGACTGTATCTAGGCAACTGGTCAAAAGCAGATGTCAGGATATTCAGTAGTAGCTGTTCAGTCGATGAAGAGTTGATGTGATCATATCGCCAGATTCCCATTTCACAAGAAGTCCTTGTATAAACTGTCCAGGTGTGTTCTGGGAGTGCTAAGGCTTTAATCTTCAAATAATGAGCCCAATCCTCTCAATTTTCACAATCTTAGACCAGCTGAATTAGTCCAAGTGGTTTTAGTGTGTGTGTGTGTGTGTGTGTGTGTGTGTGTGTGTGTGTGTGTATGTCTGTGTGTGTCTGTGTGTGTGTCTGTGTCTGTGTGTATTCAAAGTATGTAGTGCGTATATGTTAGGAGGAAAAAAATTCCCCAAAGGTGGCAATATCCTTGTTCTTGTCCATTTTTGGTCCAAACAGCTTATGAATCATACTAAGTGATGTTTTTTGGCAAGGTAAATATATATATATATATATAGAGAGAGAGAGAGAGAGAGAGAGAGACATTTTTTTAACAGTTACTACAGTATTTTTTTACATATATATGAATACATTTATGTGTGTGTGTGTTATGAAAAGACTGGTTAGGAATTTACACAGACAGCGTCAAATTGACCTTTTCCTTCAAACTGGAATTACTGAGAGGAAAACAACACATCTACAATGCAATAAATTGCAAACTGTACACAGAAATACACTACAGGCATTCATGCTGTTTCTTGACCTTTTTCATTATTGAATATTTGTTTGAGGAGATAAGCACAAAGCTTCTTTGTTCAGTCTGCAGGGAGAATTTAGGGATTGAAATAAGTTTCTCATCAAAAAGAAAACATTTTTCTTTTTCGATTACTTCATGTTATTTCACATTGTATCCATAAGCTTTTCCTGGACCTTCACTCGGTAGTAAAGCAGCAGTAGTAAAGGAATTTATTTATTTATTTGAACTGCTCTTGTTCATATTACTGAGTGCATTTATCAAAGAAGTTTCTTTTAGATAATACAAAGGCTTCGATAAGCAGAGCATAGCACAGCTTTAACATTATCCTGAAGGAGGATTACACTTCTAAACTAGTTGTTTAAAGAAAACATCAGTCATGGGTGGATGTGCTATAGGTGCTCTCGGAATTAATTTAAATGTAGATTGATTTTATCCATGGGATTTTAAAGTACAACACGGGGTACAATAGGTAGCTCTCGGGGTCTCTGGGGGTACATCTACAGCTCTGTTTCCCTCCACTAGCAAATCCTGAAGCATAATTAGAAACCCGCATCAGCATCTGAAGTTCGTGAGAGTCTGCCGTCTTGATGCATTCTTCTGTTGAGGTAGGAGGTAATCAAAGACAACGTATTCCTCGTTTGGACCCTCTGCTGCAAGAGGTCTTTTTTTTGTTTATTTGTAGGGTCCCTCGCCGAGAGGGATGATTTTCATATTTATCATGGCCAGCGAGAGTTTGTTCGCCGCTGCTTGAAATGTAATTGAGGAAATTCTCTCTGCATCTCTCTCTAAAAGGAAAAATAAATTAAATCCCAGAGTGGCATCGCCATCCACCGGTGCATCCTGAACTTTAATGGGAAAGCGGAAAACAGCGAGAGAGGGGGAGAGATGGGAAAAGTGTCTGCAACATGTCCCTGCCTTTTCATTAAACAGCAATCTAAAAACAGCCCCGGTCAGCCGTTCGGTTGAGTAAAGGGTGTTTCAGGCCATATCACCAATGTAATGCTGGGTGCAGGGCCACTCTATGCAAGGCTGCGGCTTCCTATTAGTGTGGATATTCCGATTTTATCCACTTCACCTCCCATGATGCCCTCACAGAGCATTACTACACGCTTTCCCAAACTGACCCCCAACAGAATCAAACTGACAGAGAGAGCGGCAGCATATTGGCTGTCTTTCTAACTATATACAACTTCATTATTTTCTCTCCCTGCAATCTCTTTATTTGGTGCATTCTTTGACATTATACCATACGTTTTGTATCCGGATGGTATCTGGATATTCTTTCACTCCTTGCGCATTTATCAAATTGTAGAAACAATGATGTAATGGCAGGTGTAAAGGGGGCATTTATTTGTCTCATGACAGTTGCTCCTTCTCGTTTCCCATCGTTCACTCGTTTTTCACTTCATCTGACTCTGGTGTCGGGCAACATGTGCTTCAGAGCAGGGCTTGAAATTCATTCGAAGGCCGGGAGCCAGAGGGCATTGTGGGTAACAGAGATGGAGAGGACAGAGACAGAGCATAAAGAAAAAAAGAGAATGAAAACTCTCACCCTTAGCCCTCTCTCTTTCTCACTCTCTCCTTCTCTCTTTCAATTTCCCACCCACTTGAGTTCAGTGAAACACATTAGAGTCAGTACAGACTGACTGATGGCTGACTGAAGTCTCTTGATGTCTCTGGACATTTTCCTCAAGGAAATTTAAGAGATATGTGGCCGCTGGTTCAATGGCCTGATTTCGCTGTGGCCACGTGTCAGCTGGGATATTTATGGAATGGCTACGTGTGTTTTCTGGGATGTCTTGATGTCTGCGGCTGGATTGAGATTTCCCATGTGTGGTGTCTGCAGACTTCCTTCTCTCTCAAGAGCCTTTCAAATCACAGACGTGAGAAAATATCCACGTTACAGCAGTTTTAGGAGCAGCGGCAGCAAAAATGAGTTTATTATCTGCACAAAGATGGTGTGTCAGTTTGCGATACATACCAAAGTTTGTCTCGTCCATTATTGCCTTTTATTTTCTCCCCTGTATAACTTCAGCTTGTCTTTTCTTTTTCCTTGACAGCTCGTGCTGGAGGCACATAATGTGCCAGAACTTTCTGCGGGGGTCAACTGCACCTTTGAGGACCTGGCGGAGATGGACGGTCTGGTCGAAGGGAACCGCATTACCTGCAGCTCTCCTGCGGAGAAGGAAGTTCCTCGCATTGTCGTAGACCAAGGTGTGAATATATGCCGTCGCTAACCAGTCAAATTTAAGAGGAAATTGGGCAAAAGGCCTGAATGTTGACGTTTGTTGTGGCAGTGTTAATAGACTGAGACTAAAAGTGAGACTGTGACATTTTTTATAATTGGAGACGCTGGATGGAGAAATCTGCTCCAGACTCCAGAGATGCTGGATTTATATCAGAGAGAAGGAGGAAAGACTGTCTAAGAAAGAGAGAGAGAGTGATAGGCATAAACACCTGAGGAGAGATGGAAGTTTACATGCTCATTATCTTGCCTGCAGCTGTTGACTTTTGCCGCAGGACGCGTTTTGTAATTGAGTGAATAAAGGTCGTCAAGTGGGAGGCAGTTTTGGCATTCTGTCTCCTGCTCTCTCGTCTGTCTCTCTCCATTTCAGTCTTTCATTTTGAGGCTCCATTGGCATAGAGGTTTGAGAGATTTTTCAAGTAAAGTGATTGGATTGGATCTCCTGAACTGATGACACTCTTCACTCCATCTGCTCGGCTGAAATGGATTTGACAGCATTCACTCCAGCAGATAAGAGAGAGAAAAGATTTTTCAAGAGAGAACATTTTGCCATCCTCTTCCGCACTCTCGTAGATGCCGTTCTTTCGCCTCTCTTTTCTCTAAGATGTGCTTGGTTACCCCGACATAATTGAAACGAGCGCACATCTGGGCAGCTGTCTGGAGGCTGGTAATTTTTCATAATATGAAAACGTCTCAGCGTTAGGATAATGAAGACGCGCGCTTCTGCAGAAACAAGGGAATACTCCTCCGCGTGTGTTTCCAGGGCAAAAACAGGTAGAAAAAAAAGGGGGGGGGGGTGTGAGTAAAACACAACATAATACAAGGCTGAATGGAAGCAACAGTGTTCTTACAGAGCATCTCGGATAGAAACACCCGCAAATTATCCTAGTAAGTGGCAAAGCGGCCTGGATGTGAGGTTGAAAGAGCCGTGCGCAGGGGTGTGAGATGTGTGAATAATGATGCATGCCAGTCAGGCCACCATGAAATTACAGGTCGGCCCAATCTGCAAGGGCCCAGAGCTCTGAAATGCCGCAGTGCAAAAACATACTCTCTCACCACTGCATAAGTACACTATTACACACCTGAGGGTGCACACTTATACACATTCACACACTACTGGATACATGTACCATCACTGTCATGCACAAACAGTATTTAACCCCTAATACTGGGATGCGTCATAACATAAGTTGTGAATCAAGATGCGTTTTTATGGATTTTGTATGCACACACACATACTCCTGCAGTTATAGGTCACTTATTCGTGCTCTCTCCCATATTCCTCACTTTCCTTTCATTTCTTAGTGTCATGGTAACCGTGTATGTCCTGAGTGACTCATTAAAGGCGGACATACTCTGCAGCGGGTGGCAAGGGGGCCTGCACACAGACAACCGCGCACACACACACACACACACACACTCCGGAGATACCAGCCATCAAGGTAACATTTAGGTGAGCTAATTAGGACAAATTCATTGTCAGGCACACTTTACAGTGATTGATGAATGATTCGCTCTTTGTTGAAGAAACACCACACGACAGGGAAGGGGAGTGCATTAGAAGAACAAGAAAGAGGTTGAAGAGAAATATGTGAGAAAAGGAGAGACTGAAATAGATGGAGAATGGGGGGAAAAGTATGATCTTCCTTTGAGAGGGGAGATGTCGTGTCCGGCATGTTGAATTAAACATGAGCTTCTTCATTAGCTCAGATAAAAACACTCTGAAGATGGACACTTTTGTGCCACATTTCCATTAACTTGTACAGGTTTCTTTCTCTCACTCTGTCTCTCTTCTCCTCTTCTTCAGGGATTTTTTCATGGGAAGGGTTTTAGTTTTTGGCAGAGAGGAGCAGTCACCTTATTCCTAAAGCTACTCTATTATCCACACACTATACAAACTACTTACTATATAACCTAATTAAGACAGCTTGGTGTCGTTGGTGTATGAATGAGATAATTGCTAGTTTACATTAAACTTAGTGTTTTGAATTAGCATGTTGCTATGCTAACAGCGTGATAATCTAAGCATTAAAATACACAATAGACACAAAGTCCCTTGAGGAAAGTCGGTTATATTTGCAATGCTTCTGGGCAGGTTTCCAGAGCATGCAAAACAGACTCCTATCTACTTGAATGGGGAAATGCCTAAATCTCAAAAGCTGCTGATCTGACTCTACCTATAAATGTTGTTTGTTATGCTCAAATAGCGTTATTTCAGGTTGGTCCAGACAATGCGCATGTGGAGTCCCAAGTGTGCACGTCTCAGGACACTGACTGTTTCTATGGGAACCGGATCTTCAACCGAATGATGATTTTATTTATATTGCGTGTTGCACTACCATTCATCATAAAATTAGTGAATTATCATTGTATATACTGTATACAGACTTTACTCAAATATTGGGTAAATTAATCCCAATATAAATTTTAAATGAATTTAATTAATTTGAATGACACTTTTTTTAAAATCTATACTTGTTAGTGTCTTAACATTGTAGTGCATTGTCACTCACCTTTTGGAACAATCTGCTTTCTCTGTAGGCAGCTCACTCGCCTTATATCAACTGATGTAGCAACTATGTCAACACTTTTAATGTTTTCCTCCTGCCTCTTAGGTGACCATCAGATTGTCCAGCTCTACCTCAAATCAAAAGAGACGGGACTAGCTTTTGCCAACACTAGCTTTGTCTTCTATAACTGCAGTGTTCACAAGTCGTGAGTATCTTTTGTATTTACAACTGATGTTGTGCAGTAGTGTAACATCCCATCTATTTTCAAGAATACTTAAACTAATCTAAATCTAAATCTGCACCCTCTCCTTGTCTCAGGTGTTTGTCCTGTGTTGGAAGCCCATACCAGTGCCACTGGTGCAAATACCGTCACACATGCACCCATGACCCGAGCAGCTGCTCTTTCCAGGAGGGCCGTGTCAAACAGCCAGAGGTGAGTTAGTTGTGATTGGTCAGACACCGGGTTTTGTAATTGGCCATCATCATTCTCAATTGGACCTAAACGAGTTAATTGGCGGAGAGGTGCAGTTCAGGTCCTGTCCCGATTGTGAGAACTTACCCAGCCTCACCCCATCACGTTGAGACACTTCATACACATCTGCTGGCTTTGAATTCGACTTAATTCTCATTAAATCTCTCATATTAATATCTGGATTCCCACCAACATCTTTTTCCATGTAAATTATCAATAATATTGGCACTACTCTCATGCTTTTAGGCCACCGCAGGCCCATCAGATAAATTAAAAGCTGCTGTTGGGGCTCGGCACTTTCCTAACTCACTCTCAGAGAGATGCCAAGGAGGGTCGAGCCATCGAGTTTGTTTCACTGATGCGCCCTTTAATCCCTCCCCACGGGTCTACATGGCACAGATCACAATGTGTTTATTTCATTTGCGTCATGCAACTGAGGAGAAGTCGGCAGCTAGCATGAACATACAATTATGTACATCGTGCTTGTTTGCTTAGCTATGAAATGCGTAATGAATTATGAGGACACCTGCCCCCTGAGGCTATGTGTTTTAGACACACAAATGTGTATCCTCATCATTTAGCATTCATTAACATCTCTTAACAAAGCGTTTCTCTGGCTGCCAGCGTTTGGCGTTCCAATTATCAAATGGACACGCTGTCAATATTGACCAGTTTAATATTAGGATTCCCTATTGTGTGTCGAGCGACTTGCACACAAAGCAGGAACTGAATATTAGCACATGTTAATGACATTTCCACTGGATGTTTTTGTTTGATTTTTGTTTTAAGGCAGGTGTTTTGTCCAGTTAATGAGTTTAATTTGGATTTCATTAACCCCTCATACCGGAGGTCTTAGATCCGCTTCCAAACTCCGGGTGGTTTTGAATTAATGACTGGGGATGTTTACCGTGCAAATCCTCCGAGCAGACGCTGACGAGTCAACTTTGCATGGAGAAATTAGATGACCTTTTGCATTGACCTTCCACAGATTAATTTCTGTGTTTTATACCAATTAAGGGATTGCTGAGAGTGATCTGAATAATCCGGACTTGTCTTTCAATGGATGGTGGAATTGAGAAGCCCCCCTGTAGTCTGAGCCTTTCAATATGTGCCTGTGAGCACAGGAGAACAGTCTACATTCATAAATAAAACGTGCCACAGCATCAGAATGTCGTCTCTGGCAAGATTTAACAACATTGTGTCTGCGATTCACAGTCTCTCACATTTAAATATCTGACGGGTCTTCTTCAGCTGTATGCTTTTTGTTTCATTATCATATTTCAATTTGTGTGACACTTTTTATGTTTAACAACAGCAGCAAAGGAATTATGTTTGGTGGCAAAATTCAAATATTTGAAGTCATTTTCACTTCTCAGTTAGTTTCTCATTTTAATTGGATTTTCCAGTTATACATCATATATATCCAGGCTGTATTAGTGTTATCCTGTTATATTTTCATTATTTGTTACCACAACATTTTTTCTTTTGTCAAGTCAAATTAGATAATTTAAGTGGTTCAGATAGCATAATATTTTGAGTTTCTGTTGATTAAACCAATCTCCTTCATTGTATTACCATTTAATTTTTTTTATTTCAGTGAATTTAAAAGTTTACGGCAAAAGTTAAACCAACAATAATGTTTTACAGTGTTTGTAATTGCATTTTCTATATGGCAGGTAAAATTAGTTTTAGACGGCAAAAGTCTGCATATTGATAAATTTCCACTGTATAAAACCACACACTTTTTTGTTCTTCTATTTTTTTTTTTTTTTTTTGGTTATAGATTAGCCAAGAATGATTAAATGAGGCTTTTTTTTTTTTTTTTTTAAATAGTAACTGTTGGGTAAAGTGTGTCAGATACTTTGAGGTAAGCTCTGTCAGTGGATTAACTCAGTGGTTGATTCTAATCCTATAAATCTTGACATATTTCCCTGTAATTATGGAATAATGATGCTTTTGTTTGTTCAGTCCAGGTTTTTTTGTTTTCCAACTGTCCTATACGAGTCTTGATTTCCTCTCTGGCTAGAGTATGTGTACTAAGGGTAGTGCTAAATCCTGTCAGTTTCAGTCGCTGTCTGAGTCCCCCATGTCTCATTCTTGGCTGACATAATGACTAAATGCATGCCGTCCTGACTCAGACGTCCACTGCACTTTAGAAAACAACTTCTGTTATAGCTTGGCTTTTTACCTCCTTTTAGGAATTGCAAAGTGCCTGCTTACAGCATGCCTTACCGATGGGTAATGTGAAATTGTGGTGTGATTTTGAATAATAGATACAACAGTCAAAAGTTTGACACTAGATCAATTCCCATGAACCTATAAACCTTTTAATCATGCTCAAATACATGAAATTAGTTTTGTAAACAAATATAAATGTAAATATAAAATAAAATTTAAGAGTTTTCAATGATTGAAATTTGACCATTTAACACAAAATACCCTTTTCACTTTGTGTATTGAAATCAATTGTGAGTGGAGTCTTCCATGCACTTGGCATGAGGATAACTATTTATAACACTTATGACTTGCCGTCCATGTAAAGCGATCCAAATCAGTCTTTTGAGTTTCCATGACTGTTAAGATGCTGCCTTAGAAAGAAGCTGCATATAGACAGGAGAAAGTGAGGTAGCTCATTCAATTTGGCAACAATATGGTAGATGAGGCATTAGAAAGAAAAGGAGAGAGGTGTGGGAAACAGGAACCAATCGATCCAGTGAACTCTCTACCATCTTAAGATGTTAATTGACAGGCACAATTGGCGGCTTTGTACAACTGAGCTGCAGATTGTGAAGAGAAGGATTTGGGTCTGAGATCAGAACCATGAGATGGCCTCTCTGCTTTGCCTTCCTCGGGGAGAAACTTTGAAGTAAAAATCATTTAGATCGAGGTGGAAGACAAGACTTGAAGAAGAAAATACCAGCTCTTGAGGGGAGCGAGAGTGAAAACAAACAGATGAAAAGAAAGGAAATGTCAGAGGTGTGAGAGGATAAGAGTATGTGTGATGCCGCAGGAAGTGAAATGGGGCAAGGAACGAGAGAGGAGGGTTTTTGCCTTTGGCGGTAGGGAGGCACGTTAAAGCGCAAGGAGTGCAGGGAAGCCTCGGTAATCATCCAGCTAACACCACGAGAGCTGTGGAGAGAATTAGGCGTTTCATCTTCTACCCGACTGAACGCTGCCATTATGCATACATACTCAAACAGCTCTAATTATGGATCTATCACTCCGTGCCAGCTCGCTACCCTCTGTTCTCTGTGCCAGGGCGTCTTCCTCCCCACTCGCACTCAATGACTATCTTTGTCTCGGCGCATCTCTAACAGAAGCGCACGCACTGAACTTAAATCTTTTTCCCACCTACAGTATCTCTTTCTTCAGTGTCTAATTATATCAGTCCTGTTCTGAGACGTTGGAGATTCAGCTGCAGTTAGCCCCCCCCCCCCAGTAGTAAACAATTGAGAGCCCAATCGCTGTTTGCCTCACTTCACGTCCCTTTGACAAACACATCATTATGCTTCAGCTCACCCTTGGGCCTTTCTTGCTCAGACCAAGACTGTAAACCCACTCTCAAGAGCCTTTTTTATCTGTAAAATGCCTATTTATAATGATAATTTCCCTTTTTTTTAATCAGACCCTGCTTTGTTTTCCCACCTCAAATGAGCCGCCTCGGGCACGTCTTGTCAGATTTGACACGCGTCACGGACAAGGAAGGAAACCGCAATGTCAAGTCATTTGTCACATGAATGCATTTTGAATTACCGTCTCTGCATTTTTTTGTTAACATCTCTTCCAGTAAGACTCTTTAGCTGTATTTGGCTCGAGGCTACAGGAATCATTCTGTTTGTGGACTCAACGGACACTGGCTCTCTTTCTGAGCCTCAAGACAGGAAGTGTGGCCACTTTTTTGATCTGCTTCAGTTAAGTTCAAAGCAGCAAGACAACAAGATCTAGTTTGTTGCCGATGGGGTAAAGTGGTGTAATGGTTGAGGCTCTGAGACTATGATGTTGCTGGTTCAATCCCTGCAAGCAACTTACCATAACCATCGCCATTGTGCCCTTCAAAAATGTTGGCGACATTCTTTGGCGAAAATGTTCAGAAACTGTCTTAGGTTTCGAAATCTGCAATAGAGTGTTTCATTTGTTTCCGTCCCGTTTTCTCTCTCATTGTATACATCTCTGTCCTTTCTTCTCGGCCTCCTTGTAAAGACTTAATAACCTAGCCTGACAAAAACAGCCCTAGTCTTCAGTGTCTCTGAAGACTCCATATTAGAGCCTCCCAGCCTTCAATTATACTGTTGTTATGCTTGGAGTCAATCTCCCTCCACATAAAGCTGCCAGCAGAGCCGTGCTCATCCATCAATAAGAGGCGTGGAGAGACGAGGGGGCTGGCCAGACACCTTCCCCAAAGAAGAAAGGGCAGGCTGAAGAGACTTGGGTGTGGATGGACAAAGATATTGGTGTTTTAGTGGGCGGTTTTCCCTTGTCATGCCTTATTTATGACTGAGACTGCTGCCAATAAACATGTTCACATTATATCAGTGTAATAGGGAAATAAATCCTTGTAGGGTGGTCTGGGGAAGGACTTAGAGAGGCCCTTGTAGACCATGGGGCTGAGTAGCTATTATCAAGGTGCAGGGGCTCTAAATGAGAATTTAGAGACCAAAACATTGGCTGAAAGTTGGGTCAGTGTAGGGCTGCCCTCTGCGGAATGGGTGTGCATTTTACTCCCGTCTTTTTACTGATGACTTTAATATCTGGAGTGGGTGGAGATATGATGGTCAGAGTGTGTGTATGTGTGTGTGTGTGTGGGTGTGTGTGTGTGTGGGGGGGGGGGTTGTAGTGTCTTTGCTGTTTTATTTAAGACTGCAATTATGCATGTGGGTGGTGTATTTGTTTATTTGGCATGTTAAGTTAAGTGTCTATTCCTCCCTTGCTTGTGAAGGTGTGCATTCATGTGCAGTAAACTGAAACACTGTCTCCTGCACTGTAAATATCCTGTATGAAAGTTAAACTGAAAAGGGGTTTAAGGCCCAACCTCATGCCCATACAAAATATTACCTCGCTGCAGTCGGACTGCGGCGCATCTTTAAATTCACACTCAGTATTCAATCTGCATTCCTAGCTGCTTTGGTTCAGATAGCACCTCAGTTTGTATTCATCTTACAAAAGCCACCTGAGCACTTTGAACACCCTGCACTGCATAAATACCACTCTGCGCCACCTCGTTGATTTCTTCCGTAGTATCTGAAAGACAACGTTACATCAGTCTTATAGAGTGTAGTCAGGGACTTAGAAAGAAAAAAATACACTGAAAAGTTCTTTATCCTCTTTCTTCTTAAGATTAAATTTCATCTTTTTGTCTGCTTGAATTAACAGCACTCACTTTTATTTTCGTTTTGTAGATAGGCTGTCAAATTATCTATAATGACTTTTTAAAACTGTGCCCCAGAGCAATTCAGCCATGCTAATAAGCTTCAGACCATCGTTATTGGCCCAAACTTTCAGCCAAGTGAGCAGTCAAGATAGATTTTGATATACTAAGAACAGGCCCACACTCATTTTGAGGTTTTATTAGGCTCAACCTAAAGGAAGCACCAGGGAGATTCTGGCATATTTTAAGGGATCTCTTTGTTTTATCTTTTGATACTTACAATTTGTGACCTTGCAGTTTGTTCTTCTCATGCAGGAATGTCCTCAGCTGCTTCCAGCGGATCGTATCCTAGTTCCAGTGAACGTGGTGAAACCCATCACCCTTCGGGCCAAGAACCTCCCCCAGCCACAGTCGGGCCAGCGGGGGTACGAGTGTGTGCTCACCATACAGGGTGTGGAGCAGAGAGTTCCTGCCCTCCGCTTCAACAGCTCCAGTGTACAGTGCCAGAACACATCGGTAAGACTGTGTGTGTGTGTGTGTGTGTGTGTGTGTATGACTACGAGTGTGTTTAGTAAACGTTTCAGCGAATTTGTCTGTGGACACAAGGGTACTCTCAGACACAAGGCGCAGAATTTTAAGCAACACAAAAAGTCGTAGACATGATAAAAGGGAGCGGTTGTTTGGAGATTGTGTAAGAGCGGCTTATTTTAGTCACAAGTGCATTCTGCACTGAATATTTAGTGCATGTTTGCTTGTTCTCCCAGCATCAGCAGTGTAGGGATTTTGGAGTCCTCTCCACTGTGTGCTGTGATGACTTACCCGAGGATGAACCTGCCAGGAATGATAAAAGCATTCTTCCAGAGAAGAAAACTAGTAAATGTGTGCCTCTCTCTCTCTCTTGTTCCCACGGCTACAGTACTTGTATGATGGGATGGAGATGAGTAGCCTCCCTGTGGATCTGATGGTCATCTGGAACGGAGACTTCAGCATTGACAACCCGGCCCAAAACAAAGGTGAGGTCTCTGATCCGGCAGCCCTGCTAGTACCCCTGGATTCAGTCTCCATGGCAACAGACTTGCAGCATCCATCCCCTGACATCCTGGTGGAGTTGACTGCAGATAGCCTCGGTTTCTGCTTAACTTCTTCATCATCTCTTTATTTATTTCTTTTTTTTACTTAATACATCACAATATCTCATGTTCGCACCTCTCATCTTCTCCCTGTGTGTATATCTTTGCACCACACAGAAGGTCAGAGACATGTCACAATTAGATCTACCATTGTATTTAAGTGTTCAAATGAGCCTGTTAGAAAGGCCTGTCAGAGACCTGTAGCCAACAAACACCCTCTACAGAGACATAATGTCAGATAAGACCGAATATAATGTATTTAAACTCAACCCAACCAAGCTGAAATCCAATATAAAACATTCTACAGCTTCTGCAGTCTTAACTATGCAAAAACCATTTCATCATTATCAATATTTTTTGTCTGATCATAATTTGATATATATATATATATATATATATATAGTATTTATAATATATTTAAATAATATATGTAGTACTACATATTATATTATTATTATATATAATATTTAATATTTTTTGCTCAGATTTTTGCTCAAAGACAATTTGCTTATGGGGTAAAAAATAAACTGAATTCATGATATTGCATTTTAATTTGTTTTGTATTTTTGCTTCTCCAGTGATTTTTATCAAGTGAATGTTTAGCTGTTTTTACTGGAAAACGAGACAAAAATACTGATTAAGAAAATGATTTTTTGCACTTAAAAAGACGCTCTGACCATTAAAGGAAAATTCAGACTTATTGCAGAGGCAGTTTGAGCTCTCAGAAATTTTTAAACATTTAAGCTCAATGTCAAGACTAGAAGTTCTAAAACATTTTAATTGATATAAAATGGATTTGGACTAAAGTTAAACATGCTCCCCTGCTTTAAGTCAAATCAATGAACATAGCACGAATGCATGTGAGTGTGTTATTAAAGTGCTGTGTGTGCCTGTGTGAAGGTTAGGCTAATTTAAGAGGGGAAGTAAAGTATGCGAGATTCCTCCCTCGCTTCCCGCTGAGGGGGAGCCACTCCGGGGGCAGCAGTTGATGGACGGATCATACATGCATCTAATAGCAATTAAAAATGCCTGTCTGGTTTCCATGGAGATGAAACATAATATCACTGTACCAGGGAGCAGAGAAGAGGAGCAATTATCTTTAGAGCTGAGAGGAAGCAAGAAAATAGGGAATATGTTATCTTTTCTGTAGTTTTTCCATTATTTTAGAAATATTTCTGGCCATTGCTGCAAATTACATCAGTTTCAATTTTGCTTTGATCAGTGTACCATGGGTCTCCCAACATTACTTGACCTTTGCCCTCCCTGTATCTCCAGTGCACCTGTACAAGTGTGATGCACGACGGGAGAGCTGTGGACTGTGTCTGAAGGCGGACCCTCTGTTTGGCTGTGTGTGGTGTAAGGGAGAGAACCGTTGCTCTCTGAAACAGCACTGTCCTCACCCGCAGAGCATGTGGCTCGAGCACAATGGCATCAATAGCAAGTGCACGCACCCCAAAATCACAAAGGTAAATCTACGGTGCACCAGTACATATGAAAGCATACTGTAACACAAAGTGGGTTCCAAAAGTCTGAGATCACTCCCTGAGATATTTTTTTATATATCATTAGTACAAATTGTGAAAACTTAAATGTAAAATTAGCATGAATTTTATACTAATATAATTAATTTACTGCACTGTTTAAAAAAAAAAAATGTATCCTAAGATTTTCTATGTGGTCTCAGACCTTTGGACCGCACTCTATACAGTATATATAGGTCACTCCCAGAGCCAGGCCTGTACTTTTATTACTGGTTTAGAGGTGAAAAGATTCTCAATGGAGAACTGTAAATGGCAATACAATTTTATTCTATTCCATTTAAATTTTTAGCTGAGTCTTAAGTGTCTGGGTTCTTGTCATTCTTAGTATAATATCACGTTACACAGGTACAATAAAATCCTTGTAACATAAATAAACATCTCAGCTGTACTCACTGACATATGCATGTTTTATGGTTAACCATCATTGTGGAGATGAACAGTTGATATTAAGAGAAAGAAAAGGTGAAGGATGAACAGATGGGTGCATTGCTGAAAGAGATATGATGGAAGTGCGACCTTGGGCGTAATACTGAGAGTGAAAGAATTTGGAGGAAAGGAGGAACATAGAAGCCTCTGCACCACCAACCCCATCTGTAGCACCACATCAAAATGATTGATGAACATAGCGGAGAGGGAAATGCTACTTGTTTGCCACAGGTTCTGAATGACGGACAGCAGATGTGTCTGAAGCTTATTAATCAAACGCAGAAACCTGTTGGCACAAGGAACCGTTCGTTCTCAGAAAAATATAGAAGAATGGAATGTAGTGGATGTGAATGGTGAAATTATAGAAAGCATAATCCCAAACTCATCATCATCTTCTGTTCTGTCATTGGCAAGTTTGAGCCAAAGAGATCACTGCTCAAAATCTTTCAAAGCAACTAGACATAAATGGAACTTGCTCCAGCAAAAGTTGCCACCATGATGCTATAGGGTGATTTTGGTGGTTGCCAAGGCATTGCTGTGTAGTTGCTAAGATCATCTGGGTAGTTTCTAGTCTCTGATGTTTTGTTTAACAATAATTTCCCCAGATTTATCATCTGTCAGATGAAAATCTTGTGTCCAATCTCTTAGAAAAGTAAAATCCTCAACAAGCCACACAATTATCATTGTCTGTAGTTCAAACAGCAAGTTATGCACTAAAGTATAATACTTTGAGCAAGAATAATATTCTAAATTCACTCTGCAAATGTACCTAGAATTTTTTTCCAAATGTACAATCCATTTAAAGTTGGTCACTACTTTCCCTTCAAACATCTTCAGTGCTTGTTTGATTATAGCTGAGGTTCTAATTGCCATTTAACACATTGAAAGACAGAATGGAAAACAAGCGAAGCCACGGGTATTATAAAGGGAAGTCCTGAACAGAGCTCTTCTTTTCTTTTTTATTCCATCTGCAGATCGGAGCTCTCCTCGTGCCTCATAAATACTCTCTCTCTTTCTCTCTCTCTCTCTCTGATTATCACTCTATGTGTCTTTCTTTCAATTGATCGGCTCACAGGTCGTAATGTATTCTAATGCACTCTATTACTGTGACATTGTAGATGAGGAATCTTTCTCTGACATTGAAGTGGATGGTGATTAAGTGTTTTTCCTCCAACAACCGTCAATTAGCTTGTCAAAGTCACAAATCTAATCAGCTCCCCATCTCCAAATGAAAAGAGACTACTGTTTCTCTCTCCCTCTAATATTCATTTACACTCCTGCTTCATTCTCTCAGCAGAAGGTTGCATTTTTACAGTGACTTTCCAGTAAACCACCAAAGTGGGTCTGTTATTTCATTTTAAATAATCATTCGGTATATTGTAATACTCAGACCGGTCGCATGAAGCAATAAGGCCCTAAGGGCATTGTAAAGACATTGATAGTATCATAAAAGAGGAAGACTGATTAAACTGGATTACTGGAGAGATAAGTTAAGAAAAAATGTGTCTTGAAAGCATATGTTCATATTACACTGGCATATTTAAAATTTAAACACACAGTCAGAGCCATTTGGATATCAATATTCCCATAGTGCTCTGAAGCCAATAAAGAACCTGTGAAAAACTTGAACCTCTCTGCTAAGATCAGTACATGTGATGGGTTAAAGGGAAATTACCTCTCACCGTGCTGCTAATGAGATCTCTGACCTAAAGTTGGATTATTATCTGGCAGGAAATAATGACAGAGCCGAGATGTTAACATGTCTATATTCCCCTTTGGGATCCGACGGCCCCTCGTTTTGCCAAGATGAGGAATGGGTGTCCTACATTTGGCCTAATAGCCCAGCTGTCAATACACTTATGAGGCCCGACCTCAGACACGTGGGTCAAGACTGTCAGAATATGTTTGATAGGCTCTTTTTATAGTGTTGATGGATAGACACTCAATAAAAGAGATGTTCTTCTTGTGTGATTTCGGCTAAACAGTGACCTATATTATTCACAAAAGTATTCACAGAAATGCACTGTGGGAATGAATTGCATGCTAGCTTTTCTTCTCTTTCTCTCCCCACATTTCTGGCAGGTTAGTGTTGTCAGGGGCATCATATGCCTTTTTTTTTTTTTTTTTTGCAGTTACATGTAATATGTTAAGTGTTAGTGTTTTGACTTTTACGTGTTAAAAATTAATTGTGCTACTCATTTTTTTTTTTTTTTAACTTGCATTCAAGAATCACATACTCAAACATCCAAGGTAGCACATGTCTTGTTTGAATGGGCTTTATGCATTATATTATAAAAGTGTAGTGAAATACTGATAAAAACTAGAGCTGTAAGAATAGTTTATTTTGATTGGCTGGTTGGTTCTGCTATGACCATATGGATCTCGCTTACGGTGCTTAATAATAACCTTACTGAGCAGAGTTAACTCTGTCTTCACTTCAAATCACAAGATATGTTTTATGGCACATGAATTGCCAATTAAGTTATTAAGTGTGATTCTTTTTAGTCATTACATTTTAATGCACCATAAATGTCTTCCTTTAACAGTGTTTAATGAATCACAGCCAAGTGTTTCATATGTTAATGGTATGATACCAGTGAAAGCATGAAGATTTGAGAGATAGCACTGTGAGAGTGCATAACAGATATGTTAGTAATCAGATAAGATTAGATACTCTAATCAGCCGGATGCAGTACTGCTTAGCATCCCGAGGAGCAAAGAATAAAAGGTGTTTGATCATCTGACATGCACAGATGAAAATAAGCATCCTCGTGCACGCCTGTGTTTATATTCCAATCTTAGCAGCATATGATTTCACATGCTGGTGTCGGCATATTTTTTCCCAGACGCCGACTCTGTGTTCATAAATTAGCATGGCTTTGTTTTTGCTATAGGCAGGACTCGGCTGGCTCAGCTGGCTGTGCGGCTGATCATTATTCACCGTAAGCACGCAGGCTTTGACGCTCTGACAGAGAGTGGCCCAATTATCCCACTGAACTAAATCACTCACAGCTTCTCTCACTGTTTCCCGCCCCTCACACCGTCTCACAATCACTGACTCCTGCAGGTGCATGAAGGAATCGGTTGCTGAGTCATTCTCCACTTCCTGTTGGTTTGTACCAATGATGGAGATGCTAGGGGGGCTGTGGGAGCCCTCCATGTTGTTTATTATCTTATGGGAATGATTGCACGTAACGCTTCCCTGTGACTTGTCTACAGATCACCCCGCTTCGAGGACCCCGTGAGGGAGGAACGCTGGTGACTATCCGTGGTGAGAACCTGGGACTGGAGTTCAGTGAGATTAAGGACTATGTGAAGGTTGCAGATGTGGAGTGTACACCAGTGCCTGAGGGATATATCCCAGCAGAACAGTAAGTGTCTTGAACCACTTACAGGGTTTCCTGTAGTACTAGGCCAGATCTGACACTTCTTTGTAATTTTGTCATAATGACAACAATTTAAACCTGGATCTAATGACTAACTGGACTATATGATGGCATCTCCCTTGAATCGCCTCAAACAGTTGTTCTTTGCAGATGAGTTTGTGTTATGCATGCCTGCTAATAGTTAAGAACCCAGCGTCTTTTAAAAAGTGGCTGATATAAATTAGCAGTAAACACAGAGAAAGCATTAAAGAAATTTTTAATCTGAGGTCAGGACAGCAAAAGATAATTATGTGTTTGACAAGCATTCGAGAAATCCCTGCTGACAGCATGAAAACTTCTTCAGTATTATTGTCCTGATGTGAAAAACACCCTTCATTCTTTGGTGCAGGTTGGGTCAGCACAAGTTTATTGTTATTATTATTTGTACGCCGTGATAAGCCTCTTACCATAGTGCATGAGCAAATTTGACACCTGCCATGGAATGAGGCGGCAGAATAACTCATTCATATTAACCGTTTATCTCCTACATATATGATTATGGCAGGGAAAGACATTTTTAAAGTCCCTCATTTAATGTTTCATAAATGGGTTTTTTTTGTGATTGTGTAACTGCCCTGGTCGATTGATTGTGTATGTTTTACAGGATTGTGTGTGAAATGGGAAAAGCGGAAAGAAGCCAGTTTGCTGGAAACGTCCAAGTGTGCGTTGGAGAGTGTCGTCCCGAGTTCATGGCCAAGTCGTCTAAATACTACTACTTTGTGGTGAGTACCTCAGCAAATAACCCCCAATGAACTGCTGGTCCATCTGCCATGATCTTAATAATCTCTGAATAATTACAAGTCTTTGACACTTCAGGGTTGAAAGTGCCTGGATTTACTGTTTCTGCAAATGTTTACTGTGTTTCTAATAAAGAGTGAACACTATGGCCTTGTAGCCCTGCTGATGTACTTAGTCATATCAGCGAGCACTTGACCCCACCAAATGTTCGGTCAACATCCGGAGAGGCTAACCATAAAACTTGCAATTTACTACTGCTGTTGTGCAAGATTTTCCTCCCACAGAATCCTGTCCTAAGTTTATTTCCTTTGATATGGATCTTGAATTATTAAAACAATTGATGAATAAAACAAATGTATGCTTGTTTTTATTATTATTAATTTGAAGAAAATATGGTCCACCTAAACCCATAAGCTGGCAGGTAAATCATTTAACATTATGCTATGCTAACCTACTGAGAAAATCTAAGAAGACCATTTCTTGCTTTGTTTGTACAAGACATTAATTAACATAATTCTATGGTTGAGACCACATACATTATAAAGCATTTTTGTAGGATTTTTCAACCAATAAAAATATCTTTCAATATGATTCTGTGGAGGATAGGATCTTGCACGACACTGGCCACACTCATTTTTATATCCACGCTACACTTTTCCTTCTAGCACTCCCAGTTCACATGCTGAGATAACATTCATAATCAGATTGCGATCCAGTCATCCAAATGAATTGAGCTGCAGTGTCATTTTTCTTGTTATGGAGCCATTTATAGCATTTATCAGTTTTATGCAAACATTAATGGCTTTTATGTCTCATTCAGATGTAGTAATTGGATTATGTGATTCTTGGGTGAGGAGGGCAATTGGTGTTCTGAGAAAAAGGAGGTGATAATCAGATTGGGAAAGTGATACAGAGGATTGAAAAACATGAGGGTTTGCCGCCTTACCTCTGCCATGTGATTTGTAAGCTTGTAAATAATTCCTATTGTTTGTTTTGACCTTGATTTCTACAGATCCCTAGACTGTTGAGTCTAAAGCCGAGTCGAGGGCCAGTATCTGGGGGTACCATCGTCAACATCACAGGCAGCAACCTGGACGCGGGCAGCAATGTGTCAATCATGTTCAAAGACCAGAAGTGTACCTATCAAAGGTAGGGTTGAATGGAAAAGTACAGTGCAATGCCCTTTTGAGGTGGTGTCATTCTTTTGGTTCGTTTGCAGGTCACTCAAAGCCTCTAAGAGAAAGTCAATACTGATATTAACAGCTTGAGAGTTTCTAATTTTTAATCAATAACATCCATAGCCATCAGTTTCTTCTTGCTTGAGGTGTAGCCACAGTGTCTAATCATATGAGTGAAAGATTAAATTAGGTCTAGTAATCTTTACTTTAATGGGAATACTCATTACAGCCATTGAATAATACAAAAGCAATAAACTAAACAAATTCCTAAATAGGTATCAATACACACATAATGGATGAGGATGGAGAAGAGACTAAAGAATTTTTATTTATTTTTTATCAAAAGTTTTTTAGTTTTAAATAATGAAAAATTCTAAGTGTAAAGAGCATCTATTCATGCACTAGTTATCTGAAAAACTTTGGTGATTGTTTTTTTTTTCTATTTGATGACACAGGAGAGGAGGACAGTGGATAACGTGTCGTTCTCATGCCTCCATGCAAGGCTACGGAAATGTGTCCGTATCGGTCTTTGTGGATAAAGCCCACATTCACAAAGATCTCAAGTTTGAGTATGTGGAGGATCCCACAATCACCAAACTTGAACCTGAGTGGAGCATTTTCAGGTGTGTGTACTACAAGGCAATTTAAGACAGAGCCGTTGGGGAAACAGCCCATAACATTGTCCAAGACCCTAAAATGAGGGGGGAGGATCAAGAATATTATTTTTCATTATTTTTCCATTTCAAACTTGATATCATTACGGACATTATATGGTTAAAGTTAATACATTGTTGATTATTTTTAAAATATTATCTAAATATAATTTTATTAAATTGAACCACTAATTTTAGGAAATTAAAAAGTGAAAGTTAATAAACATGGTGTTTTCACAGTGGCAACACACCATTGACTGTGACCGGGACAAACCTGGACATCATCCAGACTCCTCTCATCAGAGCCATGTATAAGAACTTGGAGACCGTCAACGTAAGTGCAAACGTTTTCCACACAGTAAACGATCACTCGGCCTTCACCTAACCTGAGGCAAGTGAACTGGAATGAACATTAGCAGACTATTCCACCTGCTCCAATCACCTGTGTCGGCTGCGCACCATTGGATCCAGGACAGTAGCTGCATAAAAGAGGGAAACAGAGAGAGAGAGAGACAAAGAAACAGACAGGGTACAGGAAGACTGCCAGGTCCCAGCAGCAGTAGCAGCAATGTACCCTTTGTGCGGGAAAGAGGAGAATGTCGAAACACAGGGTGGATGCATAGACAAGGGTATCATGTTCCCCGTCTACAGAATGGACCCAAAGAGCCATGGGAGGCTGCACTCAGTGAGATCTGATTGAAAGGCAACAGAGACAAAAGACCGTAATGTTATCTCGTGCACGTATCTCACACATGGCCGCGTTTAGCATCTGGGCTGCGATATGATTAGGCTTTGGCACACTGCTCCTCAAAGCACAGCAGAAAAAAGTGTCATACCCTACCTCGCAGTCTCTGAAAGAAGTTGTTTGTGGGGCACAAGATGCCTCGTATCCTTGTTTGTAATGCGATCGCTCATAACTAGTCTGAAAAGAGTTTGACCAGACTTTGTGCACTGAAAAAAAATGGTGACTTGAAATCTATTTTATCTTGAACAATTCCACCCGTTACAACATTCTATAGAAGTCTTTGTGTTAGAGGAAGCGAAGGTTCGTCTTCCTGGCTGCAACAGCTTTGTGAGGAATCCAATTAAAATGACCAGAGATATCTGTAGGGATGTTTTTGATGGAGAGTCTGCTGTCTGGGTGTTTTAACAGTCAACTGCAAAGCAGTGTGGGTTCACAAAACTCAAGGGTCTTGTCAGGTATTTTATTTATACACTTCAAAGGGAATGTGCATATAGGTTTGAATTTAAGTTATGCCACAACTTTACATTTAATAAACCTGACCTCTTAATAAAAAAGAAAGCGGAAAAGTAAATGAGTAGTCTGAGAGACTGTCTTCATGTAAATATGTATGGGATTAAGTATTAAATGGTCTGATTGCAGCATTTAGCTGCAGTGTATATGTGGTCTATGTGAGATATTAAAAAAAGAGATGAAAGACAGGCTCAAGGAGAGATGACCATTTTAAAAGTGCTAATAATTTAGTACTGCTTTGTTGAGAGAAATTATATCTGTGTGCGCTCTAGAAATCTCCATTGTAGGAAGTTGAGGTTAAATCCTGGTCTTTTTATATGAAGTTGAGGTTAAATCCTGGTCTTTTTATTTGACATGACTAATTAAAACAAATTATTGTTTGCCATGTAAATGTAATGTTGTTAATCTGAATCTAAATGTTTTTGTTTTATTCTGAATCGCACATCTACAGCAAATATGATCAGCAAATCTATGTCCCCCTACCAGATATGTCAGGTTCTGAGTCCCACCACTATGCAGTGCATGGCCCCAGAGCTTCCCTACAGTCTGAGCTGGCAGAAGGAATTGCCAGAGAGACCTGATGAGTTTGGCTTCATCCTGGACAATGTTCAGTCTGTGCTGGCCCTCAACAACACCAACTTCATCTACTACCCAAATCCAGTGTTTGAACCGCTTAGTGTGTCTGGGGTCCAGGAGCTCAAGCCAGGGTCTCCCATCATACTCAAGGTAAATCAAGTATTAATCTAAATCTCTGCATTATCTGTCTTTCCAATGCAGTTGCTACATATGTTTGTGAATGTGAATTTCAGGGTAGGAACTTCCTCCCTCCAGCGCCGGGTGGCAATGGGAAGCTCAATTACACTGTTCTGATTGGAGATAAACCTTGCACATTAACTGTATCAGATACTCAACTGCTCTGTGAATCGCCCAATCTGACTGGCCGTCACAAGGTTCTGGTAAGTTCTGGTGAAATACTGGGGCACAAATACACTTTTCACAGTGACCTAATGCTTTAGGGACTCTGTGGTTATTTTACTTTCTGAGAGGCTACAGAAATAGAAAATATGTCCCCAGTAGGACTTATTAGAGCTGGAAAACCTAATAAAAACCTTTATGCTTCTCAATGAGAAATCTGGGTGGCTGCCTGCTTCACTACTTGTTGACAGTCGTACAAGAGAAAATGCAACAGACCCTTACAGCCATGAACTCGCAAAAGGAACAGACACATTGTACCCCTCTGCTGTTGGGCCTTTTAGTCTTACTATAGCACAATAATATAAAATAAAATATCTCCATCCCTAGATGTATTTTGATTGGATTTGAACAAGATACCACACAGTATTGATTTTTATCAAAATCTATGCAAAATATGCTCCTTTTTAGGCACGTGTGGGTGGCATCGAGTTTTCTCCAGGTGTGGTTCACATCACTTCTGACAGCCCTCTCAGCAGCACTGCCGTCATCAGCATTGCAGGTGCAGGAGGCCTCCTTATCTTCTTCATTGTCATTGTCCTCATTGCCTATAAGCGCAAGTCCCGCGAGAGTGACCTCACCCTCAAGCGGCTGCAGATGCAGATGGACAACCTGGAGTCCAGAGTAGCCTTAGAGTGTAAAGAGGGTAAGTAGTCTTGGGGGGGGTTGATTAACAAAGTGATGTCAATTCATATTATGAGTTATGCTCGGATTCGCAAAATCCTTGAAACAGGATAAAAATACTTAGAAACAGCCGCTGCATCATTTCCAAGACACACGCACAGCAGTGGCAAGTAGGGTGGACCTCAGTGCCTACTCTGAAACTAAAATTTTACGATGCATGAGATAAAAGTAGGGATGCAAATGATGAAAAAAAATATAAGCCAAAAATATATGCCTAAATTGAAAATAAAAATGTGTCTTTAATTGAAAATGTGATCTGTTTGGCATCATACATAACAGATAGTCTTGTGTCATACAGTATATTGTTGGAAAGGTCTCAACTAGCAGAAAAGAACAAGCATAATTGTTTCAGGTAGAGACCAGACAATTCCAAGTATATGTAAAAAGTATATACCTTTGGGATTTGGGCCGCGCTTTAGTTTGTAGCTTCACCAAACATTAGACCACAGTAGAACATAGTAGCACCCAAACACAACCTAACGTGTAGATCTTAAGAAAATCCTCATAGTGGCATTACATTCTGCTTTGCTAAAGCTATACGACATCGGAGATCCGATCGTGTCGCGATGATGACGACGATGTAGTGTCTTCTAAATGTCATTTGACAACTTTGGAAAGGTCAACAAATAGGTATTGACGGTTAAAACGGTATTGTGTGTGTATAGTGTATAAACAATGAGTAAGGACCAATCGGGGTCTGTTTTTACAGTGGGAGTGTGCTTGGATTGGATTCATCACTCAGATTGACAGCTCATTTTGACATTTTGAATAGAAACTGGAAGATCAGCACTCATTTACCAGGATCTTATTACATTCATGTATTTGAGCAAATATTGACATGCATGCAGTATTTTTCTTCTTTCCCACAAAAAAACATTTTGTGTCCCATTTGATTGGGTGGACCAGTGCCACCCTGGCCCTTATGTAGCCCTCGCCACTGTCGCACAGATTATTTTCAAGTTTCTGTGAAGTTTTTATTAGTGACCTCAACCTATTTGTTCTTCATGTTATGTGTCTTCCGCAGCTTTTGCAGAGCTCCAGACCGACATT
Source organism: Squalius cephalus (assembly GCF_949319135.1). NCBI lineage: Eukaryota > Metazoa > Chordata > Actinopteri > Cypriniformes > Leuciscidae > Squalius > Squalius cephalus. Next base: position 43,790,693 of record NC_137125.1, read on the forward strand.
CACGAGTTGACCAGCGATCTGGACGGAGCTGGTATTCCATTCCTGGACTACCGCACATACACCATGCGAGTTCTGTTCCCTGGCATCGAGGAGCACCCTGTCCTTAGAGACCTTGAGGTAACCTAACAATTTTAATGATGCAAAAATGTTTTGTGCAATAATAAATTTGCATCCAATGGGCCAAATTTCCATCCAGATGTACATTCATATATTTACATATTCATGTATGCATGTAATTACTGCATTGTACCTGTGTGAGGAACAGTCACATTAAAGCTACACTGTGTAATTTTTCAAGTTGATTTTTACCAACAAACACTTTGTTCTTTCAAAATTATGTGTTCATTCATGTGTAATTACTTCCACCAACTAATCAAGTATTCTCGTAAGCGTAGAGTCTGCCGTTCAGAATACATACGAGCGAGTCGCTCGAATGGCGGCAGCCATGTGCGCCTCCATCTTGAAAATACATTAGCCAAAGAGGGACATACCTGGAAATTCAAGCTTCGCCTTTCGCACTTTTACACTCAGTAGCACCGTGACGAATGCGAGGGGGAGATTACTCGCGACTGCCGGCAGATTTGAAAGCCTGTTGAAGATGGAGGATCATGCCTATTCTCGAGGACATGTAACAGAGTCGCCAATTAAGCGAAAGAGAGAATTAAAACAACAACACTTGCACCGGCTCTGTTTTTTGGTTTTCCTTTACCTTTCACTCTACCTTTAGCTTTCCCTAGCACCTCCGTCGCATCAACTGATCTCTGACTCTGCTCACAGAGAAAATTATGTACGCTGTAAACATTGCCTTACACTATTAATCTCGTACAATATACAGAATAACGATAGCACTGATACTTTACTAAGATTTGCTTGCATTCATTTGGGAACCTGATAGCTAATGTTAGCAATGAAATGGTACCAAAATAACGAAAACGTAAAACTATTTTTCGTTTTACATAGAGGTCATAAACTATATGCTAACTGACTAAATAACTAAATGCAATTTGTAATAGTTCTCTAAAGTAACCTCATCACTTGAAGGAACACTCGTGGACGAAGTCGAACTGGAAGCCATGTTAATCTTGGAATAATACGGCCACCGTAAGAGTTAAAACGCCCTCGGAATGGCTAGAAAGTAATATTTTGTTGGTAGTCATATACGATTTCACCGCTAGATGGGAGAAAATCTTACACACTGTAGCTTTAATGGCTGCTAAGTATATTTTTGTTCTTTTTTTTGTTTTTCCGAAAGACTAACAGCACAGTGGGGTTGTTGGGAATAAAAGCTGTCACTATGCTGTTTGTGTTCACCCTCAGTAAACAAAAGGCAGCAGCTCTCATTATAATCTACATGCAGTCTCTTTCTCTTGCTAATTTTTTTCTTAAAGTAATGAGCTGCTCTCTGATTCACAATCATCCTTTTGTTAATATCAGTAATGACATGTGACACAACTGTTTTTTTTCTGAGTGTGGGGAACAGAATTAAAATCTAATGCATGGTACACCGAGCTACGGGTTATTTATGCCCCGCAATGAGAGTGATGGACAGTTTTAATTGAATCACACATATTTCTTCAGCCAACATACGAGCCATACCTTACCTGCTAATGCCAGATGATCTCTGGTTCTAATCAGCTAGGCTATATCAATTAAGACTTAATTGGAATAAACGTCTCCTCTCTCTGGAGAAGTTTATAGTAAAATCACAGCTAATGACAGGAGCCATCTAGAGATTCTGACAGGTATTTAATGATTATTGATGAGGCAAATCATATCAAATGATGTCATGAGGGTCTCTGCTTGGTTAATTGTTTGTCATCAGGTATTCTTGCACAATGGATTCATTATAACCCAATGAGCAGCTTTTATTAAATGTAGCCTGTTCATCTGCATAGTGTTTTTTAACTTTTTTAAATTGAATATACAGTATTTGGTTCTTTTCAGTTTATTGGACACTGGCAGAGAATGCTGTAGGCCAAATGAGAGGGCTGGAAAAAGCTTTCCAGCCAAATAAGCCAAGCTAAAGTTTAAGTGAGCATTCTTCAACTTCACCAAAAAAAAAATGGAGGCATTTATGATGAGTTGCTTAGCTGAAGGGAAATCTACATGAAATAATGCCATAATTGGATGCTTTTCTCAGTGAAACAGGACATTCAATGAGTAAAAAATGTAGGGCAGGGCTTGATTTTATCCATCAAACAGTAATAAATAAATAATAAATCAATAAAATATTAGGAGGAATAAGATGCACTGATAAATCATGCAAAATAATACTAAAACTGTGTATTTACAAAGTAAATTGTGTCTAATTTGATTTCATTGATTCAATGAATATGCTGATGAATAATCACATTCAGGCTGTGAATTTTCATCTGTTTGTAACTGTTGTTTTCTCTTTTTTTCCTGCAGGTGCCAGGTTACAGACAGGAACAGGTGGAGAAAGGCCTAAAACTGTTTGGACAGCTTATCAACAACAAGGTTTTCCTGCTGTCCTTCATCCGAACCCTGGAGTCTCAGAGAGGCTTCTCCATGCGAGACCGCGGCAATGTCGCCTCCTTGATCATGACTGTTTTGCAAAGTAAACTGGAGTATGCAACCGACGTGCTCAAGCACCTGCTGTCTGACCTCATTGACAAGAACCTGGAGAGCAAAAACCATCCCAAACTCTTACTCAGAAGGTACTAGAAATATGCACATGAAAGCCATCTCAAAAATCTAGTCCTGCAGTCCAGTGGGTTTTACTGATTATAAATGCCCCTCGTGTGTGTAATCAACAGAGCACATGTTCTAAATTTTGGGATCATTTCAATCTGCCATATTCTAATTATAGTTAACTCCATTGATGAGAGCAGATGACCTCTGTGAATTGTCTTTGAAACGTGGACTCTACAGTACGCTGAATAGGAATAATTGCTTTTGGGGACATTAAAATGCACACTTTCTCTCCCAAACATGGAATTCACTGACATGCTCATCATTAAATTGTAATTAGGATTAATTAGCTTGAGATCCAATTAACAGTGCACTAAAAACCTACTGAATGTAGGGAGATATGTGAAGCTTAATTCCCCATGCAATCAACTTCTTTGTATCTCTGTATTTCAACAGCATAGAAGGCAATATTATTACTATACCATATTGATTTTTCTCCTCTCCACTCATTTGAACTCTTCGGGGTTTTTTTTTTTTATTCTTAATGTTCTAGCAGTTCATTTGTAAAGTTAGTTGGCTGACACTTTTGATTTTTTGGCGGTAAATAGGGGCTCTTTCTGAGAAAAATAATGACAAGGAACACAAAATAATTCATTGGTCAAAACAAGCTTGCTAATAGCAACAGGATGATCATTTGACAACTACAAGAGAAGCTCCTTGACTGAATCATAACTGATTCAACACTCTTGATGGCAAGCGTGATTAATTGAAACAAGCAAAGGGAAGATTAATTGCACAAAGAGCTGCTGTACATATTAGTGGTGAAAAATAAGATATTTTTCTTGTTTCAGTCAAGCTTCTGTCAGGGACAAAAACAAAAACAACCCTGTCACATTTTTGTAGGCACCTGCAACATCTGCACTTTGCGGATGTTGGCTACAATGTCCCATTATAAGTGGCTCCTCTCAACTGGTTTTGCTTTAGGATCCAGATTTTACATCCAACACTACAAAAATTGTTTGTTATAAATGTTCTTAAAATGAAACACTGAAATGTTGCCACACGTGCGTTTTTCCAATGAGCCTGTGTTGCATTTTTGGGTTGTGATCCTCCAGTTGAGAATCCACTTTTTTAGTCCATATATTTCAATGGATGACCCTCACTGGTATATGGAGTGGTCTTCACTACATGGAACCTGTCTAACCTCTAACACCTGCTTAGCAAAGCTAGATACAGAGCACTGGGCCAGAACAGTGAAGCTTAATCTGTTGTCTGAGAATAATTTTCTCCTCTCGGTCTCTCTTTCACTGCATGATTTCTAAATCTGTGTTTAAAATGCAGAGAAGCAGGACATCTTTGGCAGAAGCCTCCAACCAGCTTTCCTTTCCCCATTTCCAAGAAAGCGCTTGCGACAGCCGCCCCATCTGTCCAGCCTCAACCTGAGTTCACAAGCACACACAGGCTAACTAACTAACGGGCGGCTTCTAGAACCATCTGTCGTATTTCTCCCTCTCCTTCGCTCCCTGCAGCCCACTCTACTCATCTACGATTAAAAATAACCTCTCCGATTGTGCAGCCCATTTTCTCTATATGTATGGCATCAGTGAAGTCCACGTGGGTCTCCTGTTCCTGCATATGCTTGTACACTTATTTTTACTCAGACTTTTACTGACCAGCACATTCAAATCCAGTTCCTTCACACACACACACACACAGTCATGCAGAGCTGAATAGAAGTCCTGTGATTATTCTCTGGGGATAATCCTCAGTGAAGGGGGACCATGGTTACGCAGCGGGACCCGACAATGCAGCGAGCGGACAATCTTCTCCACGTGAGGCAGAGTGCGAAAATGAAATTATTCCTAGCTTCAAGCTGTGTTCTTTAACACATGTGCATTAAGGAGGGGGACATTCCGGGGGTTTGTTTCAACAGACGATTGTTTGGTTAAGAAAATAATCCCTGTGATGCTGCAAGGTGCATAACGTCAGCACATTAGCCAGGTGTGTGTGTTCCTGGCCACCTATTAGCTGAAGCATGAGACTAACTCTCAGCACTCGGTCAATGCCACATGCTTAGCAACACTCTTAAATCAAATAACACACATTTGCAGTGCAGTATTTGTCATAGAGTGACAGTTCTCATTTTGACTCTCTGGAATCATAAACCACTCTCAGGTCCTCGAAGTTGGTAGAGCTGGCTGTTCACATCCATTTGCAGTGGCAGAAAGCAGCGTCAAATGTAAATGGCCTTTTCTGGATGCGAGAGATGAGGAGGAAGATATATGGAGCTCTTTCCTCACCCCCTTTTTCTTGTTTATGGAGCATAGCTCCAATGTGCCTCTTTGCGCATTCACCGTGGAGGAATCCTCCAGACGATTTTACTTCGTTCCACTTTGAAATGGCTGTTTAATCAGGGGGAACTAAGCACCAGGTGATGCCACATCCCATTCCTCACCACTGGATGGGCATCACTTTTCCTGCCTTCCTAAACCAAAGCCAAACAAGAGCTTGCTCTCAGTGCCAATGATATGTGACATAAGGATTTGGGGGACAGTGATAGTTGGTTGCTCTTGGCCCTGTGGCAATGTTATGGAGAGGTTGTGCCAGGATTGTCTGGCAACAAGGCTACTTGTTCCCCCTTCGGTGAGCCGAGAGGTAACACAGGATATGGGTAAGTGAGTTTATGGGGTCTTGCCAACAATAATTACCATCAAATCAGCCAATAGAAAAAGAAAGGGAAAGCTAATGGGAATAAGTGACAGTACACAGAGGCGAAAAGTTTTCTCACTCTTGCCATTTCCTTTCTTTATCTATTTTTTTCTGTTCTACGCTACAACTCTGGGTTTTCCCCCACCTACTGTTTCTCTTGTAAATGATCCAGGCATTGAGAACAGTCAGGAGTGAGGATGATTACAGGGCAGTGTTAGGATGGAGATGAAAGGAAAGATGAAACGTGACCCTGTTGACCCCTAGACCAGTCCTCCTTTGGCCCACTCAAAGCAGTGGCTACAAAACAAGGGGACACTAATCCTTTCCAGGTGTTGCGCCAGCTTAGTGGGCACATGCAGACACGCATGTACCCATGGTACTGCGCAGCGGCAGGTCTTCGTACGGCAGTGGGAGAGAGGGAATGCAGGTGGCAGCTGGGATGCAAGGCGGCAGAGTAGGCATAGACACACACACACACACCACAATGCTGTAATCCTGAAATATTGATGCTCTGTGCCATGGCTCATTGCAGGGCGCCTTGGCAATTCACCAGCTCCCTGCGGCACACAGACTAGAGACACCGGATCCATGTATATTGGGTTTCACTTTGTTATAGTTATTATGTATGTACATCTCTCATGCCGGATCAGAGCTTGTGGTCCAAGCGAAGGTGTTAGCCAATCATGATGTACTTCGATGCACCCTGGCCCTCCATTCAGCCACCTCCTTTTGTAATGCGATACATTTAAAGCTCAATAGCCGGACTGTGGGGGGGAGGAAATGAGTCCGGTCTTATTCCAGGCCAGAATAGGTTCACTTGGCATCAATCCAGCTGGATCATATAAAGGCTTTTAATTGGGTTTCTTGTATTAGAGTCTCATGGATTATTGTGGTAATAAAGACAGCCTGCAGATTGGGGCTATAGATTCCAGAGCGCAATTCATGTTCTGGCAATTATGTTTGTTTAACAAAGTCCTATTCATTAGGAGACACCGGGCTTTGTGAAGTGAATTTTTCATGGTCGTGGTAATCGCATTTGTGTGTGACACTTGCAGTGATAATCGTGGCTTTGTGCTGCTTTTATTTATTTATTTACACTGTTTGTTTGCTTATTTGTTTTTCAGAACGGAGTCTGTGGCTGAGAAAATGCTAACAAATTGGTTCACTTTTCTGCTATACAAATTCCTCAAGGTAAGTTAGCTATTTAAATGTGGATACATTGTGGGTGTGTAACCACATATTCAGGTCTGGGTGGCCCAAATGTAATAATTAAAAACCAACGATTGAAATTAAATATCAACCATTATTTTGAATAATCATCAGCAAAGAAAAGAGACTCACTCACCTTCGAGGTAATTTGGCTCATGCATTGTTGAGCACAGAGAAGTCCTGCGGGAGCATTGGCAGTGATGCACTACAGGTGTTTGACAGAGGGGAGAGTGTCTGTCTAGTGTATAAATATGTGTTGGTGTGTATGTACATCTGTATGCGAGTGTGCCAGCATGCACTTTTAATCAAAGACGGTTTAAAGTTGGCCAAGTCTTGCTGACTCCAGCGTTTTTCGGTTCTTATAATGAGACGGTTGGCTTAGCAGGTGTTTCTCAATTCTACATATAGCACTGTGACCGTCAGCACCACTGCAGTCCTCTCTAGCACTTGTCATTAATCTCTTAATAAACACATCTGCTGCAATCAGAACATGGCATGTGCAATTTCAGAAAGTACAGAAATTTCCTGGTTTCTGGAATGCACAAAGCAGGCAATAAATTCTGGAAGTCAAGGCTGTTTTGTCCAGTCTGGTTTAACGGATTAGACCTGAGTGAATGAAGCTGAAACATCACTCGAGAGCTTCAGGATTCATTTAAGCTTAAATTGGCCTCTACTGTAAGAGAAGGACTTTATTGTGACCTCATCCATGCGAAACCATAACATTATTATTGCAGTCACAAAACATTGATTTGAGTATTATTGAACAGTGCTTGACCAGCTGCCCAGACCACTAGTCATTTCTCATTTCAGCAAGCATATTCTAGCCAAATTCAGCTAGACACAGTACACTTCAGCTTAATGCCTTCCTCAGGGTCTTCAACAGGGGGTCTGCCAATTGTTGTTTAAAGTCCCCGTGAACCGGAAGTTGCAAACGACTTTTCTCCAGTGTTGTGACGTATTTCCCAGTGAAAAGGAATATTGAACAGAGGGCAGGGTTTTACTCTAGCGCTCCTCCTCTCCATCTCTGCTCATAACAGACTAACGGCTTGAGGGAAGTGGTTAGGCGTTTCTCAACCCAAGCCGTCAAACCTACATCATCAGAGAAGGAACGCCATTTCAGACCGGAAGTAACTTTTCAGACTTTGATTAAAGAATGCGACGGCAAATAATTTTTTTCTGTGTATTAACTTGCACGGATTAATTTTTCACCACAAGACTAGTAATATGCGCTAACAAAGTAAATAGGGTCAATTTTGTTTTCAGTTGGACTTTAATCTTAATGTGTTTTTTCTCTCTCTCAAAAATACTTCTGTTAACATGTTCAGCAAAATGTTTCATTGTCCCTCCCACATTAAAATGAAATGTAAAAAGTATTTGACTCTGTACATCAATAATGATTTTTTTTCTGCATATTGTCAATTTAATCATAACATAGTTTGTAAATACATACAAAATACAAAAACTCCAGATCTAGCTTGACTATCAATGGAATCTATATGAGTGAAATTGTGGTGTCAGTTGAAACTGACGCACTAGCACCAGAACTGTAAAGCTCCGTTCAAAATGTCTATTACTGTAACTGAATGAGGGAATGATAGCCCACATTCTCTGTAGGTGGTTGGTGTGAAATTTAAGAGAGTGAAAGTGACAGAGTGCCTTTTTTTCCTTGTGTAGGAGTGTGCAGGGGAGCCCCTCTTCTCTCTTTTCTGTGCCATAAAGCAACAGATGGAAAAAGGCCCTATCGACTCTATCACCGGAGAAGCCCGCTACTCACTCAGCGAAGACAAGCTCATCAGACAGCAAATTGATTACAAGACTCTGGTAAGGCTTGGATGACATGTTGGATGAGGGAAGGAAAGATGACCGGTTTTGGAAGGATAGAGAAGGAGAGGAGTAAACTAAAATAGGACTGAAGAAAAAGACAAGTATAAATGGGTGAGGAAGAGGCTAAGTAGCGTGAATGTACTAAGAAGCAGACAGGTGTGCAGGTAGAGAGAAGAGTAAGGTAATTTGTTTGGGTTGATGCAGCAAGCAATGCCCACAGTCTTCATGCCTGACAGGGAACACACAGGCTTGTTAAGACCTTTGACCTGTCTGCTGTCCTGTGGTGATTGGCAGTGTTGTGTTCGGCTGGCCACTGTGACAGGCATGAGCTAAGCCTGTGTTGTCAGGGCTGCACGTATGCCAGGACGGGCTGTTTACAGGGACAGCACGTCAGAATGCTAATCTGTATTCTGTATGAGACTAAGAGAGAAAAAGAAAAAAGGGGAATGTGGCGACTAGTTTCTTCACTTGGCATTTGGCCCATTCCTCTGAACACCGCACTGATTTGATGACTGTAGGAGCTGTTTCAGCTTCATCATCCTGTCCTCACTTCCAAAACACTTAAACAGCTGCTGATACACCACAATACAAGCCACTACCAATAGTACATTCTGCCTTCCCTACCCTGGCCATTTGCTGGTTACATTATCAATCATTTCTTACGCAATAAGATACGAGAGGTTGTTATATTGACCAGTCAGCATCCACAACATTTGAACTGTATTGAAATCCCCATACTACTTTTTTTTCTTCTACACACTTTTCTGCAATTAGTTTAACATACATAGCCTACTTAAACTTTTTGAAGTACTTACAAGCTATGCAATTATATATATATATATATATATATATATTCCTTACAGCCCATACACAATGCATTTAATTGTACTGATTCTAGTTTTGGTCCTTCAGGAGAGTCCATTATACTGCTGGACTGCAAGTAAAGGAGCTCTCTTGCAGTGTGCAATTATTTCATCATATAACAGGTGCCAACAAGGGCCTTCTTAGCCTCTATATGCTCTCTCTCTCTCATAACGGCCTTTTTTTTTACTGAACTTTGTAATTATGTCTGATGATGGTGAAGGTACTGGTGTTAATGTCAGCTATCATCAGAGATAGAGAATCTAACAGGAACTAAGATGAGGAGAATTAGTGTGTTAATTGCAGACTGGTGCAAGCTGAGGTGTGTGAGGTGACGACTCCCTCGGGATGGCCAATAGACTTTTACACTTATGCCATTATACTTGCTGACTACGTTCACTCATTGAGAAATGCCCCATACAGGTTTGACCAGAATACTGTCATACATTAGATCTTGTAGGTGTTAAATACAGATCCTACATCAGTCACTCTGAGACATGTTGTGAACACAGAATTCAGTAGACATACTGAACATGATACCAGCTCTCCATGGGGCCTGAATTAACTTTTTAACAGAATTTGCTCTTTTGTTTAAGGTTAAAATATTCAGCTTACATGCATGGATACATTTTAGCATTCTTTATAATCAGCTGACACACAATACATTTCAAATCATGCAAAAAGATAATTTTACAGCCACATAAATATTCATGTGTCTCCCATGCATGTGCTAATTGGTATAATTCTGTTCTGTGTCATGTAGGTGGTGAACTGCATGCATCCAGACAATGAGAAGAGCCCAGAGGTGCAGGTGAAGGTGCTGAACTGTGACACAATCAGCCAGGTGAAGGAGAAGATCTTGGACGCCATCTACAAGAATGTTCCCTATTCGCACCGACAAAAAGCTTCTGACATGGACCTGGGTATGACAAGCATTATGCTATCTTTAGATGCCGTTACCCTTTAAAACTTTTACGCCTTCATTTGCCCTGGTCAGGGGATTTAGTGTGTCTTCACTATGACTTTCAATGACTTTTGCGGTTTTGGAATGATGGGTGAAATGAAGGTGATTGGTAGTCGTTACATCAATATTAGCCTTTGATTCACACTCAAGCTCACATCCTGTTATTTGTAATTTAACAGACAGGGTCTTGGGGAACAATTGTGATAGAGGTTTTAGAAATAAAGTCCATAAATTTCCCTTTACTTGGCAATTTACTTGGAGATTAAATAACCTTGAGATTATTAGCCCAATACTTAAAAAAACACTACAGTAGCAAAGTCAATATTAGGCAGACACTTTCTTATTCAAAGAGATATATTGGACAAAGCAGAGGCAGTGCATCTAAAGATAAGTCGTTTACACAATCACGTATAGCCAACAGGTTGTACACACACCTTCCTATTCAAACTGCATAGATTGTAACTTGCCAATTGCCTTCTTATCCAAAGCCACTTACAATACATTAATGCCAGAGACTGTCCACCATATCTATTTGTCTTCTCTGGGATCAGTCTTGTTTCAAGGCAAGAGAACATGCCTGTAACTATTTATTTCATGAATAAGCTTTTTTTTTCTGGGATTTGAACCAATAACTTTCAGATTACATGGCAGCTTTTACATCCTCCAATTGACTTCCAACAGCCAAATTTAAGCTTTTTACTTAAAAGTATTGTTCATCCAAAATTCTAAATTCTGCCATCAAAAGAAGATATTTAGAAAAATGCCTGTTTTTTTTCTTCAATTTCTCCCATTTCTCCCAATTTCAAAGCCATACAGGTGATGACAGAATATTTCATTTTGGGCAAACTGCCTCTTAAAGAGAATAAAGTTAATTTGGGATGCCAGTAACTCTAAAGTTGATCAATACTTACTTCTGGGGTTTGAACAAAGCAACCTTGGTATTACAACCCCCGTACTTTTACCACTAAGCCACTGCTGGCTCCATGCATGCGTGAAACGTACATGCTGATAAACAAATATCAGCTGTGACAGTATGCTTGAGTTTATTTATACACGACTAATTGACAGGTGGGAGCATCTCACAGTTACTGGGAAAAAATAGCCAGACTGATCCGCATAGAGCTATTTTTTCACAAATTACAGAATCGGATTGTTTATGCTGTACACTCTTCGTTTTTTGCAAATAGCATATTTCTCAAGCCATGGCCTATTGCTAGTCTATCCATTAGGGAATGGAACCATGATAAGTGAAGAAATAATTTTACCCTCTTTTGACAGGCTCTCCTGTGTAAAATGCTTCATGGGCCCCGTGGGGCAAGTGTGTTGTTTTATTATTGTTTTATTAGGGGGGAGAATTGGACAATGTCTGAGGGAGTGTGTGCGAGTGTGTTTTAAGATAAAGCAACGGGCGTCCCCGGATGAGAGGAGGCATCTCGGCATTCCGTAAACGGATCTCAGTGTCTCCTGTGCACCGGCACACTCTCTGGCCCGATCCGGAGGCCAGATAAAGATAATGGGTAATAGGAATGAGGTAGCCTCCATCTCCTCGATCCCTCTGAGACAGATTGGACCGGAGTGTTTCTGTTTTTAATTCTCTCTGTCACAGTCCCCTGAGGGCAGGGATGGAGGGAGGGAAGAATGAGAAAGTGATGCAGACAAATCAATGCACTTCAGCCAATCCCAGTCTCTATTTTAACAATTTCTTTGGCTTGATTCTCTATCCAGCTATATCCTGCTGCTGTCGTTTTTGCTCCTGTTCTTTTTTATTTTCGGCAAAACACTTTATTTTAAGGTGACGTGGTTACACGTTACTACATGTACTTACTATAGAAATAACAGTAAATTATGCATAATTACAAGTAACCCTAAACCAAAACCTAACCCTAACCGTAACTCATGTAGTTAAGTACATGAAGTCAATTAAAATTACTCAGTACTTAAGTACAATGTAACTACATCACCTTAAAATAAAGTGTAACCTTATTTTAATTTATTTTCCATCCCTTTTCCTTTTATTCACTTTCTTATTTTAGTCTTTTTTTTTTTTTTTTTTCCTTTTTGTTTGTTTTCAAAAACTTTTCTCTTATTGTTTCTTAATTTTTTTGTTTTTGATTTTAGTTTCTGTTCTCTTTGTTTCTGTTTCTCTTATTCTTTTAGTTCATTTCTTTCTTTTAGTTTTTTATTCTTCTCTCTGTTTACTCTTCTGTTTGCACTTCGAGCCTAGGCTCATTTGCATGTTTATAGACAGTACTGTTGCGAGATATAAAACAATGGTCAGGCGTCTCCTGGAGATTTGAAGTTATTCTCATCACCCAGAGACTTGTTTCATCATCCTGCTTGTGATTGCAGTTTTGTTTCTCTGTTTGGGATCAGGGCAAAAGTTAGCAGCAGGCGGTGTGAAGAGGCCTCACTCCTCTAGCGTTCCAATCATACATTTATTTGCAGCGGAGGGGAGTCCAAAACAAAAGAACAAGAAAGACGTCTCTCTTGTTCCTGGCCATGTTTTCTGTACAGCACATTACAAAGGGATATGTTTATTTCATTCAGCACTGATACCCATCTCATCACCGTTTCACATTGCTGTTTTTGCTGAGGCTGCAGACAGTGGCTGGTGTGTGCTGAGGGGAGGGTGGGAGAATATCTTCGCATTTTGTTGTGCATCTCTAGTTCAGTAACTACAATAAGAGCAAGCTCAGCAGGAGGCTTAACGTGGTCGATCAGGGCCGTTTGGGCACAAGATGCTCGACCCACTACAGATAAAAAAGGAAGTGGCTTTCAGCAGTGGCTGTAATCACGCCCATCGACGCCCATCGATCCACTGGCCACGAAGGCCCGGCTCTCTAACAAAGGGCAGAAGAGATTAATTTACCTTTCCTTTCCTTTCTCTCTTTCTCAAATGCTTCTTCACGTACCCTTATTTTCTCTCTCGCTTTCATTTCTTTCTCCTCCTCTCTCTTAGTATAGACTTTGTCCCTTTCCTCTTTTCTGTTTCCGTCTTAAGTTAAAAAGTGTGGTTTTGAGCTCCACTTTTTTTTTCAAAGCTGAAGAAAGAGAATCAATTTTAAGATTACTATATGCTATAAATACCAGCATATTTATCACCACAAGAAGTTTTTGTACTAACACTAAGATATGCATAAAATTGTCTAGTGTCTGCTTGAGTCCGGAAGCTTAGTGGCTTAATGCACTGAAAATATTTAAATAAGGAAAAGAACTTGTTTTGTAAAGTAGCTGTATGTAGTTTTTGTGTTAAAATACTTCCTATCTCAACTTAACAGACAACTCTAAGATAATCTCTTTAAAAAAGAGAATGATTTAATGCAAAATACCTTGTTCACTAGGGCCAAATGACATTGTATCATTGAATTATGCACTTTCTGTAAAAATGGGTTGAAATGATCTCTATTGTGAAAAGTGACATGCACATAAACGTGAATTGAATTGGTTCTGCTGCACTTTCAATATTACTGTATTAAACATTGGATTTAACTTCTTTGTGTTATCTCATTGCAGAGTGGCGTCAAGGCAGAGTGGTACGAGTCATCCTTCAGGATGAGGATGTTACCACAAAGATCGAGGCTGACTGGAAAAGACTCAACATGTTGTCTCATTACCAAGTAAGATCTTGTGTGTGGACTATTCACTTCTAGGTAAACTCACTCCTGTAATGGGGTGTTCAGTATGCAGGTTTGTCATACAGTCAGAGGTCCAAGACATGAATGCTTCAGAGCGGTAGAAATCTGCATTCTCTTTTCTTTCTATCGTCTCTACCATCCCTTTTCTTGTGAGAAAGATTATCAAAGAGGCTTTGGTGTTGGCTGTTTTCTACTCAAACCGTCTGCCATCACAAAGGATTTAAGCCTATGAAATCTACCTTAAATCAGAAGGAGGATGAGCATTGCTGTTTTCTATTTAAAGCAGCATCTCCAGATGTCCCAGTACATTTAATCTGACAGCAGTGGGATGCAGGTGCAGGTGGAGCTGTTGTCTGACACCCGGGTTAGATGATCTAGCTAATGACTTTTGATAAACAGCTCTCTGTGTGATGTGAGTTTTAGCGTGGGCTTTCAATAATAGCGCAGATTCTGACAGAGGAACTAATACTGGAACAAAGAGATTTGAATGTGAGATGAATGTGTTTTATGAGGCTCAGAAGTGTAATGCTCTATTAATGTTTGTCTCAGATGTAACAAGGAACCTTTATAAGGTGATTAGTAATAAAAAAAAAAAGCTGAGCAGAGAAAAGGTTTCTATGATGGTAATTGCTTTTGGTTTGTGTGTCTTAGTTGATCTTGTTTAGGGAAACATACACACTATTAACATTCATTGCATCTCAGCCTTATCGAGCACCCTTTTGCCCCCATCGACCTCTATAATAGGGTTCAGTCAAGGCACTTCCAGGTCATTTCGAATGCAGAGTCTGACTGACAGATCTCTTACGTGGTGGACAGGGACCATTGAGTTTCAGAGGTCAGGTATGGCAGTGCTGTCTCAGCAGGGGACTGATAAAACCTGTCTATCTGCAATTATATAAACACTTAAAGTGTGAAGAACCCCAGACTATCTGTTAGGCTGGGCGGGGCAGTTTAGGCTGGATAGGAGACAGGCGGCGCTTCATTACGGTGTAAATAATTTCCTTCATAAGCCGCCTTCCAAATGAGCTTTTTGAGAGAGAGGAGTCTGCACAGTACTTAAATTAAATGTCACGGGGCGGCGCATGGGTGCAGGGCTGCAAGCGGCAGGATGGATTAGCTGTTGATTGGAATCGGAGATGAGATAATGAAGACAGAAGTTAATTCATTTTCAGTCGGGGAGGGCATGCTATCCTTGACAAAAAAGCTATCAGACACCCTAAGCCTGTTAAAGTTGCTGAAGAGGGGGAACAGACATTCCGTGAACCCCTGTACCATATTCCATTTCTTCATTTCAGTCCTTGCACCACATACAGGTTCATGACTGACTTACTTTCATTCCTTCCTCTGTAATGCCACAAATTCCCTAGTTTAGTGTAGTACACAATGTAAAAAGTCATAAAGTGCTGATATGTCTGTCATGAAGCATCCTCTGTGCATTTCTAATGTATATCTCAAGTCATCTTTGATACTTTACTCCAAATCAAGGTGCTACAAAATGCATCAGGCTCTGACATTAATCCTTTGATGTCTCCTTGGGAAGCTTCACATTGGGGTTGTATAAGCCCCATCTCACATATCTGACGTGTCTGAATGCTATCACAGAGACTCTCTTAAAGCGTAAACTTGCTCGCAGAGGAAAGATAAAAGATAAAATATCTGCTGTTTTCTAAAAAGCCCCTTTTCATGGAAATATAGCCCTTGTCTTTCACACAGACATTCATCTACACTGAGGTGTACACTGAGGTCTGTTTTGATTCCATTGAAGTTTGGACAGCTATCCTCAGCAGTAAACGAAGCTGGCTTCACGTCAATTTAGTCCTGGGAGAAAAGAGGTTAAGGGTGTAAGAATAATGTCCTAATGGTCTGTAAAGCCCATATTCTCCCTCCCTCCCTGGTTTCATGTCCCTGTGCAGTTCTGAGCCCACACCATCTAGATCTACAAAGTCACCTCAATTAACCCTGTAAGTGCCGCAGGCATTTCAATAGCAAATTATGTAGATGGAGGGGTGTCTAGTTGGGGAGTAGAGGCCCCCACATGTTAATTGAATTTGGCTTGCTAAGGCTTACTGTGCTTAGCAGTTGCTGAGGCATATAGTTAAATAGCCAGGCCCATCCCACCAGAAAAGACTTATTGAAATGGAAGCAGATTATCCCATCTTGTCCTCATTCATGCAGTTAAACATTTACCTGAGAAATTGATGAGTTTGACCAATAACCCAAACCCAACCATTATGATGCTGAAGACATAATACTTGTTTACAACTATTTTTAAAGAGGTCTGAATTGTAGAGATATTGTGTTTTTTGTAAGTTGTCAATGATAATCTTTGTTTCTGTCTGCAGGTGTCTGATAATGCTGTGGTAGCTCTCGTTCCAAAGCAGGTCACCGCATACAACTCTGTAAACAACTCTACTGTCTCCAGAACCTCTGCTAGCAAATATGGTTTGTGTTTGTCAACTCCTTTATTCCTTTTCTTATTTTAGAATGCATTCATATCTCCAAAACAAAACACATAGCACACAAAATATAAAACATTAATAATTTACTGACTAAAGTTTCTAAAGCAGGGCAGGGTAACATTCCACCTAAGCTGCACGAAGAACAGAAAAGGAGTTTAAAAAATGTTGTCATCTCATAGGGAGGTAAGAGAAAAGCATAAGTTAAATGTGTAGCATCTCAACCACTCACAAAAGGGAACAGGAACGAAGCTCAAACGGAATTACGTGGAGAGAGCCGAGATATTCAGGCAGCATACAAAGGTAAAAGCAGAGAAAATGAGTCTCTTTGCACTTGACTTTCCTCCTGAGACTCTGAATCCGTCCCTGTCATTCGCCCGCCATCAGTCCCTTGTACGATTGGGTATGATAAAGCTCAAGATCAAAGCTCAGGCCCGTCCAAGCACTCCCCCTACACATCAAATAGACCATTAATATAATCTCATCTCCATATACTTCCCTGCACTCTAAATGAGCCATAAAGAAGAGAGATAGGGAGTGTGACAGATGGGAAAGACAAGAAAATAAAATGCCACACATCACTTCACTCTTTCAGAATTACCTTCAAACGACATGGAGGTTCTTCAAACAGGGTGAGCAAAAGACCCCTTTTGAACCGTCTGGGTATGATGGAAAGATATCGTGAAAAGAAAGTGATCTTTGTGAGGCTGCATTATTAATCAAATCTCCACCAAGTATAGGCTAGGTTCATACAGTTAGTGTTTATGATTGACAACTTGTAGAAAGTATTCTGAGGTAGTGTGAATGTTGTAACAGTGAATGCAAATATATGCACACTCACATTCCTTTCATCTTATTTGTCATCCCTTCCTGTCTGTCTTTTTCTGAAGGTGTTTTTGTCTTTCTTTATCAGTTTCCTTTTCCTCTTCTCTCTCTCTTTCCCCTGGAGAGATTGATTTCTGTTGCATCTGCCACTGTGAACCGTTTTTTTATCTTACCAAATCAGGCCTTTGCCAATCAATTTTTTTTCACGCTGTGTAAACATTCATTGAGTTCTGTGTTTTTTTTAAATGTCATGGCTGATCTCTCCCTATTGGCTGAAGCATGAATATTTCATCTGGCCTGACACCTGTTCGATTTTGTGTCCGCCAAAGTGAGCGAACACGCACGTCCACCTGAGAGAAAGCATGGAAGAGAGAAAGGGATAAAAAATTAAGCATCCATATGTTCTAAATGATTAATATCCAATGTCCAGTACTGCACAACAAAAGGCAATGTGTTTTGTACAGATAGGAACAGATATGAACAGCTGCACGGGACATTTGTCAGCAGAGGAAGATTGAGGAACCGCCATCTGATGGGTCTTTGTCTTTTCCCTCCAACAGAAAACATGATCAAGTACACGGGCAGTCCGGACAGCCTCCGTTCCCGCACACCCATGATCACACCTGACCTGGAGAGCGGCGTTAAGGTGTGGCATCTGGTAAAGAACCATGAGCATGGAGACCAGAAGGAGGGAGACCGTGGCAGCAAGATGGTCTCTGAGATCTACCTGACCAGGCTGTTGGCCACCAAGGTAAGCTCTGCCGGCATTTGTCAATGTTGTCAATGCATCTTATCCTTTCTAGAAACATATAAACCTTCTAGAATGAGGCCACAGTGTCAAATGGTTCATGTTTATGCTATTTGCTCCAAACTGCAGTTGGTCCGTCTTCTCCATTAGTTTCACTTAGAATTTTCTGCAGAGCTAGTAAACAGATGGTTAAACTTGGATGTGAAGTCCCCTGTCCATGTTTTCTTTAGGGCTAATGCTGGGAAATGAAAGTACTGGGAAGTAAATCTGCTTCTTGCAGAACTGTATGTGTGTCTGTGATTCTGACCACCAAGAAATATTCCTGATGTAACCAAGACTTTTTTTCGAACACACACATGCACAAATGCCCTGGTGATTACCCTACTGCGCTTGCAGACTGTGTGTCATATTTTTAGATGGATTATTTCTGTGAAATAACCAGTTTATCACAGACACCATCTTTCTTGGTGAAAAATGATTGGTGTGACGGCACTGTAATTGACTGTTTGGCTTTCACCCCTGCAATAAATACCAGTGATCTGCCTGGGGTGCTGACGCCTTTCACATTCGGTCTATCAGTGTCTCTGAGGATGGGTGAGCTTTACCTTTTTTCATCTCCCTCCATTATGCCAGGCTTTATTTAATCTTTCTTCCTCTCTCTTTTCCCCTCTTTCTGTTTGCATTTACACAAATGTTCTTTCCTCACCTGTCTGGAACGAGATCACTTGAAGTTTAATGCTTCTCTGACTGCCAGCCTGTGTCTGATAGCATGCTTTTAAGTGTGCTGTAATGACCAGGTACATTTCAAACGCCTGCAAATAGCCACTTTGCTTTCTGGGCGACTAATGATGATGTCAGTCGTCACACAGGGTGACACCTGCCAGAACCCTTGCAGTCATCCCTGTCGCCAGCCTCCTGCAGCTGTCTCCGCGTTGATACAGGGCGCGAGTGAGAAATATGTATTTTCATCTTCATAGGGAAAAGATAAGCTGTCATGGATCTGGGACACAGTAGAATTATTGTTGTGATTGTCAGCTAACGGGATTTTTTCTTCTTCCTCGCCGACTCTTGCCGTCTGCTCAAACGGAAATAGGATTGTGTGTGCTGTGCCTTGTGCACACCTCATCCGGACGCGAAGCCAGTGCTGGCTGCAAGATACGGGCGGCGCTTTTTGATACTCTTTCTTTTTCCTCTCTCTCTCACTCACTCTTCCATGCATCCTATCAGTTCTTTCATTACAAGTGGATTAGATTCTGTCGTCTTCTCTCCTTCTTAGACTCACCGCCATTAAATCAAATTAGGGTCAATGGTGCGGGTTGGACGTTAATCCATCCGCACAAAGCAGCTTAGGTAGAATCGCTTCCGTTACGTGATATTAAAGGTGAACTTCAAAGTAACACTTTCACTATCAAAGAGCTTGATTCAGGAATGCTGGTTTCATTGGTGGGATTACTGACAGCTTGCCAAAAACACTTACATAAACACAGATAGCTGTTGTCATTACTAAATATCAGGAAGACTCATATATGAACAGTCTCTTTAATACTGACAACACCAGTTTGTTTAAGTCATTTAATCAAAGCATAGGGACAGAGAGGATGGGATGGGATGGATGAAAATTAACCCTCTTCTCCATTCTTTGTGGTTCCTCAGGGCACTCTACAGAAGTTTGTGGATGACCTGTTTGAGACCATCTTCAGCACAGCACACAGAGGAAGTGCCCTTCCTCTTGCTATCAAGTACATGTTTGACTTCCTGGATGAGCAGGCCGACAAGCACAGCATTCATGACCCGCACGTCAGACACACATGGAAGAGCAACTGGTAAGTTGTCTAAACATGCATTCATATTCATTATTGTATTCTAACATTTTTAGTAATTATTATAAAACATTTTATATATATATATATATATATATATATATATATATATATATATAAAAATAAATAAATTGTCTGACTGTTATTATAGTTTTACATATATACATATATATGTATATATGTAAAACTATAATAACAGTCAGACCCATACGAGCAGACATCTTGATATCCCATCCCTGATGTAGCTGATGTTACTGTGGACAATGAGTATGAGAGAAATTAATAACACTCGTTTCCAAATTAATTTCACCCAACCAATTTAAAGCCACGTCCCCATGGTGGAAGGGGGTTGTGGGGGTTAAATAAACAACTAGCAGATCCAGTGAGAAGGGAAGAGGGGATGAGATGAGAGGGTGGAGTGGATGAGAGGGGAAAGGAAAGCTTGGCACTACATTTAATGAGTGGTAATCTATCATTAGCCTATGCCAGCGTCCCATCACGCACCACCCCAAAGGGGCTGTGGGGGATGAAGTGATGATATTGATGTGAGGGCACGGCAGGGAGGCGGTGGGTAAAGTCCCCTATTTACTCTGTTTTATAGACCTAATTTCCCCCATCTCCCCCCGCAGTGTGTTTCAGGGCCATTTGAGAGTGTTAAGTGTTTTTGGAGAGCACAGAGGGTCACTCTTGCATTACACATTAATGGAATCGTTCTCACAAAGAGTGGAACGTTAAACAGCGATTTATCATCTCGCAGTCATTGCCAGGCATGACATCCCGATGCCATTCTGGTGTCTCTGATATTTTTTAATGCGTGTGAGAGGGTCTTCTACAGAACTAATGCACTGCTACCCAGCTTTTGCTGACAACTCAGCCATGTCTCTCACAGAGAACGAAATAGCTCTATTTTCAGATATTGTACACAAAACAACAGGCTCAGCTTTATCTATGTGGCTAGATGTGCTGCTGGCAACACACAGGCCATTAATTGGGCCAATGCTGTGTGTGGGGCATATTTGCTGTCTGTAGAGGATTTTAACACTTTAAAGCTAAATGCTTTAGGCTATGAAAACACAGCCATAATCATTATTTTGTTTACAGCCTGTTAGCATTTGCTTATCAATTCTCTTTACCAATTATTATTGTTCTGAATGGGATTTTTGTGTATTTGTGTAGGGTGTACTAAGGGGTTACTCATTTTGATTGATTTTGCAAAAGAGACATTTCTAGATCCAGATGGCAATCAATCCAGATGGCAACTTAAGATGTCCAAGTCTCTTCCTTATCCTCTTATTTAAGTGTGTCCTTCACAAACACTTCTTTAATATTAGTAGCGAGAATAACAGTCTAGACCACCCAAATCAAGTATTTCAGCACAAAAACATTCATCTACTTGAACCAAGCACATTTTAACCTTTTTAAAGAGCTGAAAGAATTTTTTAAACAGAATTGTGACCATTTGCACAGTTATCTGATTCACATGGGTGAATCTCATGAACATCTAGACTGACTTTTATCAAACCCAAAAGAATTTATTCAAGCAAATCACAACCTAAATGATGGATTCCCCAGTTTGTTACAAATCACTTCTTCAAATGCATCAAAGGATGTCTTAAGCATCAGATCTTTAACCAAAGCCAGGCAGAGATGGATTGCTGATGGACGAGACTCTTGTGAATCATCCATCATGTTATTGTAAGTCTTGTGACTGGGCGAGGGTTGGGCGGTACAGAGTAGAGTAGCAGTCTTTTCGATGAGGTGGAAATTTGACATAAGTGACAATGCAACAAAGTTAAGCAGATTTCACCTATGCAAATTCTAAGTGACGGATTGCAGTGACTACCAATGAAAGTGTGATTCACCTCCCAATATGGTTACATACTGCTGTAATCCATACAAAAAAACAACATTACAGTGACTCGGTGACCTCCAACTGTCATTGTGAGCGCACCGTTACATTATCATACATACAGACTCAACACTCTTCCATGTCCAGACAGATAAATGGGTATTGTAAGTAAGGATGTGCAAAAGTCCATATTTTCAAAATAGACAAGTGGGTTGGGTTGCATGAACAAATAGTCAATTAATTGGTGAAGTTACAAGATTATCTAGACTCGTTTCTAGATAAATATCACTAAACAACTAGTCAGTTGTCGGGGGACTAAATTATTTTTTTAACCTTGAGATATACAAGACATTATTTTTAGGCTGAACATTTTTGTTCCCTAGTACATCAGAACCATCCCACACGTTACAAATCTTTCTACCTTTACACGAAAAAACAGACAGAAGAAACCCAAAAAGACTGACAGTAGAATATGAGGCTTTTCCCAGAGAGAGCTGCGCTGAGCTGAGTTCTATATTTAGCCGGGATCTAGTCCATCCAGACATCATTCCCATCTCCTGATCCACTCACTCTCTCCACTGACTGAGAGCTCTCTCTATAAAGTATGGCGCTTTATTCACGTCCTGCTTTTTGTCCTGTACAGAGAACATAATCTTGACAGAGGCCAGCTGTGGCAGGTTTATGAGGGTGTCGACTCGTTGTTACAGCATTGATATCCTTTTGATAGAATGCAGATAATCCCAGTTGATTCTGTCTGATTAAATTGGGAGTCATAATACATGGTTTGCTCCCTAAATCCTCTTTGGTGCAGTTGTTATTGTTAAATGAATTCAGATGGCAACAGAGAAGGGGCTTCTATGGAAAAGCTTTTGTTGACGGTTTTCTCTCTCTCTCTCTCTTTCACTTTGATGTGAAACTCTGCATCCATTTCACTGCAGTGTCCTTTCTTATTCCCTCATGTCCTCTCCTCAGTTTTTGTTATCTAAGACAAAACCAAAGCCATCTTGAAAACTAATGAGAACTCTGCAGTCTCAGAAACAAGCACACAAAGTCCCAGACTAAACACCATCTGTGACACACGAGACGCGCATTCGCACATACACCTAGGGTCTAGGCTAAGTTGATTTCACTTTAGCACAAATGGGCCGGAGTATAAAGTAGCCTTGTATACATTTATTGTTTTAGACAGGTGCACGATTGCAGGGCAGCGCACAGATACAAACAAACTAATATGAGATATATCAGTAAAAGCCTGGCATAAGTGCTCATAAACCCATTCCAAGCTAGAAAAACTGGATCTGCACATCTAAATTAAAATGATTTCATTTAACAATATCATTCCATTATCTATTCAATATATATTTAAATAACTTATAAGCATTAAAAGCAGCCTGAGGTTTCATAAAGCCACTGATTCCTGTTCAGAAACTGTTTTTATGCATTAAAAGAGCTTTTCAAAATAAAAGAATAGCACTAAACCACATCCCTTGCTCTCCACAGTCTACCTCTACGGTTTTGGGTGAACGTGATCAAGAACCCACAGTTTGTGTTCGACATCCATAAGAGCAGCATCACGGACGCCTGTCTGTCTGTGGTGGCTCAAACCTTCATGGATTCGTGCTCGACGTCAGAGCACCGCCTGGGCAAAGACTCCCCATCTAACAAGCTGCTGTACGCCAAGGACATTCCCAGCTACAAGAGCTGGGTGGAAAGGTGAGCAAGAAAATGTTTGCAAGATCTAGAAAGAAAAAATCTTATACACAAAGTGACTGAACAGCCAAACCCAAAGACCACCACCGCCTGACAAACCCATATCAGAAAGAGTAAACTTAAAGCTGTAAACCTGTGGTTTGCATGAATTTAAAGTCTCTGTGTGAAGCGATCAGGTAGAAACAAGAAGAAACTGCTCGAGTGCTTTAGTGTGTGTGTGCGTGCACCAGTGTTGAGGAAAGTTACTTTTAAAAGTAATGCATTACAAACAGGCTGTGCTGCCATTCTGGATCGCAAAATAATAGGATGTAGGAGTGCATAACTCTTACTTCATAAAATAAAACAAACATAATGTTTATCTAAAGTCATTTTTGCTTATTCCTATGGTTGAATTGGATCATCGAAGGCCAACAGCAAAGACATTGTTTAATAAAGTGAGATAAATAAATAAAAAGTGAGTAACTCAGATATTTTATTGTAAATTTAAAAGTAATGTGTTACTTTACTAGTTCCTTGAAAAAAGTAATCTGATTACGTAACTTGCGTTAGTTGTAATGTGTTACCCCCAACACTGGTGTGCACTTGTGAACATTTTTTATCAGAGGAGATGCAAAGATACTGTGTTTGTGTGGGTATTGTTATGAATAAGAGCCAAAACATTTATTATGTCCTGCAGGTATTTTGTGTGTGTGTAGCTGCTGGTAATCAGACTGAAGTGTGTTGTGGAACTCCAGGATGATGAATTGCAGCTCTATTGTAGTTCAGTAGATCATCTGGGTCTATCCAACACTGCACCAGAGCAATTAGTCACTGTTTGGTGAGAGAGACTAACTTTTCTGCTTTTCCCACAATCCTCTGGGTGAGAGGCACTATTTTCAACAATGCCAAGAAAAGAGAATCATGGGTAGAGAATTAAGGAATTCCATCTTTCTACACGAAATGACTGTCAAAAAGCTTTACATTGTTCCATTGGTTTCTGAAGACAAAAGCTGCACAGCGCTGGTCTACAAAAGCAGGGCTTAAAAACGAGAAGAAAAAAAAAATTGGTTCACTCCGAGCAGAATCGGTATTTTAACGTTTCTGTTCATGCGTTCCTTCTGTAACATTATCGTTCCGAAAACGGTTTGATTAGAAAAAATACCGGTTAATACATTTTTTTTTTTTTTGCCTGCCTATACTTTATACCAGAGCCTGAATTGAACTTTATCCTAAGAGCTTGTGACCAAAGCTTGTAACTCGAGTGGATCCTCAAACTGTTTTCTAAATCTCATACAGTAGCTCCACCTGCCTCAATCGTAAATAAAGTGCTGCACACATTTTGGAGACTGTCTCTGCTTGTTTGCAGTGCAAGGGTAAATATAAAAACTGGTTCTTTGAATAAATACTGTGTGTAAAGGCTAATGTTTTATGTAATTGGGGATTGGAGAAGAGTGTCTAAGTCTGGTATTTGCCATCTAGTCATAGCCAATACAGCATGTGCATAACACTTTGTCTTTTATAACAAAGTTTTTGCCAAATATATTAAATAACTGTAAAAACTGAGCACCCACAAAGCTACAATAACCTTTGTAACCTGAAAGTTGATTCAAATGTAATTCGATGCACTTACTGCCACAGATGCAGCGTTCTAATGATGGACAAATCTCCGACATTCGCTGATCAAAAACCTTGTAACTCCATTTGAGCTTCATTTTGGATTTTTTTTAAATAATATAACGACACACGCAAGCGTCTAACCATACATAAAGCCACAATACTAACTTTTGACAACAAGGTGTTTAATAATTTTTTGGGAAAAATCCTGAATAGTAGTGGTTGTACACTAACCTGCAATTTTGCTGGTTTCAAAACACCCCACGCTGGATATAACCTGCCATGGTAACATATCCTCGGACAAACTCCTGCGATCCAACAGCTAATACCAGCACATTACTTTGCGACTTATAGGATGATTTGACAAATGAGTTCGGGTATTTCACTCATCTTTGGATGCGACAACGTCACATTTGCATAGGCCCTACTATTTGAATTCATGATTGGTTGACTGCCAAATTAAAATCTTTAACAGAACGATAACACAAAATTATTAACCGTTTAACGGTCATTTCAAATAAGCCTCATGAAACCAAAAACATGATATTTTATGTTCAGAACGTTTAAACAATTTCGTTTTCTGTTAAAATTTCACTCGTTTTTGTTTTCGGTCCTTGAACCGGTTCGGAACCCTGTACCGTACAGTAAACAAACAGCACTGATAAAACTCATCAGCGCCATATGTCTCTGCTCACGGACGCTGACCCTCAGACTAGCGCGTTTATTTGCCGTGAGATATTAGAAGCTTCTGGCGGAGATAGGTGGCTGGCAGATGAGTGTGATGGGGAAATGATAAAACCGTAATCACGCTGCCAGCTCACATTCACTACAAAAGAGCTGAGATGGGGAGAAAGCTCATTTTCATGCATTAGATAATGTGTTACACATCTTTAAGGACTGAGATCATGCTAAAACATGCCTGTCGAGGTGAGAAAAGCCTACTTTAATTAAAGGTGCTGACATCTATGCGTTTAAAACAGGTAATGTACGCTCTCAATGACACATTCTTTGTTCCGAGTTAGTTGTTTTCGGTAATATCCTGAGAGGTGACACATCTGTGTGGATTGAGACAATCCTTCTGTTTCCTTTCGTCAGATGATTTGAGGAGAGAGATTTATAGATGTGCACCATGCTCAGACTCTCTCACGCACATATATACGAGACTGGAGAGCATATGAATAGGGCCAAGCTAAAATTACCCAGCAAAAAAAGACAGCAAGAAGAGCAAGTGAGTCAAGGACAGGTGGTGAAGTGCTGCCTTGGTCCTTGCATGTCTTCATAAATGTTTATCTGTTTTAGGGGAAAGAGGTAAATGAGGCAGCGTTTGGTCAGGGTGTAGAGGGTGCCCTTGAGAACAACGTGTTCATACATATGTTTTTTTATAAGGTTATATATATATATATATATAGGAGAAAAAATAAGAGATTATGATCAACATACACACACACATACATACATACATACATACATACATACATATTTATGTGTGTGTGTGTGTATGTATGTGTGTGTATGTTGATCATAATCTCTTAATTTTTTTATGCCATTTCCAGTTCTTCATTATTGCTGTAAAAGTCATGGTTATTCATTCAGTGCCAGCCCGAGCCTTTTGGGGGCCCTAAGCAGAATTTGATTTGGGGGCCCCCTCCCACCACGCGGAGTCACCTGTTTGACGATTATTGACACAAATGTCACGCTATAATGTTACATTATAAATTAATACAATGAGGTTATGAATTAATACAAAATAAATACTTAATAAAAAATAGATACTTAAATAAAAAGTTTTAACTTTACTATTTTACTAACTTCTGAAACTTCTGAAAACAAACTGTCACAAAACATATTAAATAAATTATTTGCAAAATATCCTCCAACGTTTTGCAACACTTTGCAGTTTGAATGATGTCTTGTATGAACATGACTTAGTATGTTTTTATGTTTCCACTGTTCGATCGATATCTCTCTCTCACACACACACACACACAACATATTCCAGCATTGTAATCTTGACATCGCAGCCTGTTCATTACAGCCGTAATAAAATATAATAATAAAATAGTCAACCTAACATATAAAAATTACACTGCTCTGTTTAAATAGTCAGTAATACAATTTGTACCATTCAGCCTAAGCACCGCTCCACTGTGATGTTTCCAAGCACATTTTTGCGCGTGTGAAGAGGATGATTTTTTCCGTCGGTATTGGAACGTGAGTGAAGTGCAAAGCCTATAATAAAGAATAGTTTACCATCCAAATACACCGCAAATGTTGAAACATTTTGATTCTAATGAGAGAGATACGTGAGCCCAACTCCGCTTACTTTCACTTTCGCTTTAAATTATTTCGTTTTGGCTTGTTTATAGTTATTTTTTTTTTAATTCTTGTTCTGTTCTGAATATTATTAAATTTAAAGGATAAATCATTGATTTAAATGTCAATCATCAATCATTGATCAAATCAAATTTTTGTGACATGGCTTAACATTACCGTGACTTTGCGCACGAATTGTCTATGCACGCGAGGTTATGCGCATGACTCAAACAGTGGCAGACACAGCAGCAGTTGTAGGCAGGTATAATGATCATGAAATCAGAATTTTCTGTTCTTGAATTAGTCATTAATTCATTCATTTATGTCACTTGTTTAAGCAGCCGCTTAGTTCGCTTATGCCTCGGGCCGTCTCTGCTTTCATTGGTCAGAAAATGTAGCAACTCTGTATTTAGCCATTTGCACTACAGGCACTATACGAGGGAATAATCAGCATGGGCTTGTTCTGGTTGATAAACAGCTGACATTTAAATGTGGTATTAATTAGTGCCAGGCGAGCTGCCAGTCATTAGTCTTGGGATGCAGCGGACGCAGAGCTAAACTTAAATGTGTGAACTCGTCTGTGGAGTGTACCTGTCACTGGAGAATAGATTCCTTTGGGAAAGGCATACTTGGAGATTATAACCCCTCTCTATCTCTCTCGTTCAACACTGTGCCATTCTCCGCCACTGATGCCCCATGGTGCATTGCAGCACGTACCTGCCACTCAAGGTGCTCACGGGAGCCTGAAACAGACACGTATGCCACTGGTTAGTCAATGAATGTGTTGAGTCCAGGAGTTGGCATGGTGCAGGAATTAAAAATGTAAATGACCTGCCTTAATTAAAGAGTCGACAGAGCCTCTGCAGCTGCAGGTGACAGTGACTGATTGCTTTTCCTCCACCAACACTCTTTCACTCACTCACATGCACCAGCCACCCAAAGACAACAGACAGTGTTGCTCCGTTCCAAAACCTAGTGAGCTGCCTACAGTGACAGCATTTTAAGGTATCGTGGGTGCTCACCAAGCACGAAGGCTGTTCCAAAAGATAGGCATGTTAATTATACTGCCTCATAAGATACCCCATAGCATCACATGTATCCTTCATGGAAAGGCAATCCCAGAATGCATTGATGAGAGAAAAATATCCAAGGTGGTAAATCAAGCGAGAGAAATATGGATTATAATTAACATATTTCATTCACAAATACAATTCTGGATATAAATGTTTGTATTTTTTGTGTGCTATGTGTTTTTTAAAGGGATACTCCACTTTAAAATGAACATTTTGTCATCATATACTCACCCTCATGTTGTTTCAAACCTGTATGAATTTCTTTCTTCTGCTGAACAGAAAGGAAGATATTTAGAAGAATGTCAGTAACCAGACAGTTTCTGGTACCATTGACTTCCATAGTAGGAAAAAATATATACTATGGAAGTCAATGGTACCAGAAACTGTCTGGTTACTGACATTCTTCTAAATATCTTCCTTTGTGTTCAGCAGAAGAAATTCATACAGGTTTGAAACAACATGAGGGTGAGTATATGATGACAGAATTTTCATTTTAAAGTGGAGTATCCCTTTAAGCTTATTAGAGTATCACGACATTAGCTTAGCAACATGCTAACATCAAACTCCATTGCAAGTTGTGATGCAAAAAATGACTGCCTAAGTAGAGTTTTCCAAATCACATATAAGGTTCCATGATGGTTGGGATGCTGCCATAGAAGGCTTATGTCTATGTAGGCAGTGGTTTTGGAACAGTGCTCGTGTCTACAGTAAGTGTGGGCATTTATATGCGTGTGCATTTTGTTTTGGATGTGCTAGAGTGTGTTTAGTGTCAGCATATGTGTGGGGCACATTTATTGAACATTTCCAGCATCCTATAGAATCTGCTGATCTCTGGAAAACTTTCAAGGACAGTGGCTCATTAAGACTCACAGTCACTCGCTGATGTAAGCCGCAGCTGTACTGCCACAGAAAGTAAATGCGGAACTGATTGTAAGGGGCAAGGCAGCTCTTAGTCAGTGCCAGAAGTGACCCTGAAATATGTTATTCAACATGAATTATAAAAAAGACTGCATCAAGCCCTGTCACCTGTCAATTTTCTAAGCATTTGTTAAAAAATGTGTGCTATTTCTGTTTCTCTGTCTTTTTTACAGATATTACTCCGACATTAGTAAGATGTCTGCTATCAGTGACCAGGATATGAACGCATATCTGGCAGAGCAGTCTCGCATGCACATGAATGAGTTCAACACCATGAGCTCCCTCAGCGAGATCTACTCTTACGTGGGCAAATATACAGAAGAGGTATGGAGAATACTTCCAAATGCATGATATTATCATCATCATCTAATGTTCAACACTATTAGCACTATTAAATCCCCACATTTTGAGTGAGGGATTTTTGAGTGAACTTAAAATTGATATTTTTGTAAGAGTACTTTTAATTTAATTCTTTAAAAAAAAAATTTGTTGAATGTAATTGTTAACTGTCCATTAAATGCATAGTATTTAGGTAAATGAAAGTGGAAAGTGCAGATGAGAGGAATATGTGGTTATTTGTAGGCATGTGTAACTGATGTCTCATCTCTCTCTGGCAGATTGTGTCTGCGCTAGAGCAGGATGATGGCGCCAGAAAACAGAGACTGGCCTATAAACTGGAGCAGGTGGTCGCCTTCATGAGCCTGGAGAGCTGAGGACCACATTTCCCAGAGTGCACTGGGAGATCCAACAGAAACCGAGCCGTGCCTGAGTGAAGACCTGTCCATCTATCTCATCTCTTCTTTTTGCAATCTTCCCACAAAAACAAGCGTTTGCATCATATTAGCTCTGCTTCCTAGAAGAGTAGAGATGGGAACTAGAGGGTGGACGGAGGAGCCAAGGACTACATTACCCATGATGCAGTAGACTAGGTGGCCACCTAGCTCTGCTGTGTAGAGGGGTGGCTGCCTACAAGTTCCTCTTCACTGCATCCTCCATCCTTCTACCTGACTGGAAAAAAAAAAACATTTCTGTTGCCTTCAAAGTTTAGCTGATAAGCAGAAACCACAATGTTTGGTGTCAATTTGTTCTGACTTTTATGACTAGGGTAGTGTACGGCACTAATATAGAGTCCAATTCATTGTAGTACCTTTATTAAACACTGAAACGCAAGATTAAAAAAATTGGTACTGCATGCATCTGAAGAATGCAGTCAGTTCAGGCCATTTCAAAAGACACAAAACACCTTGAGGACCATGGATTTACGGGACATGCAAGATCATTTAAATGCTTTGATAAGAGAACAATCAAGCCTGGAGATCTCAACTGCTTATTCTCACTTTGAAGACAGTGAGGTGTATTTAAAATCCTCGGAGTGTAGCGGGATGCAACAAGTTAGTGCTTTGATTCTTTTGTCTCTTCCAGGACCTTACTTGACAGTGAAACTGAAAGACAAGACCTGTCATCTTGTGGTATACCCACATCTTCACCACTTCACCCCCAGCCTTCATTTCGGCATTTATCCGGCTTGTGCACATCTGAATTTAACCTCTCTTATCTAGATGATTGGAGAAAAAGCCAAGGTTTGATCCCCTTAGAAGCAAGCACACACACACACACACCCCTCTTCCAGAGAGTGACGCCTTCTCTCTGTACTCCAGCGAAGTCGCCAGGACCTACGCTGTGCTGCAAGAGGACAAAGTAATCTTGACAACAAAAAAAAGCACACGTTCAATAGGTGTCTCAGTTCACACATCCAGTAGGGGGACTTTAATTACAAAATATCCTACTCAGAATTAGCTGTTAAAGGGGGGGAAATGGCGCATCGTTGAAAGTGCACACGTGCAGCCTGCACTGTTCACTGCCACAGGGTCCCACCCAAAACGAACACTCTGGAAGCCTCTAGAAAAACCCACACGTGGACAAAGCTGGTCAGCAGAAAACCAAAGGAGCCCAATTTAAAAAAGAGCAAGCGAATAAATTACCCCCAAGAAAGCAAACACAAAGCACTGTTTGTTTTATGACCTGCAGAAAGAAGCTAACACTCTGTCTGCAGCCTCATATTTGTTTCTGTCCCGATTTGTAGTTTAAGGGCTTGCTGCAGTTTAAGTGTGCTGGCAGCCTTGAGATATGAATCCAACCTGGGCCTCACGACTCGACGAGGACGTAAAAAGTATTGGATGTAACTTTGACAAAGGGAAAGAGACAATTTAGCTGCCCACCTTTCCTCTGTCCTCTGATCCCCTCTTTCCTATTGACAGCGTACCCTATGTGGTGATGTGAATGTGTGGAGAATCAGCCCAGGTCCACCTTGGGTGCTTTATTGGCTTTTTCAGCGCATGTATTTCAATTTAAACTTCAAAAAAATGAAAAAAGGAAAACAGAAAAAAATAAGCCTTGCAATTGATGATGTGGATGTGTTCTTTTTCTTTCTTTTGCTTGGAAGAACGAGATGGAAAAAAGTGGCTGTCATCTTCAAAATTGCAACCTCTGTTAAGGTGGAATCTTTATCCTGCCCTTCCATTTAACTGCCATGACCATGTTTTGTGAATGTGTTAGATGCTAATAAGACTAAGGTGAAACCTTAAGCAGATATAGTATATACCCTTGCATGCTGATCTATTTGGATGATATGAAATGAACTGCCTTGCTATCAATTTATCTAATACTACTAGGAATTTCTAAACCAAACCAAACTCTTCGACTTTCATAAGACTCCTTTGCTCTTCTTGTCAGGTGCATTGCCTTTCTTGAAGGCCGTCCATCTGAGAGATCTCGTTCACTGATCATGTTCATGCTGAACAGATGTGACCACGTCATCACATGCCAGTCTAATCACACCTAACATGCTATTTAGGGATCTTCACAACACATTACATTTGTTGTCGTCTTTAATGTGCAACTCTAAAGAGTTGATTCCCTCAATGAGTTCATTTGTACTT
The DNA here is from genome assembly GCF_949319135.1 of Squalius cephalus. Taxonomy (NCBI): domain Eukaryota; kingdom Metazoa; phylum Chordata; class Actinopteri; order Cypriniformes; family Leuciscidae; genus Squalius; species Squalius cephalus. The sequence goes on from NC_137125.1 coordinate 43,822,791, forward strand.
CTCCATTGCTGTCCATATATTATATTGCTGCATTTTTCAGTGCATTCTCAATCATTTTGAGGCAACCTAATGTTTTCAGGATTCCATTAGCATTCCACCAAATTATTTTTTAATGTTGTTTTGGATATTGTCTCTGTATATGTGATTGCTTTGAGCTCCCTCGAGTGATTTTTTCAGCATAGCTTAGAAACAGAGGATTGTGTTGAGGTATTTCAGGATTTCAGGTACACAGCTGCCCCCAGCTAATGATTCTAATGAGATAAATAATAAAATACCACTGTCATCATGTTAGGGATTACTTCTTTTTAAGAAAATCTAATAAATAAGGAAACTTGCAAATGATTTTAGAACTGACAGTGAAAGATATTTCATTATTTCTTCAGGGAACTCATTTATTAAGTCCACAGAGGTCTTAAATGAGCCGATGTTTTGAAAAACTGATATGTTCCTGGATTCCCTCATGACTCTGTTCCATCTCTCATGTATGTTTAACAGGACGACCCCCATCCCTTATGTCCAAAATACCTGATAAAGTTTCCACCTTAAACATTTTGTAAGAACTAAAAAGTCCTTTTAGCTCAGTGTTACAACAGGCGTTAGAGACCTGTTCAGAAAGACTTTTTAATATTTCCAGATTTGATGCAAGATAGAGAGTTATCCTGATGGGAGGAGAAAAAGAGAGAGACCAGCGGAAAGGCAAGCTTCTCTAACTTGTTTATAATTAATTGTATACCTGTGTATGTAAATATAATGCATTCCTATTTTGCAGTCAAGAACAAAATACTATTTGTAATATAGAATAAACTTTATTATGAAAAAGATGGAGTCTTCTGTCTTTTATTTTGTGTCTCTACCTTCCTTTGATCAATGGAGAAGTCAGAGAAGTCACTGCTTCCATGGAAACAGAAATTGTGGTAAAAGAGCTCAGCAGTGCCTTCTCCCACAAAGCCTGTTCTTCATTCACAAAACTATTCCAACTAAACCAAATTTAGTTTCAATAAGGCTGTTTATGAAGGAATAGAAGCTCACTGGTATACTATGAAAACACTGAAGAGACTTCTGAAACGTCTGGAGTTATGTGCACCGATCTCTAATCTGATTGGATATGGTCTCAACCTCCATGTCTACCCCTCTCAACCAGACCTTTACTATTTCTTTCCTTTTTCAATAACACTAGAGCATTTTTACAACCGTCATCTTGCAGAAAAACAAAGACTCAGGCTTTAACCTCCTCCTGTCTCTCAGTGCCAGAGGGCTCAATTGCACCTTTATTACATTTCATCTCATTGCACTGTATCGCTTTTCTCAGTTAACGAGAAACCGTTCCCCTCCACAACTCCAGTACGTTCCCCCTGACCTTTTAGCGTTTGTCTCTGGGCTCTCTTAGAGGAAGGTTAGAGCAAGATGACGATTTTAAAACCTCTTCACAAAAATGTCACCTCACAACAGGTGCTAAAAGCGTCTGCCCTTGTTGAGTGATTTCTTGCCTTTTAGCCTTGAGCACAAGGTCATCGCAACAGCAAGGATTTACCACACATCGGTCTGACTGGTTCTAATAACAGTTCTTTTTTTTTCTTTTAAAAAGCATAGAATGTAAAATCTAGTGCTGATGTTCCAATCTACAAGATCGTTTTCCTCTAAATCGGGTAATTCCGGAAAGTTCCGGAAGAACTCTTTCCAGCTGCAGATGCAGTGCAGGCCAGCTAATAAGAATGCAGGGTGAACGATGGTGGACTAATTCCTAGGATTGACTAAAATGGCTATTGACAGCTGCGGGGGAGCAGATGGAAGCAATTAGCATTATTAGTTGGTTGTGCTTTGTCCTATCTGTCTAAGTAAACATCTGTGAAAAGACAACAGATCCGGCAAAGGCTCCCGTGGAGTAAACAGAGAAAACCAAACAGTGATTTCAACTCAACTGAACAGAGATGCTGCAGACAGCAATGAGATCTGCCATCCTCGGCCCACACAGAAAACTGAACAGCTTTGAAATAAATATGATAAAAATATCAACATGCTGTCCGCGCCCATCTGGAGGAATGGAGACGTGATCATTAGCAAATTCACAAGAAATCTCCCAAAAGATAGAGTAAAAAAAAAAAACAGACATGCTGAATAAGAGCACTTTAACTTCTGAGAATGTCTATTGTCATGCTGGCGTAGCTCATTTTCCAAAAGTACCATTTCACGAGGTGCAGATGAAACATAAGAAAGCACACAGCTTTGCCCGTCCACTGTAAATTTCTGTATCAGGGATAGAGCAGCACTGCCCTCCACTGCTTCTCTCTCTACCAAACACAACCCCTCTAAAACTATTGATCCATTCCTTTTCCTTACCAAAACATGGGTTTAACTCGAGTATTAGTCTTTCAGTGGCTGCTTTGGAATCAATTACCAGCCCAGGTTCATTTTCAAAATGGATTTCCTCGTGTGTGCAGCGATGCTTAATTTTCTAATAAATGTGTGACGCTCTGGAAAATGCATGTTTCAGATGAGGAAAAATTGGTTGTGGCGGAGACCATGTTCAAGTTCTGATTACATTATTATGTTTGCATGTCTCAGACACAATTGGCTGTTTAATAATCTAATTATAGTTTTGTTGTGTGGTGAGATCTGACAAGTATTCTCACAGAGAGGACATCTATCATGTGGGGAAAAAAAGACTGCTGGATTCAATAGAGGAGAAATGTGTCTTAAAACACAATCTGATGTGTTCCGGGCTAATGGTCTGCTTTGATGGGTCGCATACATCAGCACACAATAATGCTAAATGCAAACAATAAAATGCAACTAATCATTAAGGCATACATGCATAGTAATGATCGCTGAATAATCTTTTAAAGTTGCCAACTTGGCATGAAATAAAAATTCACCCTATCTATTTTGTAAATGCATGTTATATATCAGGAATTCTCAACTCTGGCCCTTAAAATCCACTTTCCTGCAGAGTTTAGTTCCAACCATGATCAAACTCTCCTTCCTATAACTTTCTAGTAATCCCGAATGCTTTGATTAGCTTGTTCAGGTGTGATTGGTTAGGGTTGGAGCAAAACTCAGCAGGAAAGTTGAACTTGAGTTGAGAACTCCTGTTATAGATCTTATTGTCAATGTTTCATTCATGGGTTACTTTTTGTGTGTGTGTGTGTGTGTGTGTGTGTGTGTCATACCTTAGTCTTCCTCTAAAAACGCAGACTTCTCTTTGGTGATGTATGCCGGACGAACGATCGTTTTGTTTGCTTAAACCCTGCCCTTCCACAATCTGCAAGCTGAGTTTTTTTTAGTGCAACGCCCACATCTCAAAATCCAATCAGCAGCCGATGTATAGGACTAAGTCGCCACCCTATATATTTTTTCATTATCCATTACAACAAAGATCAAAAAAAGATCATGGAAAAACAAAAACAGATGAAAGCTCATTAAAGCTTTATATGACTCATGATGCAGCTTTAGGGACATTATGCACAAACACCATAAAACAAACATAAACGATGTAGGGACTGACTGATGTTGGTGTAAATTGAAAATGTCCCTTGGAATATATTACCTAGCAACTAACATTTCATAACATGTGAGCCAGTTTGTCAATCTTAAAGCCTGTATGCCACACATTAATATGATTTCTGCACATTTTTATGCAAAAAAGCTTCAACAATCAACGGAGAGTAAACTAGCATTTCTGCACATGAAAGCACGACAGCTTTTGAGTGCAACTGGCTACCTGTGCTTATTTTTGGTCCAACATATGCTCTAAATCCCTCTTAATCTGTCTGTCTCTCGTCACTTTTCCAATGCGACAACTATTTTCTCCAAAATGAACATTGCTGTAATTAAATTCCTTCCCCGTCGCTACAGTCAAACAGTGGAAAGATGCCCATCACCTGTGTCTGGTCACCCTCTCCCAGCACTGCCGTCCCTGCCTGAATAAACTCATCTCAAACATCAATGACTGACTGTGCATTCATTTTCATGCTATTGATTAATATCAGGAAAGCTTTGCATGCTGCTACAAGAACACAAGACGTACACCTGAGCTGAGGAGAATTTCTGCATCTACCTGTGATGAGCTTTGTGTATCTTAAAATTGTCCACTCATTCATATTCATGTGTTTACTATGCGCACATGTGGGCAGCGGTGATGAGGTGAGTCTCATTTGCATGTAAAGTGCTTTGGGTGTCTACAAAAGCTCCATACAGATGCTATGACTCATTTATTCAAATTTCACATGTATAATCAATACATCGGCAATGAGCCTCGCAGACGGTGCCGGACGGCTTTGAGAGGATGCATATAGAGGTGAGTGTGTGCCTGATGAATTGTGACCTGTGATACAGCAAATAAACATCTATGGATGAGGATCCACTCGCCCATATGTCACAGCTACCCAGCGAGACGTGCACAGGGTTGTCGCGTCTCCGCTAAATAAAATCAAATTTGCTACCATCTTCGTACCCCCCACAACCCTGCACACATTGCACTGTTCATATTTCATCGGCACGATCAAGTTTCCTTCCACCCACTGGGTTTGAGATTAAAATGCAGAGATGGTCGGCACACGGCCGCTGTGAAGCAGATAGGTGCGTCTAAGAAAGTTTGCAACACCATATTTTGTCTGAGCTCATTTCAATATATCCGCCCATATGGAGAAATCATCATTCACTCGGATTCTGTGGCGAAGGCTGGCATGAAAATGAATCAACAGCACTGCCCTTTATGCAAAGTGCACCTTCTTCACATCCCTCTGTGTTAAAAGTACATCATTGTGGCAAGTTGTGTACATGTTATCCGTTCTGCTGATGGTGCCGTCACTCTGAGATGGCTGAGAGGTGAGAAGTTCAGGAAGTCGATGAGAAACCAAGCTTATCAACGAACTGAATGGTTCTGTTATATATATATTTAGACATATATAATATATATATATATATATATATATATATATCTGATATATTCACACACACATATATTATGTAAACAAAAACTTTTATGTTAGATGTGATTAATTGCAGCACTGGTTTAAATATGTTTAATTCAGCAAGTGATGTGTTGTGTGCTATGTTGTAAACTGCACATTTTGGCAAATGTAGTCGGTCATCCCAGTATTCTATGAAAAATGGACACATATTGTGCACAGTACATATACACAATACATTGCAGAAATATTAAGAGTACTATTCTATTATGAACATAGTCTGTATACACTAATCCACACTACCACTGTGTCAAAGACTATAAAGATGGATTGGATTGAATGTGAATGAAGATGTTAGCATCTGGAAATCTCATTAGATCTAAGCAGGTAAATAGACATGTTTTTCATGACTAGACATTACAATTCATGAGAGCAATTTGCCCATAATGTTTGTCCATTGATATGAGTTTTTATAACTTAAATGCCTGCTAAGAAAAAAAAAAATCAATTTATCTTCATGAGGATGAATGTCACAATAAAAATGCACATCTCTGACTACTAGCTTTCTGTGAGGCTAATGTTTGATCTGACATTTAACTATAAAGTTAAAAGTTTGACATTGTACCTGCTATTGGCTTCAAAACACATCAATCAATCCTGTCAGGGGAGGCAAGGACCTTCCAGTTGTCATTGAATGATACTTTAAATGATTAATAGCTGGACAAAAACCAATCGATTTTCATGGGAAAATGGGGTGTGATACTGAGGAAAAAATGGTTGGCTTTCTCTCTTGGTCATTTAGATGGATAGAGATACAAAACGGGAAACAAAAAAGCACCTCAGCAAGGCCTGAAGACAAACCAGTCATTCAACTGGATAGGTAAAGTTTGTCAAGACAAACTTTGATATAAGTTTGACAGCCTTGTCTGAAAGTTAAAAATGGTTTTAAAAGCTTGAAAGTTTGAAGGTTCTATAGGTCAGACCATCAGTCGGGCAAACAGACATAGAAATACCACCAGGCAAATAGACATAAACTGTTATATAGATGGGGCTTGGAAATTATGCCAAGTTGCAAATTTTTTTCATGCCAAGAAGAAATGCCAGACTTTACAAGAAGCAGTTTAAGGAGCTGGTAGCTCAGCATGGAATGCTATGGCCTTTCAGACACGAGAAGTTTGGTTTTGAGTCCCAGCTATGACACATTCGCTGCTGGGGTGATTCACTTTTCATTAAAGGTATAGTTCACTTTGAAATTAAATGTTGGTATGTTTTAGCTTACCTGAAGGGCATCCAAGATGTAGGTGTCTTTTTTTCCGCAGTAGTTTCAATTTTGATATTTTAGGTCAAACCGTTCTTGTCTGACAGTCCTATAATGCAGGTCTATGGTCACGGTCTCAAAGAGCATGCACAGAGTCCAAATTAAAACAATTCCCCATCGTCCAAATTAAACAATTCCCCATCGTAAGTACACATTGATGGCCTAAGACACGAAACGAGCGGTTTGTGTGAGAAAACGAACAGTATTTATATAGTTTTTACCTCTTATAACACACCCACGTCCAAGTGATCTGAGGGCGCGGGCGCTTCCTGCTGTGTGACGTGTACGCAGACTGGTGCATAGATATATATACACTAGATGTCGCATTAAAGACATTTGTTCCAATGAACTGCCGTAGCCAAGGCGACATCTAGTGTATATATCTATGCACCAGTCTGCGCACACGACACACACCAGGATGCGCTCACGCCCTCAGATCACTTGGACGTGGTGGTGTTATAAGAGGTAAAAACGATAATACTGTTCGTTTTCTCACACAAACCGCTCGTTTCGTGTCTTAGGCCACCAATGTGTACTTACGATGGGGAATTGTTTAATTTGGACGATGGGGAATTGTTTTAATTTGGACTCTGTGCATGCTCTTTGAGACCGTGACCATAGACCTGCATTATAGGACTGTCAGACAAGAACGGTTTGACCTAAAAATATCAAAATTGAAACTACTGTGGAAAAAAAGACACCTATATCTTGGATGCCCTTCAGGTAAGCTAAAACATACCAAAATTTAATTTCAAAGTGAACTATCCCTTTAAATCATTACAGGGTTGGAACAACATTTGTTTCAAGCATCCTTGCAAACAGGTGGACTGTTGTAGTTAGGATTACTATTTAAACATTGGCCATTAAATTCTCTAATCTAACCTCCCTCAGTGGGCAATGCACAGGTCAAACACATGATGGCACTGTTTCCGGTTGCCCCTGAGTAAGTAATACACCTGGAGAGCACTATTTTGAGTTGGACTGTCTTGTGTGCTGCTACCAAGGGGTAGGTTAGACTTTTTACAACACCAATTTCCTGATGTTGGGACTGGTTTCCCAGAATGCACTATGCCATGAATAAATCAAGAAGATGACAGCCTCATTGTTCAAAAAGTTGATCCTGTTTACTGGATTATTTGCTCTGGAGTTGTTGTGGTTGTTGTTGTCTTTGTGCAATGTCAGATGATGTCAACCATTCATTATGTGTTCTTGTGTCACCATTTGTGTGTTTTGCATGTGAAATGAAAAGTGTAGTGTTCTGCTGGGTTGAGTTCACACTGATTTATTTCTACATCTGTGTCTCAAGGTGGCGCTCTTAAAAGTTCAGTGACATCGTCAATATTCTACATGTAGGGCATGTGGGAAAACCAATGACTGTGATGGGTCAAAAAAGAGTCCATTGCCCTTGAGTTTATTGAGACTGAACACCAGTCGGTAACAAGCACCTATTTATTTTTTACATACATTTAGTATTGTTTTCATTGGTATCTCTGTGTTGAAGAACATGGCCTTTGGACAAGCTAAAACATATTTTTTAGATTATTTCTTCAGTATCATTTAGACAAAGCATTATGATCCCAGAACTCCGGGTTCAAACTACACAAACATGACTTTGAATCCCACAGATACATGTTTTTACCTAGCCTAAGTTAGTTCATACAAATGTACACATCAAATAATGTGCCAGCAACTGCTTGTCAATTCAGTGGTGTGAAGGATAATTGTTAGCCATCCAACACAAAAGTCTTGGTACAAATCCCACATTTATACAGACATGAATAACAGAAAAAAAACTTCAAGCTCAGTGGCTTAAAGTATAAAGTCTTTAAAGTGTTTAAAATTCGGAGTCTGGTGTTCAATTTCATTAAAATAGTATCATCATATTAAACAACACATCCAAAAAAATCTCACAACATTTACACCCAAAATAATGCCAGAGCTGCTTATGAAAGATCAACTGGTGTTGTGGTTAAATATAGATCTTTGATAAATGAAACTGCAATTGAAGCATGGGTTCAAATCCCACAACACCACCATTTTTTTTTTTTCTTAGCTTAAGTTCATACACATACAAGTACATGGACCTGCTCAGCAATTTAGTGGCACAAAGGGTTTGTTTGCCTTTCAACATGAAACGCTTGGTTCAAATCCCACAACATTTGAACATTATTTTATATCTAATAAAGCAATGAGGCTTGTGTTTTCACCCAAAGTAATGCCACTACATCATATGACTGCCCACTTTGGTATTGTGGTTAAAAGCTGGTCTTTAACAATAAACCTTTCACTCAAGAATGGGTTCAAACCCCACCACTTTATTAGTGTTTTTTATACCCTAGCCTAAGTTCATACACATACAAGTACAAGGACCTGCTCAAGGACTGGAGCAAATGATAAAACTGTTTCCCTTCCAACATTAAACATTCGGCTCAAATTCCACAACATTTAGAGTAGCCTATATTTTATATAAAACAAAGCATAGAGGCTTGTGTTTTCACCCAAAGACAAGACTACACTTTTAGTAAAAGACCAGCTGGTGCGGTGGTTAAAAACAGGCCTTTAACAAACAAGGTCGCAACACAAGTGTGGGTTCAAATCCCACAAGCAAATCTTTCTTTTTACAATAGCCTGAGTTCATACATATGCATTTACAAGTACAAAAGAGTATACAGCAATTCAGTGGAGCGAGGGATGATTGTTTGCCTTCTGCCATGAAAGTTCTGGTTCAAATCCCATGTCCTTTATAAAGCTTCTTTTATATAAAACAAAGCATAGGCTAGAAGTTTGTGTTTTCACCCTAAAACTACCAACAAAGACCAGCTGGTGTGGTGGTTAACAGTGGGTCTATGACAAATGAAAATGCAGCACAAGTGTGGGTTCAAATCCCAGTGGCCATGATATCTTTTTCACCTAGAATAAATTAATATACAGTTCTACAATTACAAGCCACTACCCAGCAAATCAGTGGCGCAAAGGATAATTTATCACTTTCCAACACGGCTGGTTCAAATCCCACATCATTTAGAGTTTCTTTTATATAAAACAAAGCATAGAGGCTTGTGCTTTCATCCCAAAAAATGGCACAACTTTTCATTAAAGACCAGTTAGCGTGGTGATTAATGGCAGGTCTTTGACAAACAGAACTGCAGCACAAGTGTGGGTTTAAATCCCACAAATGCAAAGTTTTCTTTTTAACTTTATACACATTTACTTCTACAAGAATAAGCAAACACTCAGCAATTCACTGGTGCAAAGGATAATTGTTTGACTTCCAACGTGAAAGTCCTGGTTCAAAATCCTGCAACTTTTAAACTCATGATAAATATAAAACACTTAACGTGAAAGCCATGATGGCGCTAGTGGCTAAACACATATGAGTTGCGGATAAGGCTGGGACAGAGGTGTGGGTTCAAATCCCAACCCAAGTTGGGGTAACTCAACAAAAAGACTTGGTTGACAATCAAAAGAAGGCTGGAAGGCTGAATACCTGGGATGATAAGGCAGTGGGAAACTGAGGCTCAAGCCAAAACAAGTTTTTTTTTGTTTTTTTGTGGTAAAACTAAAACATAGCCTACTAAAAACTGCAGAGAGGTGGATTTTAACCCAAACCCCTAGAGTGGATGAGCTCTCATACCATGAGCTTTAACCCTAACACCATTTCCATCTCACAAAGACATTACAATTTTTGCAAATGATAGCCTACTAAATTTATACACTCACGCAAGCCAAAAATAAATGAATAAAATACTATATTATATCAAAAAATAAAAAAGCATGTAAAAATGAATACTTATTCATAGATGAAAGCAGGAAAATCATGAAGCAGAAGGAGAACATCAGAGCTTCCCACAACACCTAATGACTCTATTAACAAAACATGAATACAGTAGACTGTTACTTACAGTGACATTATGCAACACTACAACATCAACAAGGAAAAACAGAATTGCATATTATTCTACTTTATACTAGGAATATGAGCCAGTGATTCTCATCAAACTTTTACGGTAACGCGCAACATCTACAGATTCATGTTCTACTAAACAGAGTTCAGCAAAAGAACAGCATGTAAACGAAGGCTGTGATAAACCTCCATAAAAGTTCTGATTGCCTTTATATCTCTAAAAATAACACAAATGTGTACAACCCAGCTATAAAACTCTTTATAGCCATACTATGTCTTAAATACAAAAGCAAGAACTGCACACAAACATAGACCGACACTGTGTATAGAAAATCAATAATTTGTGTTATGACAGCACGTCTATGATTCAGCCAAGTAATCACTTATCACAATTTAATTCCTGAGTGATTCAGTGTTTTGAACGAAGCGGCTGAATGAATCATTCAATGTCTCACTCATAATGAGTCACTGACGCCACCTACTGACGCATTTGTGTAAACTGCAGTCACTGAAAACGAGGAAATACAGACAATCAAAGTGATACAAACAATGACAACTCAATGGAAAGACAAGAAGTGATTTATTGACATAATTTTGCGGAGATACGACGCATTTTAATCTCATCAAATGCAATTTGCAATGCACGATTGTTGTGCCGTGCGTCTGCCGCAAGGGTGCGACTCTGTTGACAGCAGTTCTGGAAACACTGGCATAGAGTAAAAAGTCGACCTTGAGAATTTGAGGGAATAGATCTGGATAAGACGAAGACGTGTTAAAATAGACATTTAATCGTACAAATAGGCCTTTTAAGCAGTCTTACTGCTATATAATGCGTGCAAGTGGATAAGCTTTAAGCGTAAATGTACTTACAGGTGAGTCGATAGATGCTGTTCCACTTTATCGCAGTGTGTTTGTCAGACTGTCATTTGTTTACTTATGTTAATGACATGCTGTTCTAGGCGTTGTTATGGTCTTCTTGTTGGTAACTAGACGTTTCTAGGTAGAAGTAAGAACCAGTTTCATTAAATATGACAAATGTCTAAAACCTAAAATCATTACAGCCCACCCATCAGAGACCGATTCAAAAACGAACGACTCTTATGGGGCGGTTCTTTTTAGTGAATCAGAAACCAGTGCAGTCCGATTCCCGATTCCCTAACGAATGACTCGCATGTCTCTGATCGTTTTAGTCGGTTTTAGTGAATACTACAGGCTGTAAATCGTACATGCAGACTGGTTGTTTAAAGATACGCTTTATGCTCTTTGTCTAATTTGTCAAATTAAGGAATTACACAGTAGGACTACCGTTCAAAATGGTAGTTAGTACGATTGTTTTTGTTGTTGAAAAAATTAACACTTTTAAAAAGTGACAGTAAATATATTTATAATGGTAAAAAAGATTTGTATTTCAAATAAATGCTGTTCTTTTGTATTTTCTATTAATCAAAAATTAGACACACAAAAAAAAATCAGTTTCCTCAAAAATATTAAGCAGCAGAAGGGTTTTGCAGGGTTAGTACGGGTGCTTGAAATCCTTGAAAATGCTTGAATTTTGATGTTGTGTTTTCAAGATTTGAAAAGTGCTTAAATTTGGGATAAAATGCTTGAAATTTATACTATTTCTTTCACAACAAATACCTATCTGACTGAATAGTTTGTTTATTAAATGGAGAAATAAAATGTAGCCCTTCAGATACGGAGCGACTTGCGCTACGCTGGCCTGAGCAAAAGTAGGCGGAGTTCCCTTATGGGAAAACTCCTTTCTCGAGAATATTGAAGCCTTTATTTTAAAACGCATTGCAGCTGCACAGCAAGAGAGCATGACAGCTCGATAGAGCGAGCTGATAGGCTGTGCTGCGGCAACTGCACGAACCTATGGCGAATCAGCAAAGGTAAACTGTCCAATCGGAGCACTTGGCACCTTGCCAACCTGAGCGCGCCAAAATAGGCGTGGCTGAAGAGTATAAATTCATAGAAAATTCGCCATATGACAGATTTATCTCCTTCAGCTCGAGCTCTGTTTCTCACCTCGTTTTCGCTGACCTCTCTGGAAAAGAAGCCTCTCGTCGTGGAACAGCCCTTCAGCGGAACAGCTTCAGCGCCGGCATCATCTCGCCAGCTGATCGTTTCCCTGTGGCATCCGACGAGCATATCCTTTAAGCTTTTATCCATCTAAAAGAGCAGAGCGCATTGTTTCAAATGCCGCTCCTCGTCTGCGAATCCTGCGGGATTCCCCTTCATGTGTCAGATTGAACGCTGTTTTCGAACGCTGTGACAAACGCTGTTTCTCTGACGGGCTCGACCTGACAGAGGTTTATGTGAGGGAAAATGCTCGATTTGTGCTCTGTGTGGGTCGCTGTTAAAACAGCGTTTGTGTGCAGGGGTGCGTGACAAATGACGGGCCCATGTTCTGCATTAAACATGACTCCAGCCGCCTGAACTGAAGAGGGAGCTGTGAGATGCACTCGAGCGATCTTCGGGGGTGGTCCGGCTGCAGCGGGACAAGAACTCCTCTTCCCATCGGTTAGGACGGCTTCTTAGGCTCATGGTCCAAAGTGAGCTTAGGCTGGGGACCCTGGCGCTTGGGGAGCGGGTAGCGTTTTGCAGGCTTGTAGCGTGGTAGGGAGCACTATGTCTCATGTCCTCCGCTCCGAAGTGACGAGTCTGCTAGCAAAAGGGGCAATCAAGGAAGTTCCCGCGTCACTAAGCGAGTCGGGCTTCTACAGCCGTTACTTTCTCGTTCCGAAGAAAGACGGCGGTCTAAGACCCATTTTAGATCTCAGACACCTGAACAGGGCCCTCATGGTACGGCCATTCAGGATGCTCACGACCAAACACATCCTGGCGCAGATCCGCCCGGGACATTGGTTCTTTTCAGTAGATCTAAAAAACGCTTAATTTCACATCCAAGTCAACCCCCGTCACAGGCCATGCTTAAGATTCGCCTTCGAGGGGCAGATATATCAGTACACAGTCCTACCATTTGGACTGGCTCTAGCACCTCGTACATTCACAAAGTGCATGGATGCAGCTCTCCCCCCTGAGACAGCGGGGAATGCGCATCCTAAACTACCTCGACGACTGGCTCATACTGACTCAGTCAGAGGCGGAGTCCCACACTCACAAAGCCTGGCTCCTTGGCCATCTGGAAAGCCTCGGGCTCAGGGTAAACTTTGCCAAAAGTGTGCTGTCCCCCAGCCAACGAATCACATTCCTGGGAACAGTTTTCGACTCTGTTCATATGAGAGCATGGCCCACGCCGGGCCGGGCTCTAACAAAACAGCGACTTGCTGTGTCGTTCAAAGCGGGCTCCTATGTACCCCTCAGAACATTTCAAAGGGTTTTGGGCCTTATGGCTTTGGCATCTTCAGTACTCCAATTAGGTCTACTGCGTATGCGCCCCCTTCAGCTATGGCTAATGCCGCAAATTCCAGCCCATGCGTGGCGTTCGGGCCGCATGAACATCAGGGTAAACCAGCGCTGTACCAGAGCTCTGGCCCCCTGGAGGAACACCAGCTGGTACCAGCAGGGTGTGAACATGGGTGTGGTTTCAGAGAGGAGGATTATCTCAACAGATGCTTGCAACCTCGGTTGGGGAGCCCTGTACGAGGGCAGGCCTGCCTCCTTCCTCTGCTCGGAGAAACGCCTACACATAAACTGCCTAGAAATGACAGCAGTTTTTCTAGCCCTAAAATCCTTCCTCCCATATCTGGCGGGACACCACATCTTAGTCCATACGGACAACATGGCAGTGGTATCCTACATAAATCGCCATGGCGGCCTCAGGTCTCGCAACCTGTTTACCATAGCCAAACAGCTTCTATTATGGGCTCACGCCAACCTGCGCTCCCTCAGAGCAGCTCACGTGCCGGGCACGATGAATACAGGAGCAGACATGCTGTCTCGGGGCAATGTTCCCCCAGAAGAATGGTCTCTCCATCCCCGGACGGTGCGTTGGTTGTGGGACCTCTTCGCCTCAAAAGACAACTCTCATTGCCCAATATTCTTTTCAAAGAACAGGGACGCGCTGACTCACGATTGGCCCAGCCTCCCTCTTTATCCATTTTCCCTGGTCTTGATGCTCCCTCAGGTCATCGAACGGATCAGGAACACCAAGTGTGCAGTTCTTCTCGTAGCCCCCCTCTGGCGAACCCAGGTCTGGTTCCCAGAGCTGATGGAGCTGTCCACGACAGCTCCGTGGCCGATCCCACTGAGGAGCGATCTCCTCACGCAGGCGAACGGGACAATCTGGCACCCCCATCCCGACTTGTGGGCCCTCCATGTATGGCCCCTGAACGGGTACCCCAGGGCCTCCCAGAAGGGGTCCTAAACACCATAATGGAGGCTAGAGCTCCATCCACGAGACGCCTCTACCACCTCAAGGGTACTGACTTTTCTCCAAGAGCTGTTGGACGCGGGACGCTCCCCCTCCACGCTCAAGGTGTATGTGGCAGCTATTGCAGCTTTTCACTCACCGGTGACTGGCTCTTCCTTGGGTAAAAGCAACCTCTTTGTTCGCTTCCTTAAAGTAGCCAGGAGACTTAACCTGCCACGGCCTCCGTCGGTGCCGGCCTGGGGCCTTTCCCTGGTTCTACGGGCTCTTAAGCCCGGGCTCTACCTCCCTTTGAACCGCTTCAGTCGGCTGATCTGAAATCCCTCTCTCTTAAAACCGCTCTGCTCCTAGCACTAGCGTCAGTTAAAAGAGTTGGGGACTTACAAGCACTCTCCACGAGCGCTTCCTGTCTTGAGTTCGGGCCTAATGACTCCAAAGTCGTCCTTAAACCAAGACATGGATATGTACCGAAGGTGCTCTCAACTCCGTTCAGAGCCCAGGTTATTTCCCTATCGGCTCTTCCCGTGTCGGAAGAAGATATCGATGCCCTCACGCTTTGCCCTGTCAGAGCTCTGAGAATATATTTGGAGCGTTCTGCCTCTTTCAGACAGTCTGAACAGCTCTTTGTCTGTTTCGGGGACCGCACCAAGGTGGCTGCCAGTCACGAAACTCACACTGTCAAGATGGATTGTAGATGCCATCTCTCTGGCCTACACCTCTCTGGGCCTTTCGTGTCCCATAGGTGTAAGAACTCATTCCACAAGAGGCATTGCCTCCTCGTGGGCATGGTCCAGCGGGATCCCCATTGAAGACATGTGTGCGGCGGCCGGCTGGTCCGCTCCGTCCACATTTGCAAGGTTCTATAACCTAGAGGTCCCCGCCTTACAGACACAAATTCTCTCCATTTAGGGTCCTGGCTCTCCTGACCCAGACCTATGTGTGACTTAAGTGACCCTTGTGCTTCATCATATACAGTGTATATCATTTAAGGCCCGTCATTCTGGTCTATGATATATCAGACTACTCTGTTATTAGTCCCGGGTCTCCCCGGACACATTCAGAGTAGTCACCGGCGAATAGCATGGCGTTTTAAATGGGGTTTTGGCTCGCTCAGGTTGGCAAGGTGCCAAGTGCTCCGATTGGACCGTTTACCTTTGCTGATTCGCCATAGGTTCGTGCAGTTGCTGCAGCACAGCCTATCAGCTCGCTCTATCGAGCTGTCATGCTCTCTTGCTGTGCAGCTGCAATGCGTTTTAAAATAAAGGCTTCAATATTCTTGAGAAAGGAGTTTTCCCATAGCGTTTGCAACGCAGTACTCGTTCCCTTATCTCTTAGGGAACCGAGGTTACGAAAGTAACCGAGTACGGTTTCATGTTGATTTCCGCGCTTGTTTGGATGCCCCGTTTTTATTGGCCGCGCGGGTAATCGTCACTGAGCGCAGAAGCAAAAGTAGAACTATTTTTGACCGTGTCCGCGGTGTGTGCGCGAGCTCGCCAATGCTTTGGTCACGGCGCAAGCCATTGAAATTCTGCATTCTGCGTCCTGTCTGAAAGGGCCATTAGTGACTGAGAGTACTTGGTGTGATAATGTAATGTTAGTACTGCATGTCAGTTATGGCACGTTCATTTGTGGAATATGCAGTGAACATAGCCAAAGTTACAGCACAGTAACTGTAACGTTAACTACCCGCAAATTAAAACCTGCAAACGTTAGCCCTGCATAACAACATTGATTGCTGAACAGAAATCGTGTCAGATGGAGTGTCATACAAGTAGCCTACGCAATATTTGAGGATGGCCCTATGCAATATTTACACTGCTCTATTCCAGTAGATAAATGTATATGTCTTGGCAATGAAATACATTTTTTTAAATTATTAATATAGGCTATTTATCAGGCAGGTGCTTGTGCACTGTCAGAGTCTTCTGGGTTCAAATGGAATTACAGGTTGTTGTTGCACTGTCTGAGATTTTGTTCAAACCTTGTCTATATCAAGAATGTGTCCCAAAACCAAGGCCTGTAAAATATTTCTGTTCAAATCCTATGTATTCATATTTTCAGCCCTTGAAATTACTTCAGTTTTACAGCCTGAAAATCACATTATCTGGGAAGCAATATTTGGACATTAATATAATGAAAAGTATTATTCATAGGCATTATCTACTTAGACAGTGATACATTTTGAAAAATAAAATTTGTGATTTGCTTAAATATCTGATTACGAAACACAATTTTGGCTGTTTATAGCGTTATCTCTTTTAATGTGATAAAAACACTAAATAATAATTTTGACTATGTATTGTAATTTACGGTGGTGTAAGGTGCTGGAAAAAGCTTTAAAAAGAAAAGTGCTTGAATTTGACCTTGGAAAAGGTGTATGAACCATGTAATAGAAAATGTGTCTTGTCAGGTAATGCAGCCTTTGTGAGCATTAAAGAAAAGAAAATCTAAATAAACGTATGACCCTAAACCTTTGAATGGAAAGGTTGAATGACCTTGATTCTCATCACCTTACCACATTTTCCGGCTGTTAATATTGCTTAAACCCGTAAAACCTGGCTCATATAGTATCATATGGAGAATATGGAGCTCATACTCGAGAAGTTAAAAAAACACCTCAATTTTATTCTAGATGCCCAAAGTGAGAAAAAGTATGCAATATGGCGCAGTTGCTGATATTTATATTGACAAAAACTAAGTTGAAATTCTGATTCTGATTCTTAAATGTACAGTAAATTAGTGAGATTTTATACCATTATAGAAGACTACTACATGTAAATATCAGTCATCACTCTATAGCCTATCTCCCAATAATATGTCTTAGTAAGGTGATATTTAAATGCTTAGTTATATGATAGTGTATCAGAGCTCTTATTATGTAGTGCAATTCAATGATGATTGAGAGATGAACAAATAAACATTCGTCCAAAGCCTGATGTGTCATATTTG
Source organism: Squalius cephalus (assembly GCF_949319135.1). NCBI lineage: Eukaryota > Metazoa > Chordata > Actinopteri > Cypriniformes > Leuciscidae > Squalius > Squalius cephalus. The sequence goes on from NC_137125.1 coordinate 43,840,202, forward strand.
ATACTCATGTTTCAACATGATTTTTCAAAAAAATAATGTATAGATATTAATCAAGTAAACCTAAAGCTAACCTTGCTTCAGACCAGTAAATGTTAATCTTGAAATATTACTAACAAAATAAATTGTATTCATATGTTATCATTAAAGATTTCTCAGGAAAATGACCACATGTACAGAAACTTGAATGACACTAAAATACCTTTTACTTGCTTAAAATTATAAACTATAAATTATAAACTTTTTTTTTTGGTTGTAAAGCCTGTTAATTAATTAAAAACCTTAGGAAACATATATGTTGTTACTGTAAACTCACTGCCTATGAGAATATGCAAACACAAAGTTTAATAGTCAAAAATAAAGCCAGTTGATGTTCCTGAATGAATCACGTTCTTGAATTAATCAGTGTTTTGAATGAATTGAGTAAATGATTCAATGACTCACTTTTGAAGGCAGTCACTTTAGTTGCTAAATGAATCAGTTGAATGATTCTATGATAAAGTCACTCACTTTTACGCCATCTACTGGATTGACATTAGTAACATTAGCCAAGCTAATTTGAAGACAAGAACTGATTGTTGTATAATTTAAAACAAATTACAAATTAAATACAGATCCTTATATGATTAATGACAACAAATGTCTTTTAACTGAAACATGTTATTTAACCCTCATAGGGTCATTGATGTCTCCCTCATTAAAAAACATTGTTCCCTTCATTTCGGTTGCATGAGATTTTGTGACTTTTGTAACATTATCTATCTAAACACAAACAAAAAACTGGGCTTGATTTGGTTGTTCTAAAAGTACGTTAAAAAAAAAGTCACACTCACATTGAAAATGAATAGGAAAGGTGAAAAAAAAATGTTATGTTTATTTTTAGAGGTTTTTTTTTTTTTTTTTAAATTTTTCAATAAAATCAATACATTTTCACACAGAAATGAAGGCCTGGTATTAGAGCACAAATGTAATGTAGAATAAACATGCTCACTCTCTCACAAACACACACACACATAAACACACACAGAAGTGTGACTGCAACAGACAGCATTTGTATAGAATTTGGCAAACAAAATCAGCCACAAATTTAGATATGAAGGGGTGAGAGCTAACACATGCACAAACTCCTGTTCATTTTTGCTTATTGCCATTGGTTTAATTTGAATATTTTTTTTCAATAATTTCTTATTCTAAAGTTAGTGATTTTTTTTTTTACATTTGGTTTAATCATTTGTGAATACAATCTGGCTCTTTTGTGTGTGTGTGTGTGGCATTTTAGTTATTTTTGAAAATTATGTGGCATTATTGAAAAAACAGACACTTCAAAACACTTCAACCAACAACAAAAAATTATAACCTTTCACAAAAATACTGATTTTAATGTATTTTATAATGTTTAAATCAACATTCAAGTATTTTTTTATTAAAAAAATTTAATATGCAAGCTAATTTTGTAGTTGACTTTTTGTGGCAAAAAAGTACCACATATCCACCAAAACACAGCATAAATGAATAGCCTAGTTTAGAAGTAAATAAAAAAAATATATATATCAAACGGACCCCAAAGACCCTGAATGTAAAGGGGAAATGAGGACCGAAAAAAGCTTAATTTCTGTGAACAATGAACGTGAACGCGTATACGACAGTCAGCGGAAGTTAGAGATTACAGTTTGTAAAGTTTTAAATATGGATATTTTTCTCACACAAACGCATCGCTTCACTTCGGAAGGCCTTTATTAACCCCCCGGAGCCATGTGGAGCACTTTTATGATGGATAGATGCACTTTTATGATGGATAGATGCACTTTTATGGACTTCAAAACAGAAACAGCCATTCACTGCCATTATAAAGCTTGGAAGAGCCAGGACATTTTTTAATACTTGTTGAGGGTGAGTAAATCATGGGCTAATTTTCATTTTTGGGTGAACTATCCCTTTAACTACTTTAAAGGGTTAGTTCACCCAAAAATGAAAATTCTGTCAGTAATTACTCACCCTCATGTTGTTCCAACCCCGTAAGACTTTCGTTCATCTTCGGAACACAAATGAAGATATTTTTTGATGAAATCTGAGAGCTGGCTCACTCTTTCATAGGCTGCTAGGTAATCGATATCTGCCATCCCAGAAAAGTTAGTAAAGACATCGTTAAAATAGTCCAAGTGACTACAGTGGCTCAACCTTAAGTTTATCAAGCGACGAGAATACTTTTTGTGTGCAAAAACAAACAAAAATAACGACTTTATTAAACTATTCATTTTCTTCTGTGTGGGCCTGTGTGAACGTAGGCTCACTATTGGCCAGCATCACACACATCACACACATGACCAGCGTCGGCCAATATTGAGCCTACGTTCTGAAGTTGGAACAACATGAGGGTGAGTAATTACTGACAGAATTTTCAGAATTTTCATTTTTGGGTGAACTAACCCTTTAACATCAAGTGAGTCACACGTAGGTAAAAGTTGCATGACCACTCCCTTCTCTGCTATATGTGTCGACCTAAAACTTTGACTTTCCGCAACTTTTTGAAGTAGCCTATTAAAATCATTCAGATATCAAAAGCCGTTGTGATACGTACGGTACATTTGCGATAATTCCGATATATCGTGACGCCCAAATACCCATCTTCTGCCTTTGGGGAAAGAATATATATGCAGCCTTTTATTCTAGCTTCTCCCTTATATTTTGGATCTATTGTCATCTTACTCCTCCTCGCTCACTTCAACTCTCACAAAAAAAAGAGAACTGGTTATAAAGGCAGCGCTCCCACAGTCAACCTATAAGCAGACAAATCAGTTTCACCTGTCTCCACTCTCACTGCACAAAGACTCTGAGGACTGAGGCAGAAATTTGGACAGCCGTTTCATGTCTTCATAAAGAAATGTATGAAAAGATGACATTTTCACCTGCCTTCAATTCATCCAAGGCCAAGTTATAAAAATAAATCAATTTGTAAAAATAGGTCATTTTTAATATATATTACACTTTTTATTTTCTTCCTTCAAATTACCTAAGGTCAAATAATTGAAATAAATTAAATTAAATAAATCTGCCAGCATTATGCCACAACACATACCAAAGGCAAGAAAAAACTCTCAGCAGATGGGACCATATCACACATCTAAACATATCCGAGAAGGTCTGAAAACACTAGAAACATGCCTTTTGTCCTTATACCACAGGCAAAAAAACAAAAAAAAACAGGGAAAAGCCATCACTTTCAGCAGTTTGAATGAAAAGCCTGACAATACATGAACACATCAGCTCAGTCTAGCCTTGTTGCACAACAGGATGCTGCAGTCTCAGAAAACACAGGTGTTATCTCAGTGCAGAAAACCTCAGGCAGTCTGTATTCTTATCAGATTACCCACAATCCTTTGGGCACATGGAGGAATGTTAGGAGACAGAATGGAATAGAGGAGTCCAAATGCCTGAGGAAGTGAGATAATTGTGTATTGTACTTAACATCCACTGTAGCAGCCTGTGCAAACAGACCGAATCAAAATACTGATCGATCCAACATAGCTGAAGCAAGCAAACAGACCTCAAAAACCTTCATTCCTGCATTCCTACAAGTACAATATGGAGTAACATCTTTGTTTGTGTCTTTCCTCTACAGAATAAGAGATGGTTGGACCGTTACATCCAGCAAACAGAAGCAGAGCTCTGGGACATTTGGACAGACATTCACTGTATGACGGACATCAGCTCAGGCACAGGTAATGCTTCTTACATGTTGGTGTGTAAATGTGTAGGTTACCATCATTTTCCTTCTGAAGGGCCACACCTTTGGAAGCAAATGATGGTAACCTAAGTAGGTGGGGAAGGGACGGCGGTCGAATTTTTTTTTATAGCCATTTTCATTTTTTCCAGTCAAAAGCATAACCCCTGCTGGACATCGTGCGGGAGCTCAGGGGGGACACCATGATCCCCCACACCTTCTCACTCACACCACAGCATTCATTCATATCGCGGAGATCTGGCTGGACTTGAACCAGCAACCTCTGAAACCGTGAGGCAGCGCTCTTACCTGTGAGCCACAGATCTCTTGTCTGAACATGTGAAGGAACTTATATTTCACTATCCACCAAAGTTACTAAACCAGCTAAAGTTACATGGACATGACAGTTTTTGCATTTAGGATGATGTACATCAAACATGCTGAGGTGGGATTTGAACCCACTACTCCATCGCAACCTAGTCCGCAACTAATGTGTGTTTAGCCACTCAGCCATTGTGACTTTCACAGTTGGAGATGACATTTGGGGGCACTTTATTGGACAGAATGACAACAATTAGACTTAAGCAATAGTGAGATTTGAACCCATGACTCCATCACAACCTTGTTCACTGTTAACGTGTGTTTAGTCACTGAACCATCGTGGCTTTCACAATGAGAGATGACGTTTTGGGCACTTTGTTGGACATAATGACAACAATTGGCCTTAAGCAAAGGTGAGGTTTGAACCCACAACTTCATCACAACCTTGTCCACAACTATAACATGTGTTAAACCATTGAGCCATTGTGTCTTTCACATTGAGAAATGACATATGGGGCTCTTTGTTGTACAGAATTACAACAATTAGACTTAAGCAATAGTGAGATTTGAACCCTTGACTCCATCACAATCTTGTTCACTATTAACGAGTGTTTAACCACTGAGCCATTGGGACTTTCACACTGAGACATGAAGTTGTGGGGCACTTTGTTGGAAATAATGACAAAAATTGGACTTAAGCAAAGGTGGGATTTGAATGCAGGACTCCCATTGCAACCTTGTCCACAACTAACGTGTTTAACCACTGAGCCATTCTGACATTCACAGTTAGTGATGCCATGTTGATGCACTTTGACAACAATTGGACTTAAGCAAAGGTGAGGTTTGAACCCACAACTAATATGCGTTTAGCCACAGAGCCATTGTGATTTTCACACTGAGAAATGAGGTTTTAGGCACTTTGTGTTCAATTGTTGACATAATGACAAGAATTGAACTTAAGCAAAAGTGGGATCAGGACTCCATGTTTAGAACGCAATACGTCATCTCCTGAGTCACTGACACTGGGTAGTTTTATAAGTATTATAGATGGGTGTTACTGATCACTCTGTTTTATATGATAAAAAAAAAAAAAAAACAGGCAAGGGAAGACAAAAGTAAATTTTTATTTTATTTAATATGCAGATGTGCATTTTAGGAGGTTGTCACTCTGTGCTAGACATGTACTGTACCATATCTGAGTAGGATCGGGGTGAATCAGACATGTTACGTTCACTAGAGTTAGTTACAGTTTTTCTCAGTCGCTTTGGTGCATTTCTCACATCACTATTTACATTTGCACAACAGTTAGTTCAACCTCCACAACATTTAGTCATTTGTGCACATCATAGTAGCAGTTTCTCATTCCTTCCAACAAATTGCAAATGCTTTTGGACATGCATCAATTGCTTTCATACAACTCTCTGCTGTTTTATAACATTATCATTTGCTTATGTCATGTCAGTCAAAATTAACTATACTTGTGAATGATGAATAGTCATTCCATATAAAACTAATAATCCTCATTTCATTGCTTGAGTCATTACATACAAAAATGTTGAACTAGTTGTCAAAATCTGTCATTTAAAAAAACAACAACAACAAAAAAATCCTGAAAAAGTCTCCTAAATTGAACTATTTGCAATTGAGCAAGAGATGATATTCGCTGGGATGTAGATGAAATTATGTGACCAGACAGAGAGGAACGTCTGGATGTGCATGAATGATTACAGTCCTATGTATGTTGAATGTTCAGTTCCAATACAGTATATAGGCCTACTGCAATATTGTTTACAGTTGTGCACAGCTCTACCCAAAGGGGGTTTATGTTTGTTGTAAATAATGGTGTATTTTTTCTGTTGCTCAATGCTGTGAACAAATTAGAATTGCAAAGAGCATATGCAGTACTGTAAAAATGTGAAACATACATATTCAGTGTCTTGTACTCAGTTACCTCATAAATACAGTAATGTGTAACTTTACTGTATTTTTCAAATGGCTGTGCAAATAGTATTTAGTGCTGTATTGAGCATTTTCAGGTAGTGTCACCAAGATCTGACTTTTATCATTGGAAAACATTTACAGAGTAAACTGTCATAATGAAAACATGACTAAGCCATTTGACTATCTTGTTCATAAACGATGGTGTCAGGACTTTTCATTTTGATGACACTGACACATTCATTGACATAAATACTTGCTTTTGAGGAATGAGCTATCCATTTTGAGCAAGTGACACGCTTTTGCAGGTTATCAACTAGGTTTTGCAGTTTGTACTAATTGTTTTGAGAACTGCATTAACTGTTGTGCAAATGTAAATAGTGTTATGAGAAATGCACCAAAGCGACTGAGAAAAACTGTAATATGTTGCTGTATATTCTAGGAGCCTTCTATCTGTTGCTTGGCTAGTCATGAGTCATGGGCTGATAGTCAAGACCTCATATGGTTGTTTCTAGGGGTTTGGAGCAGAAAGTGGCAAGATGGAAATGTCTGTGCAACCCAAAGCCCTAAACCAGAGAGGTGACGGTCAGGACTCAGATTACAGACTGTGACCTCTGGGTGTTTGACAGCTGACTTAGAAATGAAAAAAGGAAAGATCACCGCTGATGTCTAGCAGAACCAGACCTATAGCAAAACACATAAAACTTGCAAAGGCTCAACCTACTATAACATTCATCACATACATACACAATATACTGTATGCCCTAATGCATAGAAATCAAGCTCGAATGATTATGTGATTATGATTATGTGTTCTTCATTAAATAGCTGTCTGTATTTTCTTTCACTGTAGCCTCTTCAAAGACCTACGTATTTCGACATGTTCCAATTTGGCAGAAATCCATTCCACTGGTTTGCTTTTGAAAAACGAGAGCAGGACTCGAAAACCCTGAATGCTAAAGTGTTCTTCAGAGCACCTGCACGCTCGAATGAGCTTCAGATGCCAATTAGGAAATGGCCTGTGAAATCACTTGATAACAGCAGACTCCAGAGATGGTGGAGTCCAATTCGTTTAAAGCAGAGTATTTGTGGCCACTGGGGCTTGGGGGCAGAAGCTTGCTGATAGTACATTTAAATTATGACTTGACCACAGCAGCCTGAAGTCAACCTTGAAAAACACCATTCAGTGGATGCAAAATGAAAGAAACTCAAAAGCCCTCTAATAACACAGCAGTATCCAAGTGAACACAGGATAAACTCTCCCTTCATACCTCGTCATTCACAAATAAATAAATAACCATGCTCCACTGGAAAAAAAAAAACATACTTCAATTGTCAAAATTCTTGTGAAGTCAAACTGAAATTATGCAGTCTGCATGGCTTTATAACTTTCTGCATGTATGCTTGGTCCAACAAAGCATTGGTTTTGATTTCTGTACTGCATAGCAACAGGTCTGAAAATAGTGTAAAAGAAAAAAATTTTTACATACAGTATGTAAGAAGACAATAGGGGTTTTTTTTTACATTTATTTTGAGTGATTAGTCTGATTTCTAAGGTTGTTGGATTTTCCAGTGCAGATATGAAGTGATTAAAGTGTCTAGATAAGCATTTTTAAAGTGGGAGGTGCATGGAGGAGCAGAGAATGACATGGAAGCCTGTTTCTACCCAGTGTTGTTATTGTTAAAACTAACACGATAAAAAATTTTTTCAGTAATTAAAATAAATAAATAAAAAATAAATTTATACATTTTTATATATATATATATATATATATATATATATATATATATATATATATATATATATATATATATTAAAAACCTAACTTAAAAAAAGTACTAAAATTACTAAAAACTAAAACTGAAAAAAACTATATACATTTTTTTAACTAATAAAAATGCCAAAAGCGCTTAACAAAATTACAAAAACTAGCCTACAGTTAAATTGAAAAAAAAACCTAATTCAAAAGTAAATAAATACTATAATAGTATAAATAATACTAAAATATCACAACTGCAACTTTTTCTTATAATTGTTACTTCCTATCTCCCGACTGCAAAAGTATTTCTCAAAATGTGACTATTTTTCATTTAAAACTATTTATCACAATTATTCTTTACTCTGAAGCAGAAATAGGCTTCCACAGAATGATCCACAAAGTACAAACTAAAAATAAATAGGTCTTTAATTCATATATAATCAAAATCAGTGTATCTTCACTGAGAGATAGAAACTGGCTCATCTTGAGTGACACAATGACTTTTTGTTTGTCACAAATTTGCAAGGAAAAGTAATTATGTTGTCATAGAGACAAATATATACAAAATATTTATAGCTGTTATATTTTCTCAATTCACCCAGGACTGACAGATATCATACAGTGAAAATAGTAAGTAAATTTCTGTCTAATAGGATTGTTTCCCCCTCACCCATGTATGACACATTGCCAACTGTGTCTGTCAGACTGAATTGAAGGCTGTTTATCATCGTTGGTTCAGCAGCTAAAATGTAATACATTTTGATAAAATAACACTAGAGAACAAATAGCTGAGGGTAGACTTTGAAAAACCCTAGATATTGCATGACCATAGTTGCATTTCTTAAAAGTAGGATTTCTCTCTTTTTTTTTTTTTTTTTTCATTTTTAGAAATAAATTACAAAAATTAAATAAATCCTCATCACAGCCTTTATTCTGATTAATGACATCTATTCCACTCAACCGAGAAAGAAGAACTCCATCTCGCATTAAACTCCTATTCCTCTGACAAGCCCACATCAATGCAAATGGAGATGCTGTAATGTGGTATCAAAACAAAGACCGAATGGACAAGGAGATAAGCTAATTGGTCTCCTAACAGAGCACATTCTCTGGCCCATCGCATAATTGCATTGCTGTATAACTGAGGCACTTCTCGTCATGGAAACAGGAGATATTTACATTCTGACAATTTAGATCAGTGTCGAACCGCTCACTGGCCTAATTAGTGAGACGGCCAATGACATCACATGGTACTAAATTGATTAACAAGGAAACTGGAGAAGACCTTGACTGATACATGAGAAGACAAGGCTACAATAACAATTATATATATATATATATATATATATATATATATATATATATATATATATATATATATACATACATACATATATATAGGGGTTGGACAATGAAACTGGAACACTGGCTAATGTTGGAGGTTGGCCAATCTTCAATGATTTTACATTCCATCAGTAAGAGCAGAGTGTCACATCTGTACATAAAATATCCACACAACATAATCGGAGACATATCAGAGTTCGAAAGTGGACAAATTGTGCATGTCTTGCTGTCTCATCTGTGACCAGAACAGCCAGCCTTTGTGGTGTATCCAGAGCTATGGTATCAGGGTAATGTTGGCATACCACCACGTAGGACAAACTACATACAACAGGAGTAACTGTCGACACAAGAGGAAGCTGTCTGAAAGGGATATCCAGGTTCTAACTCGGATTGTATCCAAAAAAAAACATAAAACCACCGCAGCTCAACTCACTGCAGAATTAAATGTGCACCTCGACTATCCTGTTTCCACCAAAACCGCTCATTGGGAGCTCCACAGTCAATATTCATGGTCGGGCTGCTATGGCCAAACCTTTGGTCACTCGTGCCAATGCCAAATGTAAGTTTCAATGATGCCAGCAGTGCAAAACTTGGACTGTGGACAATGTGAAACATGTATTGTTCTCTGATGAGTCCACTTTCACTGTCTTTCCCACATCTGTGGGAGTTACGGTGTGGAGAAGCCCCAAAGAGGCTTAACACCCGGACTGTTGCTGTTCAGAGTGAAGCACGGGGGTGGACAGTGATGGTTTGGCCTGCAATATCATGACATTCCCTACTGTGTTTGATGGGTGCGTCACTGCCAAGGACTGTGTGTGTGTGTGTGTGTGTGTGTGTGTGTGTGTGTGTGTGTGTGTGTGTGTGTGTGTGTGTGTGTGTGTGATATATCGTTCTTTCCTTGCTCTATTGTTATATTTATTACATTATGTCTTCTTTTTACATTTTATTTCCAAACACTACATCATTTCCCCTCTTCATTTTCATATATACAGTTACATTTCTACTTGCAATCGCTGGCCAGTTAAAAGCCTGTGATTGTGATTAACATGCATGTGATTAAGTGGCCAGTCTGATCAGACACCCAAACATTTTCAATTCACACTTGGCATTTCATTAAAATCCAAAAGTGCTTTGATCTAATGAAAAGTAAATGTGTTGCTGCAGCAGCAACAATATCAATGCCAATAGTTTAAAGGGATTATATTGTTGTGTGATGTATTTCTTTGAAAATCACACTATTGTCCCCTTGCTCACACCCTATAGCTAATATTATTTTTCTTGCTATCGTATTTTATATTTATTTGCTAAACTATTCATGGACCACTGAACCTAACATTATTAGAGGCACACAAACATTTACTCACTGAGATTTTCAATTTGTTAATGATACAAGAAAAATGCATACAGGCATGATTGCACTAATTTAATACATCTACAATGAGTAATTGTTTTAATATAATGGGAAAAGTCCCACAGCAAGAAAAACATATAATTTCAATAAAGTATTAAGAATCTTATAAAATAAAGTCATATAAAATAAATATATTTGAATATATAAAATTAATAGAAACAAGATAACTATTTTTTATTTGTTATTTATTCATTCATTTATTTTATTTTATTTTTTTAGAGGCAATGTGTCTACATTTTAAAACAACAAATATGGTTTCTTATTCTGATGTCTCTCAATTATCTTTTTTTAATGAGCCCTGTGTCTGTGCAGGCCCATTCCAATGTAATGAACGCCAAGACATTATCCAGCTAGGTTAATGACCCACAAACCTGCGTCGCTTAAACGATTTGGACCTGAGCTATTGTGCCGCTGAACAGCCACAATGACAAATTGTCCCATATACACACATAATCCACATCACACACATGTTGTACACACTAGACTAGAGCATGTAGGCTACACAAAGGTCTGTGCATGAGAACATAATACATAAACTGTATACCGAAACTGAATTGAATCTCAAGAGTAGATGGGGGAAAGCGAGCATTATTGGGGGCGTCTATAACATCAAGGTTATTGCTTGTTATGAGAATGCCTTTAATGGGAACACAGACAATTTTAGAGGAACACAAAGCTAAAATGTTGCGCATAAACTTTCACCAATTTAAAAGGGGATGGAATTTTTAATTAAAAAAATATATACAAGTAGGATCCAAATGTTGTCTCAGACTGTAGCATATTCTAGATACAAAGAGGAAAATACATTTACAATTTTTTTTCTACAAGGCAATCTTTATTGAGATCTTGTATTCATGAGGGGAGCATTTTAATATCCTGTTTTGTAGAGAATGAATATCTGGCCTCAATCCAAACGGTTTAGTTCATCTTCCAGCTTCACATCTTAAAAAAACAACAACAACATGATATTCCAGTAAAACAAATGTCAGATCAGACAATCAATAAAAGCTTGCATCAAACAGATTGTAAACCTTAGAAAAATAAATAACTATGGGTGTTACAATGCTAACCATCTAGCAGATAATGAAGAAAAAATGTTGCTTTCACACAAAAGATTTGACAGTCCACTTTGGGATGGGCAGAATGAGGGAGCTTAGAAGATTGATCTTGATACGTTTTTTCCCCCATCTACTCTGAGATGAATCATAATTGCCTAAAGGCCTTAATCATGTGTAGAATCGTGGAATAAGGAAAGATGTCAGAGACACAGAGGGGGAAAAAAACATGTGAGATGGCGTGACAGAAGAAAAATGCTCTCTGGTGATTGAGCATTGATCGCTATGGGAGGCAACCTATTGCTTTTCCCTGCTTCTACCCCACATTTCATGCAGACATAGCGCTGGCAGTGACATCAGGACCAATCAGCTCACAGCAATGTGACAGAAGCACTAATTACAACTGAAAATGGGAGGATAAGAGAGAAGCAAACAGGGACATATGAAAAGCTATTGGTGAGGGGGTCAGGGTACTACACCGACAGTGTTGACAGTGTCAGAGTGTGGTGATATTTTCAGTGGATGAGCAATGAGCAGGCCATCAAACTAATGCACTCAATCTCACCAACCCCCACATCACTTTACTCCACAGGTTCAGGACGAGAACTCTGTCCAGACCAATCAACATCTCCTGGAAGCAATTTAGGCGATGATGAAAAGAAAGTAGTGATGACCATTAATAAAAAGGTACAGTATTCTTATTGAAGAACCAAGAAGGTTTATAATACATAGAGAAAGCTATCCATTAGTATTCATCACAATGGCAGTTGCTTATAGCTGGTGCAGGACCACCTGGAAATATGAAATTTGAAATCTGCCATCTTTGCTCATGGTCACTCAGTTTAGCTTCCAGGTTTTTTGGACCAGTCGCATTTATAAAATTTCACATCAGGTCTCAAAAATACAGAAAGTTTTGGGACAGTTGATGGAACTGTCACTTGCATTATTGGGCCAGTGCTTAATCATTTGGTTTTCTGTGACATGAAATTCATACACTACTGTTTAAAAGTTTGCAGTCTACAGTATATGGTCAAGATGTTTTTGAAAGAAGTCTCTTATGCTCACCAAGGTTGCTCACCAAATAATATGTTAAAAAAAAATACAGTAAAAACAGTAATAGTGTGATTTTTTTTTTTTACAATTTCAAGTATTTTAATGTATGCAACAGGAATATGCTGATTGATATGCTGAAATTTTTAACCAAAAAGTCTTTACTTTCACTTTTTTTTCATCAATTTAATGTATCCTTGCTGAATAAATGGTCATTTCTTACTGACCTCTAACCTTGTGTAAAAAATATATATATATATATATATATTTAAAATAATTAAAATTAATATTAAATAATCGCAACCTATACTTTAAAAATTATATATATATAGTGTTCAGTCCAGTGAAAACAAAGCCATTATGGAAGCAAAATGAGAAGAAAAGTGCTGTTTCATGTTGACTTTAAAGTAATCAAATGGGAGAAAAAAAAAAACCAAAGTGAACATTGTTATCGTTCTTCTAGATTACTCAATAAAAGAGTCAGACCTATGAAAACAATAAGAAGATAAGTACACTAATTTGGCTAATCAAGCCTTGTCTCTGTTGTTTCTGGTCTGCTATTACAGCTTTCATTCCCTTATCAGACCCAATGCAAAAGTGAGTCTGGGTAATTAGCTAGCGGTCCTGAAATCAGATCTGGATGCGGAAGTCCTTGGTAGTACTCATTCACGTCAGCCAGCAAAAACGAGAAAACCACAGCTGCTGGCCTGTTGATGCTTTATCTCCACAACCCTTGTGATAAAAAAAGAGGTGGTGTGGTGATATACTAAGAGACAGTTATAGGGTGAATTCCAATAGCATTGATGCCCTTCATTACTCTTCCTTGTGCTGCTCTATCAGCATTTCTGGAGGCTATTACTCCTCTCTTAACCTCCAGCCCTTTAATAGGAAACCCCTGTTCCCCAAATAGCTCCTGATAGACAAGCAGTGACACTAGGGGCCGCCACTTAAGGGCCTAACAGGGCAGACAAGCTGAGGCTGCCACTCTGCGGCCACGGTGCCATTACCTGGCTGGGCGTCTGGATTGATGGAAAAAACCTGAAATCTCATACCGAGACGACAGCATGCCTTCTCTCTCCCCATTAATGGCTCATTTCCCTTCGGATCCAAATTGAGTTTGGGCGTTTAATATTCAGAGGCTTCGGTACCCTCCGCTTGTTGTTGTCTGACATTATTCATCATTTAAGTGCCGAATATTAGATTGTGTCACTCATCTTCAGTTTATAAGCAGCAGATGAGGGAAAGCGATAAATCTCGGATGTGCAGACCTCTGGCGATTTATTACAGACAAGAAAAAAGCAAGCGAGCAAGTGGAAGAAGTTTGAGATAAACTTCTCTCTGTGTTTAGGATAATTTTGTTGTGGAAATTCCCTGAGGTACCAAAAGGACGATAGCGTGAGATGCAACCGTGCAAATAAAAGCAAAATCTAGTTTAAGGACTAAAAATGTGCACAGCCATGCAAACACTTTCCCTCTCCATCAGTCTGCATTACAGGATGCATTTTTTTTTTACTGGCAGTGTGAAAGGCACTTTCAGTCAGACCTGTGCATGATAAATGGCAGGCCATCTAAATCCCACAATGCAATATGGAGGTCGAGAATTCTCCAGGACGCACAGAGTAAGGAACAGATCTGCAGTGCTTACTATTAGTGGACTATATGACAGAGGAGTGCTGAAAGTATGAAACTGTCAAACATTGTAAGTACTTCTTCTGTCCAACCTTCCAGATCTGATGTAGTAAAGTGACGCCCATTAGTGGAAGGTGCCCTTCTCTGTGCCTGACAGGGTAACTTAACTGTAAATCTTCCCAAAAACATCAGGCCGACAGGCTTGCATATACAGTATATCACGTAATTAGCTGACACAAAACAGCATATTTTCATGACACCTACCTTTTAGCTGAAATCTCGCCCTCTATTGTCAGAGCTCGGTCATGCTCACTAATTTAATGAATATATTTATACCGAGATTCAGCAAGGGGGAAAAATGTTTTTACTTAATAAACAAACTATTCTGTCTTCACTTTTTTTTTTATTCTATTGGTTACAAGTGTAGGAGAAGCTCAGAAAAATACTTGGTTACACAATCATCCTGAATAACAATCAGTGTTTGCAATATGTGGCTTTGTGTTTAGAAAAGGTTTGGATCAGGTCTGAGAGGGATACAAAATATTGACTACTTTTAAACTTGCTGGAAGTTGTCTGAGGGCCAATAAGGCCATTAACTCAGAAGGGAGTTCAGTCAACGAGGCTGTTAACACCCACCCAGCCACTCACACCAACTTTCTATGATTACGTAAATGAAGAAAATATGCTGAAATATTGGCTAGAGCGGGATGCTGACATAAAGTGACACAGCAAACCAAACTTGTATCGACACAGCTAGCATTGCTACTATATGAATGAGCCTATACAGTAAGCTATAATGTTCAACGTGAAATTGAATTAAAACAAAACGGCAACAGGTGTAACAATATGCGCATGGACAAACAAATTATGGCAGAGTAATTAAGAGATGAAATCAAATTTTTTTAAACTCACGTCTCCCACTCTTCCCATATCTTCATCTCTCTTTCTCAATTAAGTGAGTTTTAGAGATTCTATTAAAGCTGGGGCATAATAATCAAGAGGAGTGGGAGTGGGAGGGAGTAATATGAGAGCAGCTAATCTGTTTGTGATTAGTGAACTAATTTACAACATCTCAAGCCATCATTCTTCCAAACGGAAGAAAACAACAGCCGCTGGAAGCACCTTCATCTAAAGCGGCAACACAGTTATAAATACCAGGAGTCTAACAGAGTCCATTAATTCCAGAACCTCCAATACAGGTGCAGGCACATTAACAGAATTTCACAGAAAAAAAGTCCATTATCTATCGCCAATAGTGTAGAGATGTGTGAAGCACAGAACATCAGAAGTCACTTTCAAACCAAGCAGTTTTCTGTTGGTTGATGGGATGAATCTGCTTGGGGAAATGTTTCGCCCTCACACAAAATTCCCAATCGCTATTGAAATGACTTTTGCCTTTGAAAATTTGCAGAATAATGGTAAATGTGACCACACATCAACACTGAACAATGTTAAAGAAGTTGTAATAAACTTTTCTTCCCTATTATGACATATATCCAAGTAAAACTGCTTCTCGAACAAGAAAAGATGTAGGGTGGGACTTGATTTTGTCCATTGGGAATTGGTTGGATCGTTGTGGTTTGCTATTGCTATGCGATCTCATGTAAGTAACAGCAATGACTTTTTATACAGAAAGACCGTGCACTCATATTACTGTGAATGGGAGAAAATGCAACGCGCAATATGGAGGAATAAGTCCCGCCTTCAAAAGAAAAGAGCCAATCGCCGATTGGTAATGTCATCACGTTACTGCAGCTGCCGTTGGAATCTCTGGTTCTTTAAGAAACAGTCAGTGTTCAGAGACAGGCGCTTAGGACTGCCCATGTGCATTAACTTAGTCCAGCTTGAATTTTTTTTGTTTTTTGTCATGATTCGAGCATTTAAAAACAAAATTTATGAGACAGTTGTTGTCAGATTTCATTGGTGATTTCAAATATGATATTTAATCGTAAGCTTGGCAAACAGTTTTGGAGAATTTTATGTTTCCCCATTCAAAGAGATAGGAGTTGCAGTTGCATGCCCGAGATACCCGCCGAGTGAAAGTACTTGTCTTAAAGGGACTTTGGTAACAGTTAGTCCTGCCCTCGTGCCGAAAACGTCATTAAAGAAGAGCTGTAAGTTGCTGCAAGTGGGAGAGAAGGTTATTTTGATTAAATATTATGAGTGCACGTACATTTTTGAAAAAATAGTGATAAATCAATAGATAAATCAATTATAATAAATACAACAAAATTCCATGAAAAAAAACAAGAATTGTCACTTTTGATTTCATGGTGACTAAGTGACACTTGCTCAACTGACTAAACAAAAACAAGTCAAAATGCATTTGTTAGTCTGTGATGTATATCAGCATTTGGTTGCATATTAGTTTGAGATTTTACTGGAAAAGAGAGCATTCAGATAAGACATTGACGAATATTACCGCCCTACAGTAACAATCGTTTTGTAGGCAGAATGGCTGCCCACATTCATTCATAGGCCAGATAAACCATGACAATCTAGCTAGTGGGCTGGCTTTGATGAGTCATTCGGACAACATTTCACTTTCTCACCCACATAAAGGCAACAAATACTGAACTCAGGGTTATAACCGCCTTAGACACTGAGGGAGACACGTCCACCCTCGATATTCAAATTAGTGGTCAACTGATGGGATATGCAATGGTTTATTCTCAAATTATTGCATAATGATGTGGTTACATCTTTGATTGAACGTGATGACAAATACTGCTAAAACTGAACTGGTTTGCAACACAATGATGATGAGCGAGGAGGACAATATGCCCACACAAAAGAAAATATGCTGAATTTTAACGAAGCCACTCAGAAGAGCCTGTGCCGCAGAAGGGGAAAAGAGCAAGCGTCATTTAGACTTTTTGATTGTAATTACATGCCGGCACAGAAGGCAGTCAGACACACACATTTTGTATGATTTAATGATTTAGACATGATGATTGCATGGCTCATTTTTATTCCATTATCTGTTGGTGCATGGATAGAGGGATTAAATGATGGTAAACATTGGCTTTGACAAATAGGCAGAGAAAAAGAAAATATCGCTCTCTTGCTTTGACAGGGCAGACACACGACTGCAGTCACCCACAGCAGATAGCATTCCATTGCCGTGGTAACCCGGGTCTATGGCTTCTCATAGGATCCTTATGAATCTGATTTGAGAATAATCTGCCGAGTGCCAGGATAAAGGGCCTGCTCTGATTTATTGTGATGCTGCTTCTGAGAGATTTCATCATCACATTTAGACTCTTCTCCAGGTGATCTCTAGCACAAACATTTTTCTTGCTCAGAAACTCAATGTCTATGAGATTGCTTTGCCTTTAAAGACAAAAGACTGCCTCATATTTCTGTTTGTATATCATCAAATGGTCTTAACATTTAAAATGAGTTTTTGTGTAATATTTTTGAAAAAAGTATCGTACGTGCACTTAGGGTTAGGGTTACTGTATCAAAAGTACAGTAAAAATGCTAAAATTGTGAAATACCGTTTTCTATTTTATTACATTTTAAAATGTAATTTATTCCTGTGATGGCAAAGCTGTCTTTATAATTTTTTTTCCAATGAGCAACCCATTCACAAATTTCACTTAATTTGTGAACATAAAAATATTTTTTGAATAAACGACAACTTTCGTAGGATTTTTTTTATCCTGATTTCACACACACACACACAAATAATATTTTTTTACAAAGCATTTTGACAAAAATACAACTTGATTTGAAAACAAAAATGTCTGTAAAATTTCAGGGTATGACTGAAACATCAATACTGTACGCATTACTCACGAATAGGTCAAGAAGCAACCAAAAAAACAGCCTGGTTGCAGCAGATGTGGACTAATTTGAATGCATTTCTTGATCCAAGGCTTTAAATCTAAGCTTATAAAAACAAATCTGTGATTCAAAGCCAAGAATCTGAAAGTGCATTCGTTTCTAATCACTGATTTCAAAGAGTCTCTCTGGTTACTGTTATGATAATATAGCCAGAAGAGAGTCACAGCGTGTTCCAATTTCTATTTCTGCACTGACCCGGCTCATCCATCACCGCTATACATCTGAGCTACACACAGAGCGCTGTCATCCACAAGACACGTACAAGTGCACACACACACACACACACTGCAGAAGAATGACCACAGATGGCATCTGAATCTTGTGCATCAGAGTGAAGGGAAAACTCATGGCACAGAAGGATAGGAGCCAGCGAATGCCAGCGTCCAAACCTGCAGCACACATACGCGTTCCTGCCTCCCACGCGCTCCTCTAAAACAGCTAGATCTAATTATTCTTAATGAAACCCTCCATCTCAGTCACGGACGCCACGGCGTGCAGGGCGAGTTAGGTTGGATGGATGGTGCTCGGTCACAGCTGCGTCTCAGTTTTATGTGTTGAGATGATGTGAAGGCCTGAGGTACTGTTTGACATCTTGAACTGTTGCGTTCAGCTTTAATGAAGAGCAAACTGGGGCATCAAAATGTAAACATCACACACAAGTGGCCAAAAAATAATTGACGAGTATTTGTTTCTTTTAACAGATGTATAAATTGTCATCGTTCAACATAATCATGGTGCTTTTATGTGGATGATAATAATTCAATAAATCTTTTTTAGGATAGTCAGTGTGGCAATCTCTTTACTGGGGCAGAATAATCGCCCCCTGGTGGCCTTGCTACAACCTTCAAGCAAAGCAATAACGTCTTTTGAATGTTTTAAGCCATAATCCTATCAAATTATTTTGAATCCAGTGTGTTGCTTATCTAAACATCTCAAGTTCTGGAACATGTAAACGCGGCCTTTGTGTCTCCTGGAAAATGTATAGAAGTCAGCAAATCGGATTAGACTTCAGACGGTACATGGGCATGACGTCTGAGGCTGAGACTACAAATTTAGCAGACTGACAGACAGTCACCATGAAATCAATTAATGAGTTATATTCCAGTGTCAAATTATCCTTCCTAAAAGGGTAAAACTGTTGTGTCCGTTAGTTTGTATTGGATATAAACATCAGGAATCCGTGAAATATCAACCTCCTAATCATTTGTGATTTTTAAAAAAAAAAATGTTTAAGCTCTTCTTGACTTGTTTTTGCAATGGCTTGTTTAATAGAAAAGAAGGATACTTGTGCCTCGCTATTTTTGTTTTTTTAGAAGGTCTTGCTTAGTTTTATTGATTTTATTTACCTTTTTTATTCTTGTAAATGTGCCTCAAGGATTATCTCCGCATTTAAAATGTAAAGCACCAGAGAAATTTGACATGGGGAGGACAGCAACAAATTTTGACAAGATTGCGTTCTGGCAGCAAAGATGAACAAATGCCAAGGGCTGTAAGCACACTTCAGCTTCTCTGCAGATCTTTGGTTCAGGTTATCAGTCTCTGGACCTCGCAGGCATGTGACAAAGCGCTATACAGGATTATGCAGTCCACCGTAAACACGCTAGCTCAATCTCTCCGCTGGCTCAGAGCAGGCAACACAAAATACATAATTCTTACAAATACTACTAACATGGATGAGGCTCTCTGGGGGATTTACTAAATAGCATTATTCGATCACATTAAAATCTTTCATATAAAATCTCTGCATGTAAAAATCTTGGAAAATGTTCCCAATCTCAGTTTTCAGTGAATGGTGTTACAGGACTGGGGCTAGCTGTCACAGATTTGGTGAGCTTAAGTAAATATGTAAGTAAGTAAACGCTTACATTGATCATTTTACATTGTCAAAACGATCCCCGCTAACACACATATCCACGGAAACGACTAAAAACACTGTATTATGCATGCCAGGCCAGTAGTTGGCGACGTCACTTTGTAAAGAAACACTACGCGCCTACAGACTGAACACGTAATACACAAGACGTCACTATTTTCACAAATTCGCGTTTTTGTAGTTTACACAAAGACAATAACGCAGAACTTCATTTCACCAAGTGTAACATGTTCCTGGATTAACATCTCTGTTGATCCTGGAACGACATTCCAATCAACCAATCAGATTTGAGGCATAAGTTTATGTCAAGTTTAGGCTTACAACCAGGGTTAGGTGCTTCTACATCAGTGTTATTCACCTATCATTTTCCTCTTATTTCAGGGATAACTTATGGGTAGGGTTAGGTTTAGAGGTAAGGATATGGTGAGGACTAAATTTTCAGACAGGAATGTTGTTCCAGGATCACCAAAATATGTTTACCCAGGAATGCGTCTAACTCGGCAAAATCAGGAGTGTGATGATACCGGTATAATTTTCAAAACCTTGCACTTTGCAACCCATTTTCAATAGTTTGCGTTTTCAGACCCCCAAAACGCCATTGTCATGTAAATGAAGGGCCAAAACACATAAAAGTTTTCCGTTTTTAGCTAAAAACGGTGTCAAATACATGAAATAATCTTACTGTCACTCTGTTATGTTGTCTTCTCGCCTTTGGATTACCTGAGTTTGTTTTATTAAAGAACCTTTAGTTTGTAGAAACCTGTTTGAACCTTTTTCATCATCTTCATCTGAATTAACCGTGACACTTACAGACCCCAACATTTTCAACGGTATGTATCTTAAAGTTTAACGGCATAACGTAAAAATGTACAAGCATTTCAAATTATTGTTTTGGCCAACAAATATTATAATTAATAAATAACTAAAGCCCTTGTCTCGCCAATGTCCTTTGTCAGAGAAAATTCTGTTAATCAGCAAACTGATATGGCACATACAGTATATATTTGACCTTGGTTCATCAGGCCTACATTATTTTTCAGACTTTTTCAGTTTTTCATAGTATGAAACACTTTTCTCAGCTGTTTTGCACATCCATTTGTGGTCACTGCAAGCTAGTCGAGTTCTGTCATCAGCTGTGCTGAAAGAACTCGAGAAAAAAAAAAACGAGAAGGGTGGTGAGGAGAAAAAAGCGAGAAGAAGAAGAGGAGGTAGAGAGAGGGGAAAAAAGTAATGGAAAAAGAAAGAGCTGACGCTGAGGGCGCTATAAAAAGGACAGATGATGGGGGGGGGGAGAGAGAAAACCGGTTGATCTATTGTGTGGACTTTTGCACATTTTAAATAATGTCTCACACATAAAGCCCAGCCAGTCATGAAATTAGGCTTTTACTGTTTCTACAGCAAACACCAGCCCTGAACCACTGCAATATCTGCCACACTAGAAGACTTTATAGTATAAAAACACACAATTCCAGTGACCGTAGTGTTGAATAAATCTCCCTTCTCCATTAGTCATGTATTTGTCTGAAAATAAAGAAAATACAGCATGCTAAAATTATTCAGTGCAAGACTCCTTGTTCACATTTTAACTGAAATATAAATTTATAAATACATTTATATAAATATAAATAAATTTAAATGTAATTTTAAGCAAAAATGCATTAAACTAAAAGCTGAATGTTTCATTGTCCCTTGCATATTAAAATGTATTCTGTAAAATTAAAATGTGATGTACATGACTTTGTATATTATGGCTTTTTAATGGCTTCTGCTATGTAAGCATCATAAAGTACATGCATACAGTATTATAGGAAATTTATGCATTTCATTATAGGCCCGATTTTAAATGCAACACTCCTGATCCGTCTCTCTATCCATCAAGAGGTCCTTAGCCTGGAAATGGTTCAAGAATCTAAGTCTAACTAATTCTGCTTCACAAATGTCTTCTGTTTCTGATGGATTTGTTTCATTCCATTCTCATTTCACCCCTTAAACGCATGAAAGAACGGTCACATCAGTAGGCAGAGTTACAACACATCCACACCACACAAAGTCCACGAAGAACAAACTCTTTGAGGAGTTGAGGAGCGTTATTTACCTCAAACTCTGACTCTTTCCTCTTTCCACACTTCATTAAATAAATAAAAAGCGCTGAATGTGGCATTTACAATTCAAAGTGATTTTCATTCTTTACAGCAGAGAAAGAAAAAAGAACTTGCAGAAAAGGTCAATAGGCACATCTTTGAGCCAGACGTGGGAGAGCGAGCCTGTGTTCATGTGTGTGTGTGTGTGTAAAAGAACTGAAATGAGTTGATTTATTTTCTTCCACTCAAAAACTCTCATCTCACTTTTTCCCCTCTCTTTCTTTCTACTGCAATGCGCCAGTATCTGCGTGCACAGTCCTCTCAGAGCAGCACTTATGACAACAGAACAGCACAAACCTGCGGTTCATCACAATGCTGTCTCCCTCTCTTACAAACCTCTCCTAATCTTCGCCTTTCATTATCATCCTCTCTCCCTCCATCTCCTTTCGCTTTTGTCCTATACGTGACAGTGCCATTTTAACTCGACGTGTAACAATAGTTGCTGAAAGCATTTTTCAAACATCTACTGCCAATTGTC
Organism: Squalius cephalus; assembly: GCF_949319135.1. Lineage (NCBI taxonomy): Eukaryota > Metazoa > Chordata > Actinopteri > Cypriniformes > Leuciscidae > Squalius > Squalius cephalus. The sequence continues at coordinate 43,862,769 of NC_137125.1, forward strand.
ACTTCAGCTGGATTTTGTCTCCTCACAATAAAGGTAATCAGTCACACAGAGAGAGTTTGCCTAATGCATCTTGATCTCTTCTACAAAAACCCTACGGAGGAAACCGTGCATTGGCATTGTGTGCAATTTTTGTAGCCTGATTTAGAGCAAATTCATAGCTGCCACAAATTAACAAGCATGCAAATGATTTGCTTCCCTCTTAAGAACACAAACAGAGGAACAATTTCTGATTAGATCGCACATTAATGGAGGTTATTCAAACATTTTCAGTAGAAAAGAAAGCTATTTGGCTTTTTAAAAATTTACATATAAAATAGACAACATAAGCTCAATGTGAAAACATGCCTAATTTTTGCCGAAAATGTTTCTATTCATACAATTCACTTCTATTTTATAATCTCAAAGCACTTTTCTCATAGTGCATGATTTGTAAACAAATATATTTCAATGTTTTGAAGGTTTGATGTTAGCATCACATAACTAGTTCCATATTTACTGCTTTTCTGTCTTTGTAAACTTGCTCGGTAGCTCATCTGGTACAGCACTGCATGTACGAGTTACGTAAAACACTAGGCACGATAAAAGCTAGAATGGCATGGTTGCTTCATGGTTGTTTTTAACTAACGTTTGCTCTCGTTAACACTATCGGTTAGGTTCAGAGTAGGGTTTCGTTTTCATTTTCAAATGCGATAGAGCATTAACCTTTTAGCACCACTCACTGGACGTTTCATTTCCGACCTGCTGCGATATGTACCAGATTCATGTTCATGTTTCACTTGCAAAGTGCTGCGAAACACGCAAGAAGCAGGGTAATATCATAATTCTGATTTTGAATGGGATATCGCTTGCATAACTGTTGCATAAAAGCTGTAATATCAATAAAAAAAGCAATAATGTCGAGTAACTTAGAATACATTTCAAATGTGGCCAGTTCGTTCTTGGCTTATTGCTTTAATATTTTAGCCTTCATTCTTGCTCCCCCTCTCATTCTCTCGCTATCCATCATAAACGCACACAGTAGGCCTTCTCCAAAACGGACCCCTGAGTGTGCTGGAGTGTGACCCCGCTCTGTGGGTGAGTGTGCGCCCTCATTATAAATAACAGAAACACCCCAGTGCCATAACGGCATGACAATTAGTAACCGGCGAGGACCTAATTATGGCCCTATGATCTCCTTTAATGGCGGAGTCTGAGCGCTCATGCCTGGGGCAATTTTCCTCCCTGTTAATTGCGCGATTATTCTATTATTGCAGATTGACTGATAGGCCTCGGCCACGGGTGTAACCTTGTGGTCTTCAGCGGTGAGTAGAGCTCTTCAGAGCAGACTGAAGAACGACTCTAGTCTCTTGCCTAGTGATGAGAATCCGCAGAGCTGGCCAATTTCAGCTGAAGGCCCCACTCCTCCACTCTTTCTAATACAAACTAAATGAGCCGCAAATGAGTGCATAAGATGTGTGTTAATGGCAAAGAGGGGGGTGGCACAGTGGAGAGCTGTTATTGACATTGAAAAGTAAGAGCTCTGCACGCCGCTATGCGACGGCCCTTATTGGGAAAGCAGTCGTAACCCCATTGCATTCATTTTGAAATTTAGAAATTAGAAATGTAATTTTGAATATTTAAATAAACACCATTCAAAAGTTTGGGGTTTCTACCATTTTGTTAATGTTTTTTAAAATAAGTTTTTAATGCTCAATGCTACTACTGTACACAGTAATATTGTGAAATATTCTATGTTAATATATTTCAATATTTCAATAAACATCATTTATATCTGTTTGTTACATTATACATGTTGTTACTGTCTCTTTTGACTCTGTTACGTACATGACCGACCAAAAGGACCTAAAGCAATGCAATAACGCACATCAACCCGATCACTTGTTTGTCGTTCATGTAAACAGTGCATTCAGATTCATCAATCTGAATAAATTCAGTCCGATTGAAACAAAAGGTGTGCATGTAAACACAATGAATGGTGACTGTAGAAAACAAAAGCCGAATCCGGAACATTTTGGGTGATCTAGAAATCCCGGCCGGATGCATTTTTTAGGTCCAAAAAGAGGACATGTCTGGGAAAAAGAGGACGTATGGTCACCCTACTCTGTCTCTGTCTCTCATATGCATCAATATGAAATGCACCTGAAAGTATTTACTAAATAATGACTCCCTCTGTAGGCAGAAGACTCCTTCAATGGATAAGCTCATCCATCCAGGGACTTTAAGAAGCACTTAGATCTGACCACATGTAGTGATGTAACCATACATAATGGACTGTAATGATTTGGACCGTCTTTATGTTGGCAGGATATACTAATGAACTGACCTCAATCTTCGATGCCCGTCTCCACCTTACAAACTGATCTAGATGTGTGCTAACATCTACTTTGCTGAAATTACTATCAGTAGTTTTGCATCATGACAGACAAACAGCCCTGAAAAATAAAAGATTTCTAAGATGTACATTGTACTGCATTCGAATATTAAAGGGATAGTTCACCCAAAGAATAATTTACTCACCCTCATGTTGTTCCAAACCTGTATGACATTCTCTCTCAAGTGGAAAACAAAATAAAATATTTTGAAGAACATTGGGGTCTAGACACCAATTGACATTTTTATTGCCATACTTCTTTTTTTAGCGAACTATCCCTTTGCTATTGTTTGAATTTCAGAACATTTGTATGACTAGTATGTCAGTTTTGAATACTGTTAAAATCAGTCCAGTATGAGGCTTACATTCCATGCATCAAGTGACTGGTTTATAATGCTAACATGCATATTTTGTTTTTCTTTAGGGCATTTACATTTGCTCAGGCCATCATGGATTGCACCATTAGGCCTGCCATTTAATGAAAGCCATTTATGTGAAACCACAAAGATGTGAACTCACATTAACATGTGTCCATACCGCTCACGGTACATGCAGTGACTTTAGACTTTATTGCATATGCCTGAGGCTACAATCACCAAGTCAATCTACAGAAAATAGCGTGCTAGAAAATGCATTTCAGCACTGTTTCCTTCACAAAAGGAAGCTGCAACTCAAACATACAGAAAAGTACTTAAAACAGAAGTAGATCCCAAAGAAATCATGATCAATTTTGTTGTAAAATCTAATTTACATAGTGACGAAGACCACATGCACATGCAACTGGTAATTAATCTACATGAAAGAGAACCCAAACCCCAAAATGCAGCAATAAAACTGCTTAAATTGTCTAGCTTTACTGAACAGAAACAGGCATTTTATATACCTGTCACTCTGTGAGTGCCTATATTACCAAAGATTATGTTAATTAGTAGAATTCAAAGTTCATTTTTCTGCACGGTAAGTGTGGAAAAAATAGGCTCAGTGCCTAAACTGCACTCACACCTGCTACGCTGCACCGTGTGTCAATACTGCAACCTGTTAACGTGGGCGCCGGAATAAATACACAGTTTTCACATGTATGGCGAAACAGGCTTTAGGCCACAGCAGCCCTCATGCTTTCCTGGCAGATCTCTCGAAAGTCTCCTAAAAAAAAAACCGCTTGACATTTGCCATGTTAAACTCATCGGAACTCTCCATTAAAATGTGTTTCTTACTATGAGTGGGATGTCTTTGAAGAACGGATGGCCTTTGGGTCATGAATGGGTCATGAATGGACTGTGTGGTGGGGGTAAGTAGGCTGTGGATGTTGGAGAGAAAAATAAAGATGGATGGAGACTCAATCTAATTGTGTGATGATGGTATTTTAAAGTCTTCTTGATTATAAAGCTGCAGCTAAGTGCTATTGATCTAGGACCTGTAGGAGATGTCTCAGTCACGCATTATTAGGACCCAAACCGTTCCACCATGTATTATTCAACAGGCAGCTGACAAGCTCTACTGGCAGCAAGCAATCCCAGGGCAACAGGAGCTCAGCTGTGACTAACTTCCCCAGCCACACACACACGCGCTCGTTCACTCACTCACATACCCACTGGCCCCTGGCTAGCCCGCTTTGGTGCCAGATTGTTGTCGAGAATTCATCGACCCAAAGCAGCCAGAGGTTAATATATGAACTGCGTACAGACTTGTTGTCTATACCTGCTGAAAATGAAGCAGACAATCTGAGATCACATCCCCCCCCTGCACTGACCCAGTGGAGGGCAGAAAACAACAAGAACAAAACCATCCAAACATCCAGATCAACCATCTAAAAATCTGAAGTCTGACCTGGCATGGCAAGCCTGAAGCTAAGCACAGGTTTGGAGTGGACACTACAAAACTGACACTTTCTGGCATCCTGGTTTCTTGCTTTCAATAATGCTTGTGCACACTTTATGCAACTAATCTCACACTTAATGTGACGATTACATCATTTTCCTCCCCGACTTATGATCCTGACATTCAATTCTCTCACCTAATCTAATGCACATAACGCACAATCAGCAAGCTGGCTACTTGGAAAAGGTTTTCAAACCAGTCTGAAATCTGTTGGTGCAACAATTCACAAGATGTCCCAAGACTGCATTACGGGTTAGGTACGATCTGCTGTTTTTGTTGCGTACTAATCATCTTCAGTCTAGAAGTGTGTGCTTGGCTTAAAACATTTTATATCAAAGAATGATTGGAAAATCTGGTAATTGGAAATGACTTTCTAACATGTTAATATGTCAATAAATCAAACCCACCCATCTCAAGCTCTTTACCATTCCATCCCTTCTTCCAGTCCACGATCCACTGTAAGGTGAGCCCCACAAACCCTGCATAATGTATCTTTGTTTGCACCGATTGCAATTATCATGGGGATCAATGAACGTGATCAATACTTTACAGCAATTAACATTTAATATCCCTGCACAGCCACTTAGTCCATTAATGGGAGATTGATTTTTCCACTGCCTTGCTGGAGCTTGGAGTGGCGCAGATTCCTTTGAAGAATCAGGGAAAACAACGGGACATTTAAGTTCTTAGCAGATCTTTTCTTAACAGAATGACTTGCTATGCAGTGCACAATCATGTTATTGGCAAATACCAGGGCAGGGAGTTAAGAATACACACTGGCTAGATTGCCAAACTAGGCCTTATGCTGTATGTCCTCCTGGGAAGTTTCTACTTACAAGTAAAACTATACAAGTGCGAATAAGTGAACAGCAAAGAATCCACATTCAGTTCAAAAATGTAGAATGACATGCAAATATGTAGCCTGGATGCCAGCCGAACTTATCCCCGCCCACAAATTTTTTAGGTCGGGAAGTTCGGTCTGGACTTGATCCGTTGAGGAGCTATTATGCCCGAACAAAAGTTGTTCAGACCAATCAAATTGTCAGGGCGGGCTTTATACGATGATGGACAGATGATCAAAAGTAGTCATCCACGTCACCAAAGAGCACTTGAGTTGAATTCGTTTACAACAAAGATGGCTGCCGCTGGAGAATTGAGATTTCACGAGTTCACACTTACAAATAAATCAGATAGAATAAATGCATATTTGGCGTGCTGTCCGAGGAGGGGCTCCAGGCTCGGTATTCGGCCCGAACCCAAAGTACTCCCCCCGTATTCCAGGCTGTGGAAGAACAAGCCAAGAGTGAGTGGAGGGATGCTGAAAACTGTCAAGGAATGTTAGGTGAGTTGACAGAGTGAATAAATATATGCTTCCTCTCATGCTGAAAGGGTAGACATGGTAATAGTTTGATGACAAGTTGATTGGATTGATTATTTGAACGTGCTCCTCCTGAACTTTGTTTATAAAACATCATGTGTAGATTCCGCCATCGCGTCTGTTATAGAAGATATCGACAGTGCATTAATTTTAAAAGAGGAACAGAGAACCGCAATCAAGGCATTTGTCGATCGGAAAGATGAATGAAGAACACACGTCACTTACTCCGTTGCTCTGATTGGTTGTAGGTCTATCCAATTGAGTGCAGAGCCATTTTCTTTCCTGGTTCAGTTGAAACACGCCCCGTAATCACAGCTCAATGGAGCAGAATCAGACTCATATTCTGACAAGAATCTGAGTATGACGACGTCAGGCTAGCAAATATGGTATTTCAACTTCAAAATCTTGTGGAATTTACAAGTCAGTTTTTGAAGAAACGAGTTTTCCACTGGACTTTATTATTTTTCATTCCAACATGATTTGAGCCAGCATTAAAACACCTTACAAAAATCCATTCAAAGATGCAACAGAACATGCAACTAAAGTCCCTAAATGCTAATCATAAGTAAATCTACTTGATGCAAAATATATGTGCCATGTCGGACATAAGCCAAACACAATTTTTTCTTTCAATCACCTTATCTGTTATACCTGAGGTAGTACCTTAGTGAATGAGACCCATTGTCTGATAATAAGTTCAATAGGCTGGGTGCTATAATGGATGGAAGAAGCTTACAGCAATGTAAATTACATTAATGAATGAATCGATCATTAATTCCACGCATCTGATCCTGCCATTGTTCCATCTTTCACAGAAAATCATTTTCCTCCTTTCACATTTAATCTGCCATGAAATAATTCTACGTAGAAAAGGTTAAGACTGACTGTGATTGTTGCTGTCAACGACCGACCACAAAGACCTGCCATTTATGATCTGTCTGATATAATCACCGATATCAGTTGAGCGATTGGAATGAGAAATATCAATCTCTGCTGCTGAGAGCTAAACTTGCCCTCGGGAGTTCAGCCCTGCTGCAGCGTCAGACACAAAACTAAGAACATTTTGCTTCAGTGACCAAAGAAAGTGTTTGTGTAAGCGAAAAAAAGAAGGATCAGCCCATTAAGAATGCTGTCAGATAAACTCCTTTCGAGATGCTACAGGCATGCTTTACACTCAGGGGGTATCGACAGGAGGAGGGCCGGTACAGCCTTTGTCTCTGACGCTTGCGCCACTGCAGCATCGCGAGGGGTTCCTCTATATAAACACTTTGTTTCTGCTGACGATCAGAGGGATGAGCCAGACGCTATATCCACAGTATTGATCCTCTGATTAGTTTCCTGCAGTTACTGCTCTAAGAACAACCGTGGAAACAGGGAGGATCATTTTAGGGAGGGGGGAGAGAGATGAAAGGAGAACTGGAGGAAGGGAGGGAGAGAGGAAAAGGGGTGAGAGCAAAACCTATTGGACTAGTTTTGACTGGGGCGATTAGGTAAATTGGACATTTTGCAGATGTATTTTATGCTTTTAATCCTGTCTGAATAAAACGTGTGTTTTTCTTAGTAAAAAAAAAATAGAGAGAGAGAATGAAATCAATAAAGAGAATCAGATTACAAACTGTTCAGAATTATCATTGTAGTAGCACCCTTAATTCTGTCCCTTTAGTATATTATACATATGGAATTTTATAATTAAAAAAATAAATTTATATTATATATATATATATATATATATATATATATATATATATATATATATATATATATATATATATATATATATATAAAGTTTGTGGTTGGTAAGACTCTTTTAATGTTTTAAAGGAAGTCTCTTATGCTCACCCATTTATTCAATTAAAATACAGTAAAAAAATAAAATAAAATTGTGAAATATTTTTTACAATTTAAAATAACAGTTTTCTATTTTAAAATACTTTAAATGTAAATAATTCATGTGATGGCAAAGCTGAAATTTCAGCAGTCGTTACTCCAGTCTTCAGTGTCATCTTTCTTATTATTATTAATGTTAAAAACATTTGGGCTCCTTAATTTTTCATACATTTTTGAGGAAACTGTACAAAATATTTTTTTGTATAATGAATAGAAATTTCAAAAGAACATGTAAAAAAAAAAAAAAAAAAAAAAATCTTTGAAATGTCCTTGCTGAATAAAAGTACTAACCTTTGAATACTAGCACTGTAAAAAAAAAATTACATCCCCCAAGTCAAAAATTTCTAGTGACTGATAACATCTAAATTGTTCAATTAGTCTGACGTATTATTTCTCATTGAGCCAATGTTAACAGACTATTGCAACAAGAATTGCACTTGGGCCAATTTAAAAATTTAGATGTGACCAGTCACTAGAAAATTTTGACTTGGAGAGGTTAGAAATTTTTTACAGTGAGTGTATGTTTATTTCAATGGGTTCTGTTATACACATGACCTTCAGTAATATCCACATTTTAACAAAAGACACTTCGATAGTAAAAACTACAGACATCCCAGTTCATGAATAATCCTTAACACCATATACAAAACAATTCAATCGCTCTCCTTTTCTCTCCGCTTAGATACACAAAGCTTCGTAAATGTACTCTTATGCAGAGAAAAAGAGAGGAAACAACTTTAATGGCAGAGCAATTTTTAAAAGGAATCTGCAAACAAGCAAGAACATAATTGGCGCAATTGCACTTGCCACTGTAACTCCCGTATCAGTTCCATGTGCTTTGTTAATGCTACCCGGAATCATGCTGTACGTATTAAACACTATATAAACACTAGTTCTGCCAGACACTGGATTATGGCACCACATCTAAGCTGTCAGACAATTACGCAGTTCATTATTACATTCTGCCACACAGACCAATTAGCAATCAAATTATACTCACTTCAGCCAATTACTTCTGGACTTGTGATTTATAAACCAATCGTCACTCTGATTATTGTAGTGCCTCTTAAGGCCAGAAGTGCAATTGAATGGAGAAAAGAGATTCTCACAATGAAATACTGTGAAATATTTTATAAATGATTTATTTAAAACCAAGACTAAATTTTGATGGCAGATCATATTGGAGCTACACTGTCTACTGCATAATATTAATAAAAACCTTATGCAAGTCTAAAAAAATAAAAGGAAACAGCTGAGAAATGTTGTCCTTTTCCTTTAGTTCTTCTGTACTATCTGTACAAAGAACCTTTCACATGTACTGTCCTCATTCATAACTCTTTTGTTGTTTTCTACTACAAAGAAATATAGTAACAATAATAAGAAGAGAGATTATAATGGCATTTAAAACTTGCTTGTTGAATATGTTGCCAGAGGTGAAGAGATAAGATGCAAGAAAATGAAATGGAAGTTATAGATGTCCTCTAGGCTTTCTGTATAAAAATGTATTATTAAATGCTACATCACAGTGTACGTAAGGCAGCCATTTCTCAGAGAAAATAGCTACCGACTCCTGTTCTTGCCAATTAAATTCACCCTGAGGCCTTTCGGTTGTACGGCGCGTAATGCCGTAATCTTGACCAATCCTTTTGAGAAAGTGACAGAGTGGCGGTCACTTTGGTGTGTGTTGTAACAGCAGGGAGAAGGGAAAAGCAATCTTCCGAGCTGAAAACACACCAGGCTGCGATATGCATTGCAGCCAGAGGAGCCTATTTGTGTCAAATCCATCACGTTCCGTCCATACCCCTTCCTACTTTAATCACAAACAGTCTTTTATCTAAGCTTTGATATTAGCTGGGGTCTTCATGTGCTATATGTGCCAGTGAGCTGTTTAAAGTCCAATATGGTGGCAAGCTGGTAATAAAAATGACATTCCGAGTCGGAGAGTGCAGTGCATGTCGACAGATCTCTGATAGAGAAATGTGAGGCCTGTGAAGAGAGTTATCAGCTCTCTTTCTCTGGGTCTCGCACTCGGCAGACCAGAGAAATCATCGCGATATTACAAACAGGAAGTCCTTTCTGTGGTCCAAAACTCAATATGATGTTTGCCTCAGATTAGAATAAAGAAACATAGCAGTGGTGGAGGGGGGGGTTAGTGAAGGTCACGGTGGAATGACAATATGAAAGTCTATTTAAGGCCGCTCTTTTTCAACGTAATCTGAAGTGCGGGATCAAGCGCATAACACCTCTCAAAATCCTTCTTTAATATTGAAAAGATCAGCTTACATAGTGACTCAGAAGTAATACCATGCTGATATTCAAGGCTAATGCAATTAAAATTCCAATCCCAGAATACCAAGCTAAAAATTCATGTTTCATTTTATGAGTGGTTATGACTAAGATTGCGTTTGTGTGCACACACTTATCTGTTTGATATTTACTCATAGCAGCCTTTCCAGCATAAACCTAGAGACCGGGCTGTTCAAGCTGAAATACAACAGACAAACAGAGTTATCTTGTTATTATTCTGCGAAGGATGAAAGGTAAATCTGCGGTCTCAGCATGCCAAACCAAATGTGTGCACCGTCTCACTGCCTTCCATGTGTCTGGGATCTGTCTTACAGGACTTACTGCCAAAACAACCTTACAAAGACACAAGGTGAGTCTCAATCAGCTCGCCAGATTAGTGCACTTTGCCATTGTCGAAATCAATCTAGTGCACTGAAATGAGTATCAGCTGCTATCTCTTACTAGAAAAATGTCATGTTTTCTCAAGTTGTCAAAGGACAAGCACAAGTGTAAATGTAAATGTGCACGAAAAAAAAAAAAAAACATTTTCAGAGTTGTAAATAAAAAATATTATTGGAGAACATTTTACAAGAAACTAATATTTTAGTCTTTCTATATACGTTTAATTCAATGTTACGTGCTGTTTCTTTGTTTCTAAGTAAATCCTACACCATTTGTTTTTTGTATCTTTTCACATATAAGTGCATATATATGTATTACATATATTTATTTTATGAGTTTATATATCAATGCCACTGCACTTTTTAACTGCTTGACCGAAGAATCATAATGGCATGTTATACTGCAGAATTTTCTATTTATGTTTTGACGTGCAAACTTAAGTGTTCAGTTCACTTACTTAAAAATTAAGCTTACAATTATTAAGCAACTAAGCTTAATGCTTAATTGAAAAAATTAAGTTATGTGAACTTGACAATTCCACATTACTTCATTTTTTCGTTTAAGCATCAAGTTTATTTACTTATCTTATCGTTTTAAGGCAACGGGTTTACAAATATTTTTTAAGTTAAGTCAACTGATTACTTTTTACAGTGTATATTCAAAGGGCCAGAATGACATTTTTGTCATCACAGTGTACAGGACACCATCCCATGACGGTCCCGTTCTACGGGCAGATACTCAGAAACACAATGCAAACAACATCTAATCTCGTCAAATGCTGCCCAAAGCAATCAGAGCACAGATATATTACACGCAAGAGATAAGGATTAAATTAATAAATTTCCTCGGGTAAATCAAATTCTGGTCATTACCCACAGAGATTAACTTCAGGACAGCTGGCAGGGGAAATAACACAGAAGGGGGCAGATTTTTACATTTATTCACTGGAGGCTTTAATATTTAAAGGAATGGATTGCATATAAAGAGATTCCTGCCAGATCATCAGAGCCGCAAAGGGTTAATGGGGGTCCGTGTAAGATGTCATCACTATATATATTTTAAAGTCAACAACATGAAATCAGAATTGACCCAATTAACTTTCTAAATAAATGTTTGCAAATACTGGTGCACATCATTCCATTGTGCATGGGATGTGGAATGAAAGAGTGACCCGAATGAACATTTCTGAATGAGCTACCATCCCTTTAATCAGTTTGATCAAATGCATACTGCTAAAAGCATCAATAAGGTTGTTCATGCTTAATGCAAAAGAGGGTCAAAGCATTATTTGTGATTATAGCTGAAGACATTCATTAAGCAGAGCTCAATATTGGTCAATGACAGATGAAGAGTTATCTTGTTACACAAAAAGAAATATTCAATATGCACATTACAAACTTTAATGGATGGACGAACCATGCAGAGAAATTGAGGAGGATGGTTTGCAAGAGAAGCAATAATTAGCACGAATATCAATCAAAGCTGTCTATAAGGGCAGTCTTAACTGCCTAGAGTGCAGAAAAGAAGTATGGGAATGTGCAGGGTCCGCAATTCACAAAAATTACAATCCATAAATTATAAACCATGAAAACAGTATTTTGTAACTGCAGTTTTTATTCTATATATAGAATGTATGTAATATTATTCTAAGTGCAGAATAAAACAATTCAAAATGAAGTATTATATTTATATAGCGAATGTATATTTATATTTTTTCCTGTTGAAAAATACTGCAAAAAATGCTACAGGAAAAACCTGTTAACAGGCTAACAATAACTATAGCTGTGACAACATTGTCTTCTCATTTTAGTTTTCAGTAATGCACATTAGGTTGTTTTGTGTTATATTTTATGTCATTTATTTCATGTTTATTGCATTATTTTCGTGTCATGTGTGTTGCTCTGATGGTGTTTTGTCTTTGTGTGTATGACCTTGTGCAGCGTCTATATATGAATATTGTCCATGTTTAATGGACAAACTAAATATTGTTTCTTTTGTACCGCCTGTATTATTATGGTGGTTATAGTTCAAGGTATATTGAAGTAGATTTTATATTAACATTATATAACAATGAAATATTGCTATAAATTGGAAAATATACAGGCACCAATATGGCATCCCGTAATACCCATTTTTATTGTGAATTTCTGGCAAACACAGCTGCCAGTTTTTTACTGTAAATTTAACAGGATATTGTACTGTATATATTATGTGGATGGCATTTTAAAAGTAAAAATTAAAAAATCAAAGGTAAAAATTGATAAATATTATATATATATATATATATATATATATATATATATATATATATATATATATATATATATATATATATATATATATATATATATATATATATATACAAATAAAATCATGAACTTAACTTTATTTTTACTTTTTGAAATAAATTATTTTATTATTTTTACTTTTAAAATCATAACTTATTTTGTACTGGTTTAACAAAGCAAAATGAACTCAAGTACCACTCAAACACCTGTTTTGAAATCACATGGCTATGAGATGAGCCAAAAAGTAAAGGTGCAGAATGATTTTAGTAATTTATACAAGGAATATTCCACTTAAACTGTATGTCACCACCTAGTTTGGAATGAGGTAAAAGTCTGAAGACATTTTTTTTACACACATACAGAGCAGAATGTGCTTTCCCAGAGAGTTCACAGTCTTACAAAGCATCTCGAGGGACGTTTGAAGTGACAGTGCTGGAGAAAAGATCCCGGAACGGGACAAAGGCCTGGCAGGGGGCAGCTTGGGAGGACACAGAAGATAGACCCCCCCTACCCTCCCTTACACACAGATGAAGAGGAACGGGGACTCCTCGTCCTCGCTCTGATGGGAAGCCTCAGTGCCCAGCTTTTAAAGGGAAGGACGAGGACAGGTGGGAGGGGGTCTCTTCGCTTTCATCCAGAAATGAGACATGACCAGTGGCCGCCATGGAGAAGCCATGCATTTCAAAACCACTCACATCCCCAGTACTAAAATTCTGTCTGGCCTGACGCACACTGATTTGCTTTCCGAGCCCCTGTGGAGACTGGAACATCTATCCAACACATCTATCCCACAAACCAACACACACACACACACTCGAATTGTTGGATATCCTTCATAGGTTCCCTCCATGCATCTTGAGAACACACGCTCTCATTTCCACACTTCACTTTTTCTCACAGCTCACAGAAATGATTTTAAAGGACGGGTTTCTGTTGTGTGGCTCAAATGGGCTTTGAGTACTGCATTTTCAATCAGTCACAGCTGTGTCAAGGCATTTTTCTCAAGCCCTCATTGGCTTTTCTTTTTTTTTCTTATTTTGGGCGGTGGAAAGGCGGAAAAGAAAGATAAACACATTCGGCATTTTCTGTTTAAGGTTCATTACACAGCCTCAATCTGGGGTGGGAGAGTCGGCGAAGAGTTAATTCCTCGCCGTGTGAGAGAAAATGCATTAACAGAGTCCTATCCATCTTCAAACTGACATATCCATTTAAATGTTTAGTGCTTATTTCTAAAGAGATGCGGGCCGAAGATCACTGCTCTATTTCTCTCTTCTATGTGCATTTGCTTTCTCACTTCCTTTCTCAGATGCTTACTTTTTTCTACTTTTAAAATATAATGGGGTGAATTCACAACAGATGCAACACTTTACAGTGCAAAACGTTTCTTATTCACAAATCATTCACTCTACAGGTTTACTCATTTACTCACTCACTCTACACTTTACTAGGTGTTAAATGTGTTGAAACAGTGTTGCACCATCATTGCCTTTTTTACCCAAAATATGCCTCTTTTATATTTAAATGAGGCTAATGTCATGCTTTCTCTCATCTAATGTAATTTCTCATTTAATAGTAACCAACATCCACTGAAATTAAGTGCGTCCCTACCAATTGTAGGCGTTTATTTTGAATATTTTTGGGGAAAATTAATGAGGCCATTTTCTGATACTGTGCTCATAAAATGATCTCAAATTGTCTGATGGCAAAACATGTAGTTTAAAAACTCATTTTATTTGTACTATAACATTGACTGATGGATTTTACTACACTGATACACATTATGCCATGTCAAGCAATGTGTTCTTAAAAAGGCCTCCACAATGCAACGAATCAACAAGAGCATCATGGGAAATCTATGTTTAAGTTCCCATTCCTCTGAGAGTGGCGTCTTGATTACACCTTTTAATATATCTAGCAATATGAATATGTCATTTACACAAAAGTAGGGTTACATTTGTAATCATTTATGGATGTGAAGAATATAAATGAAATATAACATCAGCCATTTCCTGACTGGTGTCCCTATAGCTTTCACTTTTCCTTCATTCTGGAAATAATGAATGCAAGGAGGTTGTCTTCTCTGTTTGCGATTGTATGCTGTTTAATAAACAGCTTTGGAAAGGATCTGCAGGGTTATTAAAATCAGCTACGCCCCAAGAAATCTCTATATCACACCCCATCAGGAAAAAAACACTCACAGCTTCTCTTCAACAACACTCAACAGATTATGAAAGCAGACAGAATAAAAATAAAGAGAAAGAGAAAGATTTAAGACATCACAAAAGGCAAAAAGGGCATTTAACTCAAAAAAATATATTAAAGTAACTAATGAGATTTATAAAATTAAGCTTGATTAAACCCAAGTTAAATCAGGTTATGCACAGACATTAAAACTAATTACAAAGTTAATATTCCTCTAAAATATCTTTCGGGCACAAACTGTTTGTTGTTCGAATTGGATATTATTTTTCTTCTCCACTCCTTGTCAGGGCAGTGGAATAAGGGTCTCTACAACCCGGCAGCCAAAAAGCAGAGAGGGGGAAAAAAAGACACATAGGGGGAAAAAAAAGACACAGATAGAATGAGATGATCCAGGCCCTGTGAATCAGGGCAGAAAGTCTAATACCGAGCACCTTTGTGCCAGAGAAAGAACATGACTAAGCGCTCTAACCTTCCTCAACACTTCAGTGGCCTTCAAAGCCGTTAGAATTCTCAACAAAGAAGAAAATAATTTCCAATACATATTAATGACTTGGACTAAAATCCATCCCTGTCCTTGAGACTTCAGTGCGACAAACAAAGCCAACAGCTTCACTCCGTAAACACAAGGGCCTTGTCAATAAAACAATCATTACCTGAAACACAATGAGACATGTGAGACAGTGAGAGTGATCTGAAATTCACCGTCAAACCAAGCATGAATTCATAATAAGTCTGAGGGAGGCACTGAGTCTTTAAATATAAATGTGCCTGTAATGCATCACCATAGAATTACTGTACATCATGATTACAAACGACCCCAATTGATTCAAAATGATTACAAGTGAATCTAGCACTCTCACTACAGTACATCCATCTATCTATCTATCTATCTATCTAGCTATCTATCTATCCATCTATCCATCCATCCATCCATCCATCCATCCATCCATCCATCCATCCATCCATCCATCCATCCATCCATCCATCCATCCATCCATCCAACCATCTTCCACTATATATATATATATATATATATATATATATATATATATATATATATATATATATATATATATATATATATATATATATATACACACACATACACACTCTATATATACACATACACACACACATTAGATTTTTATTATATTGTGTGTATAAAATATATATAAAAAGTATTCAAATATAGTAAATCAATTTGATTATTTTATTAAATAATAAAATATATAAAATAATGAAAGTAAATCAAATGATTAATATATATTTTATAAATATTAAATTAAATCAAATACATAATAATATTGATTAAATTGTAAGTTGTGTTGTTATTGCTAAGAACTTGACACAATGTAATTTGCTGTCTGTGAGATTAAAACCAGTTTAATGCTCTGGGGGTGCGGGATTGTAAACATTTTGGATCATTAAAAAAAGGTTACAGACCAAGGTTGAGAACCCTGGCTCTAATCACTCATCCGACAGAAAACCGAGAACACAACTAACAAGTAGGCGAGAAACGGCGAGGGCGCACATAAGTTATCAACCCCCCTCTCGCCAGCCCACTTGACACTTCAACTGCTTTTGCAGCAGATCTTGAGGTTCTGCCCAGCCCGGCTCTATCCTTTTATCAGCCTCTCTGCGCGTGGATCGATCGTGGAGGGAGTTACGATGCAGACAGCAGTTCTCTGTTACAACTCTGCCGCCGACACTTATGGCCTGACCGATAGCCCATTTACACTCTATGAATTACAAATTTAAACGCATATTAATAACACATGTATGCTGCGTATGCACACACACACTTATGGTTACAGACTCTGTATCATTAAACGTACACTCATTCTCTCTCACACATAGCTCATGGGATCTCATTTGCTATGCTGTGATGGTGCTCATGGGTGATGCTGCTGACCCATCAATGTTGTTATTTATAGACGCGAGAGGAGAACTCAAGGGTCAGGGGAGCCAAAGCCAGGACTTGTAATTACTGCTGACTCACTGCCTCTGTAAAGAAAAGGGTTATTACCCTTACTATCCACACCGACAGAGAGAGAGACTTAGAAAGAAGGTCTCATCATTTTCGGTTTATTAACTGTTCAATTAACATGACTTCTTTAATGCATTCTTTTTTGTTTTAATCCATTAACTGCTACTTTCTTATTCTTCACTATTGCTTCATTTATTTGTGTTTTTAAGACATCATTAGTCACATGGCATTCATTTGATTGGCTGTGGATGTTTCACTCTTGTGCGCCAAACATAAAGGTTAATTATGTAGTTCAGAGCAAAGAGGATGACATGCAGAGGACGAGAGAGGAGATGGAATTTAGGGCCGAATCTGTGCTGCCGAATTGCTCTCTCCTTTTGACTGGACACTTTAAAGAAAATATAAAAGCTCTCCAGGTGCTTATCTCTGCCCGGTGCTCACAGATCCGGCTGTTCAACCTGAGAGAGCACCGACTGCCCCCCTCGACCCTGCACTGCACCCTCAGATTGAAAACCACAAGAGAAGAATGAAAGCACTACCTGTATCAGCCACTAGAAGGTCCTAATAGACACAGTGGTGTAGTAAAACAATATAAAGTTCAAAAGAACTTTTTTTTTAACTTTTGAGACATTATAAATGTCTTTACTGTGACTTTTGACCAATTTACCGCATCTTTGCTGGATGAAAGCATAAGTTCTTTAAAAAAAAGGTCTTACTGACCCCAATCTTTTAAACCATATTGTGCATTTATGTAAATAAAATGAAAGGGGAAAATGTAAGGGGGAAAAACTGCACAAAAATATGGGAAGCATTTTCTTTTCCCTTTTTAAAATTTACACTAATAATTACGCCTATTGTTGGGTCTCTGCAGTTCATGATCATTTAAATAAATTTCAATATTAGATATTTGTTACAAAAAAATCAGAGGAGAATCACTGGACTAAACCACTGGATATTAACTCAAATATCCAAACATGATTGAATGTATTTAGTTAAATCGCTGAATCATACACTTTGTGTGTAATATATTCATGATGTGACAGAGAAATGATTATGATACAATATGAGTCAATGAGTTCTGCAGGTAAACAGCAGCTCAAAACTCTTTTTTTTTTCAACAGCGTGAGATCTAAATGACAAAGTAGCCGCGCACTGCAGCGGGTACAATAGCGGGCAAACACTCTCAGCACAGCAGAGCAGGTGGGCCCAGGGATTCAGTGAGTACCGCAGGGGATTACAGATGGCCCTTCAAATTAAATCAAATAGTACAGCTCAGGATCTGGCTTACGGACGCCTACAGGAGAGGTGTATATGACTGGAGCCAGAGCCAGCGGGTGTGGAGAGAGAGAAAATCACCTCCAAATGAGTTTCTGAAATATCTATAGATAAATTGAATTTGAAATTCTTGACAGTGAGTGATCTGAGGCTGGATGAGGAGCAAGTCAAAGGTGGCAGTCATTCTTTCACTGCTTCATATAAACACACCGAGAGAGAGATTTGGTTTTCTATCATAGTGGGAGCTTTCTATTGACTTCTGTTGTTTTTATACTGAGCTAATTTTATACTAACTATGTTTTCTATCCCCTACCCGGCCTAAATCTGACACTCAAAAACTTTCTGCATTTTTCAATTCGCATCAAGACATTGTTTAGGATGTTTAATAAGCCATATTCCTCGTTGGGACCATTGGTTGGTCACCACAAATGTAACTGATTTCAGGTTTAACTATCCTTTTAGTAACATTTGGTAACTCGCAGGCTCGCATACATGCACACACACACACACAGCAAGCATAACTATCATAATCAACACAAGTAGGCTTATGACAATATATTCTTCTAACCAAATTAGTCTTGCACTTTATGACAGTAAAAAAAAAAAAAATCTAACCTTGAAAGTCTATTTTTTCTCATTCTATTTATAAAATAGTGACCTTTATCTGAAATATTTCCAGACTTATAGATTAAATCATCAATTTCCATCTTTCAGTCTTTGAACCGGTTGAGGGCATCACCAGCAACCAAAACTCAATACCCTTTTGGGGACAAAATTTACTTAAATTTACAGTTTAAACTTCAGAAACCAACAACTTTCAGACAGACATTTTAATTGGACTAAAATTTACTTTGTGGATGTAACAAGTAATCAACATAAGCATCATAAATGTAAACCACCATACACTTAATTCAAAACCAATATGGCGGACTTCTAAGAGGACAAGACCTCCTGTTTTGTCCATGAGTCCTTTTCCTCTCCCTGTTATTAGGCTTCTTTTGGATGCCTTCTCTTCTATTTCAGTCTTGTTTGAATAATAACTTAATTCCATGCATTTCTCATCTCTACAAGGTCCCTGTTCTTTCATTACTTATGATTCATATCACTTTCGCTGCCGCATAATCATTAGGTAGGTTATTATAATACAAATACAAAGGAGATGACATCTCGTCTTTTCCCTCTTGACTCTGAGAAAAATTATTACTGAGGAGAAACTCTCCCAAGAGCTTAGGGAACCAGCAGGAATTTGTAGAATCAATTAGTATGCATGTGTTAAGTGACTAACTAGACATTTCTTCATGACTACAAGCATAGGGCCAGTGCCATAAAGTTTGACATTTTGAACTGACACCAAAGCATGTCATAGAGAACGTCACATGCACCTCATATAAACTAAATGTTTCTATTAAACCCATAATTCGTGAATCGTTAATGGGACACATATACATGGACTTTATAGAGGTGTTAGTGAGGGGAGCAGGGGGCGCTCACCCTGTGGAATGTGTGGGTCCTAACGCCCCAGGATAGTGATAGGGAGGGACACCATACTGTCAGAAAAAGCACCGTCCTTTGGATGAAACATTAAACCGAGGTCCTGACTCTCTGTGGTCATTTAAAATCCCTGGATGTCTTTCGAAATAGAGTAGGAGTTTAACCCCGGCATCCTGGCCAAATCTGTCCATTGGCCTCGGCCCATCATCATGGCCTCCTAATCATCCCTCTATTCCCCCTATATCACTCTGTCTCCCAATAAGCAGGTGTGTGAAATAAGCATACGTTCTGCCGTCGCATCATCCAGGTGGATGCTCCACATTAGTGGTTGAGGAGATATACATATACATATACTATGTGCCCCATATACATACATACTATGTACTTATTATAGTAATTGCAATAACTGGGTAAAAACTAGGAACTAACCCTGAACCTACCCCTAAACCTAACCTTAACCCAAGTATTACCTTATATTACCCAGTACTTTCTTTGGTAAACATACTGTAAAATGAAGGGCAACCATTATTATTTGTGACAATAGGCCTACTTGTTTTGCCAATCAATAACTTTTAATGATAATATAGATTATTGTGATGAGTGTGTGAGTGTTTTTGAGTGCAGTTTGGCTACACTTGTGAAGGCCAAAATCTTGAAAATGTCCTAGTGTAAAATGTTTATTATTATTAATGTTGTTGTCATTATTATTAATAATAATAAAAATAATAATAAAAATCAAGGACATTTGAAGCATGGTCATCACTATTTGAAATGCTCATAAATCAGCCAAATCACATTTTAATTTAAATCTAATAATGTTAACAGGTTTCTATGAGGATTAGGTTTGGATAAAGTAAAGTAAATAACATTTTATATTACCATGCACACAAACACATACACAGAGAGAGAGAGAGAGAGAGAGAGAGAGAGAGAGAGAGAGAGAGAGAGAGAGAGAGAGAGAGAGAGAGAGAGAGAGAGAGAGAGAGAGAGAGAGAGAGAGAGAGAGAAAATTGTATGTCTGTGCACGTCAGACAAAATACAAAACTTTCTCTGCAGAGGATGTTTGTGACAAAATGCTCCAGGCTCTTTCCTCAAAAGACAAAGCAGGGGAAATAAAACATAAAAATGCAAGGGCATTTGCAGAAACATTATAAATGTGGTAGATTTTATTTTGTTTTTCACTTTTCGTTTGTCTGGGATCATCACAGCAAAGAGACAAATGAGACATCCTGAGACACACGCAGACAATCACCCTGATGTGTTTCTTTCTGCCACATCTCTTTACAAAGATAGACCATTAAAGCTGATCACAGAGGCATGTCTAGCATCAGTTGAGTCTTTTTATCTGCTCGAGGGAGGATGCCCTTCATTAAAATAACAACGGCTCATCTCATGCATATGGAAATGGAACTTTCTCCATCTCCAGTACGGGGTCTGGCCTGTCCTCTGAAAAGTCTTATGCAGGACACATCGCAGGATTAGGAGGAGGTCATATGTGTATCCGCACAGCTCCATTGACGCATACACAGCCTATTCCATCCTCAAATTCTAACCTTGAGCAATGTGACCAAAACCCAATGGCTGATCTAAGAAGTGATGGGGAAGCTTAACCTCGATTTTGGGCAGAGAACCGTAGATGTACTACAAACAATCAAAAGGGACGAAAAGCAAAACTCATAATCATTCAAAAGCCTTCGTGATCAAAACAAGCCTGTTGAAATCAATGTACCCACTTCAGACCGCCATACTGTCATCTAATTCCCCCAAAGAGACATATCCTTTTGTCTCGGTTGGATGAAAATGTTTGGGTGATGGGTAGGGGGATGAGGGGGCCTTGTGGAAGTGTGTCTCGGAAAGGGGTCAGCATAATAACAAGATTAGTGAGTTTTAATTTAGATTAAACAGGGTTTGGCTGTGATCGAGGCCCCCGCTGTTGTGCCCTCAGTATAAAGGAAAAGCGTGAGGACATCAAACAGGCATGAGAGTGACATGCAGTTCACCGCTGCACTTCATTAATCAGAACAGCAGGGTAAACGCATCAGCTTTGACTCGTCTGCCGCATTGAATCCAGAGAATTAATAAAGGATTCATGTTGATCTGCATCATATTCATGTCCAGCATCTTCCTTGCAAAAACAGCATTTTCTTGACTAAACACATTTTAACTTACTTTTGATGTCTTCAGGATTAGGTATCGACCGTCTTTATCTTGAAAGTGTCCTGCTGAAACATCTTTTCTTCTTGCTTACGATGGGAAGCACTGAGACTTGAAACAAAAGAGATTTTGAGAAGTGTCATTTTTTTTTTTTTTTTAAATGGGAGTTTTAGATCATGCATTGGAGGCTGATTATATGCTTATGGACTTATCAAATTTGACACATAAACTTTTTAGCCAGAACAACAGATTGAAAAAATATTCTAGACTACACACACATGCAAAGATTTATCCAATAAAACACTCTCTAGAATAGTTATTCTCAATCTTTTTTACTCGAAGAAATATTTTATTAACAGAAACTGAGTATTTATATATCTAATTAACCACGGTTTATTGAGTTATTTCAGAAGAATTATATGTTCTTCAATTAAAAACAACAATTATTAATGGGAAAAAAATAAATGTTTCATTAGTTTTATTTCATTATTATTTGATCATATTATATATACACTCACCTAAAGGATTATTAGGAACACCATACTAATACTGTGTTTGACCCCCTTTCGCCTTCAGAACTGCCTTAATTCTACGTGGCATTGATTCAACAAGGTGCTGAAAGCATTCTTTAGAAATGTTGGCCCATATTGATAGGATAGCTTCTTGCAGTTGATGGAGATTTGTGGGATGCACATCCAGGGCACGAAGCTCCCGTTCCACCACATCCCAAAGATGCTCTATTGGGTTGAGATCTGGTGACTGTGGGGGCCATTTTAGTACAGTGAACTCATTGTCATGTTCAAGAAACCAATTTGAAATGATTCGAGCTTTGTGACATGGTGCATTATCCTGCTGGAAGTAGCCATCAGAGGATGGGTACATGGTGGTCATAAAGGGATGGACATGGTCAGAAACAATGCTCAGGTAGGCCGTGGCATTTAAACGATGCCCAATTGGCACTAAGTGGCCTAAAGTGTGCCAAGAAAACATCCCCCACACCATTACACCACCACCACCAGCCTGCACAGTGGTAACAAGGCATGATGGATCCATGTTCTCATTCTGTTTACGCCAAATTCTGACTCTACCATCTGAATGTCTCAACAGAAATCGAGACTCATCAGACCAGGCAACATTTTTCCAGCCTTCAACTGTCCAATTTTGGTGAGCTCGTGCAAATTGTAGCCTCTTTTTCCTATTTGTAGTGGAGATGAGTGGTACCCGGTGGGGTCTTCTGCTGTTGTAGCCCATCCGCTTCAAGGTTGTGCGTGTTGTTGCTTCACAAATGCTTTGCTGCATACCTCGGTTGTAACGAGTGGTTATTTCAGTCAAAGTTGCTCTTCTATCAGCTTGAATCAGTCGGCCCATTCTCCTCTGACCTCTAGCATCAACAAGGCATTTTCGCCCCCACATGACTGCCGCATACTGGATGTTTTTCCCTTTTCACACCATTCTTTGTAAACCCTAGAAATGGTTGTGCGTGAAAATCCCAGTAACTGAGCAGATTGTGAAATACTCAGACCGGCCCGTCTGGCACCAACAACCATGCCACGCTCAAAATTGCTTAAATCACCTTTCTTTCCCATTCTGACATTCAGTTTGGAGTTCAGGAGATTGTCTTGACCAGGACCATACCCCTAAATGCATTGAAGCAACTGCCATGTGATTGGTTGATTAGATAATTGCATTAATGAGAAATTGATCCTAATAATCCTTTAGGTGAGTGTAATATATATAAGAAATACATTTCAAAAACGTATGTTTTGTTTTATTCATTTAAATACTTGAGGCCCCCTTGGAAGTTTGCGGAGACCCCCCTATATTTGAAAACCACTGAACAAGAATGTCTATAACGATATCCCTCCCCCTTAATCACAGTAACTGCCTGTCTCTGACAAGCAATAGCCTAGTATAGCAAATCATGGTTCGGTGTGCCTTCGGTTGCACTCATAATTTATTCTCATTTTTCAGGCCATCAAGAAGTGTGGCTAAAATTCATTCATTTTGAAGAGACTTCATTGCTTTAGTCCATAGTACTTGTCAAGGGTGGTTTGGACAAAAAAAAAAAAATTTGGAACAAAAGGAATCTGTGGTATCTTGACTGATATTAGCATATTTATATTTGTATAAATCAATGTCATTTCAAACCTGTGGATTTTAAAAGCATTTCATTTCACCTAACCAATTTGTGAATGATGACTGATTTTTTTTTAAACATTGGTGTTATTTTGGACTTCATATTTCCATTAACTCAATTACACTTCTGCTAACAGGGCAGTGGCAGCGATGCTAATGCAATGCTGAGCACACGTCAGCAGAACATTATGCATGTGCCCGATTTACGGCAACTGCCTTCATTACGCAAAACCTGATTAAATGTTCCCTGTAGGCCGAGGTAATGATCCCTCACCCATTGTTATTCATATTCGCTAAGGGTTCAGGGCTAAGCAGCTCCTTGTATCTCCACTCTGGGCTCTATTAATAATGTCTATTCACAGCCGTAAGTTCAGCATTCGTAAATGACACCTGGGGGTGCCAGCAAATGGTGCGCGATTGCAGATGAGGCCTGGTCTTGAGTCTATTAATGTCCATTTGTTTGTGTGTTTGTCTTTGCGTGACAAGTGGACATATGTTATCTAGCATTTCTAGCAAAGGCCCAGATTGCCCTTGCTAATGCTCAGATGCTCCCCAAAGAATCACAATGCACATATTTACATAATGCTGTAATGTAAAAACAATCAAACGTGCGGGGAGGAAGGAGAGAGGGAGGGAGGATGCGCCAGGAAGGAGAAGGTGAGGCAAAATTTCTCTCATTCTCACTACAGCAAACGAATGTTGCTGATTACCACTGATGGCGTCACACCTCTTTCAAAATAGTTTGTTGTCAAAACTATTGAAATTGTGTTGTCAGTAAAAATGCTTTTCACAATGGACAGCCGAGCTAATTGGACCTAAAGGGATTAAGAGAGGTTTTGATGAGCTGAACACAATGTTCTTGTTTTGTTTAGTTAAAATTAGAAACTGTAGGGCCTAACATGGACAAAATGCACCACCTGAAGTTTGAAAGTTTACAGGTAAAACTCGGCCAACAGACCTTTAACATTGACCCGTTGTATTCAAACCAGAATTTTTTATTTTTCATAACAATTATCAATTAATAATTGGCCAGATCACTAGTTCAATGCATGTCAACATAGAAATGCACCTTTCAAGAGCCCCCACCTATAAATATGGTTCTTTAACATGCAAATAAAGTATTTCTAATTACATTGCAAGCAAAGAAAATTTTGGAATAAATAAAAAAATATTCATATTTCTATGTAGTTTTTATTTCTTATGGCTAAAGTATATTTTGTCCAAAGTTTTGGGTTACTAAGAGCTATTTTACTAAAAATTAACTCAGCAAGGAGGCATTGACAGTAAAGACATTAACATTTTTACAAAAGTATAGTTTCCACAAACATATTAAGCAGCATTACTGTTTTCATCATTAATAATAATAAGAAATGTTTCTTGAGCACCAAATCAGCATATTAGAATGATTTCTGAAGGATCATGTGATGCTGAAGACTGGAGTAATGATGCTGAAAATTCAGCTTTGCCATCACAGGAATAAATTACATTTTAAAATATATTAAAATACAAAGCAGTAATTTCACATTATTACTGTTTTAGTGTATTTTTGATCAAAGAAATTCAGCATTGATGAGCATGAGAAACTTCTTTCAAAAACATTAAAAATCTTACCGACCCCAAAACTTTTTAACTGTATATACCTCTCAAGTTCCACAACCCCAGTTTGTCACAATGGAGTTTCAATGTTCTTCAGTCATTAACATCGCCATCTTTCTGCTTAATCATCTCCATACCGACGACTTTCCATCCGATGCATTCTCAAATCATCTTTCCTGGTTCAATACCTCCCCAGACCCCCAGCATGCAGACAATCAAGTGTTTTCTGAATCACTCGGCCCACTGCCTGATAAATTATTCAACTGGATATAAGTAGACACTAAAAATTTAATGATTTGCCGAGTTGGATTCTGTAGAACAAACCCGAATACGAAGACAGGATCGATGTGGCCAGGATCTTAATATTTTACTATAACGGCACAGCTGGGTTGTTTTAATAAAAGCCTTTTGAAATATCGGCCCTTATAAGCAGATTTACTGATTTGTAATACTGTGAGCAGATGAATAAAAACTCGGTTGAAAGTGATATATACATGTTCTAAGGTGAAAGTTATGTTCCTATGAATATAAATGCATTAACAAGCTGTATGGTAAGGCAGTCTGAATCGCTGTATGAAGCTGCATAAATAAATAAACACTCAATCTTCCATTCATCATCTTGGAAATGAAAGGTAAATTTAGATTTAATATGGGGTTGTGATTCACACACCTGCTGAACCCACATATCAACACAGCCACACAAGGCAGTGTGATTTGGAGTGTGAAGAAGCACTTTACACACTTACACACACACACACACACACACACACAAATGTATGTTTGTTTTTCTAACATGGTGGTGACCTGCCTTTGTCTTTTTAGACTTAGCTTTCAATCCCCTAACCTAAACCTAACCTTTTTGCAATTTAGATGAAAACATTTAGTATGTTGTATAGCCACCATTCCTTACATTTCAGCGTTGGTTGTATAAGTCGTACATTACAGTAAACATTTACATGTTTCAAGGACAAAGAGACATTTAGGCAACTCTGGGGTCAGTTGCATAAATTTGACTGTGTCTTAAGAACTAGTATGACCAACTAACAGGTTAAGGGTTGCTAACCTGCTCAAAATCTAGTCAGAATACAGAACGCATCTCATGCTTAAATTAAATACACCAAACTCTTGAGATCAGATTCTAAAACCACAGTGAAATTCTATGATTCCTACATTTGACGTTCCATATATTCTATGTGGAATTTAAACACGATGTACAACAGTGGTTAGTGGGTAATAGACAGGGTCAGAAACTAAAACTAGCTGTGCAAGAATTGAATGAGTAGAGAACAACTCCCAAAAGCTCCAAAACTTGAAATAGCGATAACATAAAATATATAAACCAGATAATTATGTAAATGTATTTAGCAGAGTGATCATTTTATGATATTTCTTGCATTATTTCCTTTTGACTCTTACTTTTTGCATTAACTTTATATTTGATGTGGATTCAGATTGAGATTGATACTTTCATTCATTTGACATAAGTATGTGATTTATTTCTTATAATATTTTTAAAAATTCCAAATATTGCTTCTTAATGAAATGGTCAATTTTCATCTTCACAAGTTGCAGGTTTGTTTTGGTATTAATAAACATAGCTCAAGCAACATAAATATGAGCTCATTTGAAATTAATCTACGGTATTGGAATACAGACCATGTTTTGCGTCAAGCAGAGCATAGAAATATCATAATATTGATAAAAGTAAAGGTCTGGACTGAGGTATCCTGTTCTTTAGTCTGTGGTATTGGAAATCTATGCCATTTCATTACACCATTTTACCTGCAAATCTCTACTGCCCCAAATGAGCTCTAGACACTGGATGACATTAGCACATAATGTACCATATAATGGTCAGTAATGGATGTGGCAATGTATTTGGTCTTGGTGGAATAGATAGCTGTTGATTATTGCTGCTGCAGAGAAAGTACAGATACTTGCTACTGCCAATACATTCACAGAGATTGCTGTGAGCATGTAAGACATGCTGCTGCAGCACATATAACAAACATGAAATAACCCCCATAGCAGATCAATATAGTTGGAGCTGGGGAAGGTTGAGGGTTTCTGAAAGCTCACTGCAGACTGCTAACAGCATACAATGCCATTGCCAAGTTTTCGAAATGTTGAGCAGCAAGCTCATTGGCTGCTGATGCCACAGTGACCAATCAGCTGCGCTATGTAGATGACGATGTGATCGCTATCAAACTGATTAAAGACCTATCAGCCTGCGCCATCTAGAGTTTCATGACAGAGCTTTGTATTTCTGCATGTTTGCGCACAAGTTTGATTGACAGTTCCCTTTATTTTCCCTGTCCAATCCATTTCTTCCTTCTTCCACCAATATCTCAGGTGCCTGATCACTTCCTCTCACCTGCGAACTTACGCAGAGGTGCAAATCAAGCAATAACTGCAAAGTGAAACTGCAGCCCTACATGGATCAATGGCCAATTTTTGTAAACCTAAACACGTAGCTCCAGAGTCAATTATAGAAAGGACAAGACATGCCCACCCTCAAGAGCCTGGCCTTCAGACCACATTCCACCTTACATTCCCTCCTGCAATGTTACGCCCGCGCATCCTCCATCCAAAAACAACACCGAACACCTCTCCCACACAACAACACAGTGACTGTGCAAAAGCAAATGCTGGTGACGCAGTGAGAAATGACCGTGCTAATAAAGGCGTTTGTGCTTCCATGCTTTGTATTCAAGATTGCTTTTTGTTTTAAACGCTTAAATAATGCTGTATATGCTGTAAATATAATTGTGCATGCAGAACAGATTTGGTCAACACTCTCAGAAGCAAGAAACGGTTGACAAATAAGTGCTGAGCGCAAGAGCTCTCTTCTGGACCTGCAAGTCAACACTCACTGTGAATCAATAAGAGAAACAGAGCTTACTTTCCCCATTTATTACTCCAAGAGGCGATAAATTACAGAACAGCACTTCACACCACAGCTAATAAGTTCAAAACAAGGGAGTTAGCAACTTTCCAAGGCATTATCATATTCTGTTACAAATCCGAGCTATTGACATAATTGGGCAGCTGAACACTGTGGCAATCCACACATTCAGTGCCATGTCAGCCGAACTGCATGCAAAGAGACTTAAAGTAATAAGGTCTCCGGTGGATTCAACCTGTGAGAGAGCTGCCCTATAGGATCCATCATTTTGAACTTCACAGTAAGCAGAATTGCAGAGGTAAATGCCCTGTGTGTGTGTGTGTGTGTGTGTGTGTGTGTGTGTGTTGAAAAGCCAATTCACAATGAGTTTGTGATGTAGGGCGGGACTTGATTTTGTCCATCAGGAATTGATTGCATCATTATTGTTTCCAACTGATGTGATGTCATGTGAGTGACAGGTTGTCCCGCCAGTAAACACATCATCAGAGAAGAGAAGTCGCTGCAAGAGGAAGTTAGTTCAATTAAAGATTACAAGGGCACATGTATTAAAAATAATAATAAAAATGATGATGTGCATAAATTATTGATAATAAATACTGCAATATTCCATTAAAAATAAGAAATGTCATATAAAAATAAATAAAAATCTGGATTTTTTTTATGTGGTCTCAGAAATTGGGACCCCACTCTCCTGTCCCTATCAGGAGAACAAAGATTTAATGCGGGGGCCAGGGGGATTGATGTGGACTATTTGTACAGACCATTATGTCTGTCGTTCTTTCTTTCCCTCTCACTTTTAGCCCCCTCGCTCTTCCTTCATGCCCTGTCATTACTTGCAGAGCAAGAAATGTCACAGTGGGGCACTGATGTCAGAGTGGTACAGTCCCCTCCTGAGCGTTAAATTAAGCATTCACACCAAAGAGAGACAGAGAATGACCCTTTTAGTTCTACTGTAGACATGTGACCACACGGTCCCATCTGCAGATCTGTTATTCTGTTTCGTCCCACTCTTTCGAACCTAAATCTTCTAAAGAAGTCTACCACTGAAATGACCTTTAAAACTGAGTTATAATCAACTTTTAATTTGAATGGTTTTGTCTCTCTCCCTATATAGGTTTCTATGGTTGTTATTAATGTGTTCTGTGTGGTTTTTAGCACATATTGGTTGCTGGTTGCTTAGTGTACTCAAGTTATGTCAGAAAGATTATACAAGTCGACTGCACATGAACGCCACCACAGCCATAATGATAAGTGGAAAACTGTATTTGTTAAAATAAATGAATAGAATAGAATATTTAACCATTCAGTTATAGCACCTTCATTTATAATAAAAACATAAAAAAGCAAAAACACACCTGATGTGCATTCTTTACATTTTGTAGAAATATTGTTTAAAAAAAATTGTATGCTGAATTTTTTGTAGAAAAGGTAGGTATGTCACCATTGATTTGATTGTGTCTGGCATCATATTACGACTTCCCAACTAGATACAAACTTCCCAGGAGGACCTGAAGTCAGAAGAACCCACCCCTCAAGTCTAATTTCTGGTCCCTCTGGTTGCTCAATTGAATCTGTGAGATTTTTTTCACCTCTTTTATCATTCAGCAGGTGAAAATCATCTGGTTGCTTAAAAATGACAGAACATCAACAAGTTGCATGATTTGGCATCACTATTAAGTTAAGTCGTTTTGAAAAAATCCTTAACCCTAAGATACACAATATAGTGTCCGGTTCTCCAATCTATCAGTTCCTCCTCAGTTTCGGTTGACAGCTGCAAATGCATGGGAAAGACCAGTCTTTGGCCCCCTTTCTGACATGTGACAAAGACACCATACGCAAAGTATTTTCGCCCTTTGTGAATGAGAGATAATTTTTGCACCTGTTCGCCACAGGACTTGCGGGGGAGGAAGGCACAGACGGAGAGGGGGAAAAAGCGGAGGGAACATAGAACGGAGGAAGAGAGGGAGAGATAATAGGAGATGAGAAGCAGGCATGGCAACAGGTTACGAGGGGAAAGCAAAAGGTGCCGATATCTTAATGGTTCAGTAAATTGGCTGTTTGCTACACATCGGCCCCCAGACAGACACTCAGCGCCACAGGGCCTCCCAGAAAACACAGCAGAACAACAGAGAATTCTCCTAATTATGAGCTGATTGCACTGACAGCAATCCGTGCTCTGATTACAGCTGGAATAAATTATACAAGCCTCTATTCATGGTTAAAGGGCTTGGGTTATTTCTGTTTTCCTTCCTTCATTCCCCACCGCAGATAATGCCTGCCTGACTGTGTTTGGCAAAGATCACACTTAATGGCTGATTTGGTGATGCCAACATTTTGTGTTGCCGTTTTTAGATTGATCTAATTTTGAATCATAAAGGTAAACAGTTGTTTCCTTTGGCAGTTTGACTAATGAAACAGTTATATCTGTCAAATGCAAGACAAAAAGAAAAAGTGCTTGAATTAACATGAAATTATGAGCATTATATTGAAGAAGGTATTCGGGAAGCCCTACAAATGTGGTTCTCAGCCTTTTTTACTTCAAGGCCCCCATTGTCAAAGGCAATATTTAAAGGCCCCTACTACAAAATGTGTATATATTCATTATAAATAATAGCAATCATCATAATTCTGCTTACAGTTGAAGTTGTGTGGTTTTTTTGATGGTGAAATATTTTGTCCTAAATTAACATCCAAAGATGTTGCTAAAATATTAAATCTTGATAAAAGTGACTTAAATGGTCTCAGAGTGCACTCTGGTGGTTTTGCCTTCATTCAAGAGTCAAGTCAAGTCACCTTTATTTATATAGCGCTTCTTACAATACAGACTGTTTTAAAGCAGCTTTACAGTGATAACAGGAAAATAATGCAACAAAGTTTGTTTCTAGACAATAGCGTAATAGTCCAGCTTAAGTTCAGTGATGGTTCATTTTTGTTGTAAAAAAAGTTATTAATTTAGTTTAATAAATTAGAAAGGAGAAAACTGTGATGTCATTGTCCAGCTCAGTTCAGTTCTCATATAATGGTGTCAATGCAGGCAGATCAATACCGTAATATATTAAATGTCCCCAACTAAGCAAGCCAAAAGCCAAGATGACAGTGGCAAGGAACCAAAACTCCATCAGGTGACAGAATGGAGAAAAGTGTTTTGGCCTGATGTATAATAAGCAAAGCGCAATCTGTTTTCTCAGTTCACTGCATTAATCTGTTTAACTCTGCGAAGGCAAAAACAAACTGTGACTGGTCTCTTGGTCTATCTTTGCCATGTAAGTGAGTGAAGCGTCCATTATTCCTCCCTCGGTGGCTTCAACTCATGAGCTCCTCACTGGCCTGACAATTACCATGAATTATCTTCACTTTCAGACAATCAATTAAGAGAATTATTGAACTCCTCTGAAACCTTATCGGTTCTCCCCAGCAGGGCAGCACAGTGAAGATAGATCGCAGATTGTGAAACCTCTAAAGACTGACTCTTTATCACTTTGCGTACCACCGCATGGGCCTGCAGTCACTCTCTGCCACAATAGGCTGAACTAAACAACCTTTAAACTAAAGCTTTATGCAATAAACTTAAGTGGACTTCAGGTCCGCTGCCAACAACAAAAGATGCCATAGTGGATTGAAATTATATCTAGGCTATTATACAATTTCCCGAGTGATTAAAGGGCATTTTAATACAGTAGCTTGCATTAACTGGATTAGATGCAGATAATAACCAAATTAAATACATTGTAGAAAAGCTAGTTTGTGTCTTGGAATAATCTGACATTCGGTTAAACACAAGCAAAAGCACAATGTTGTCATTTCAATCGCATGCACCATCAGTCATTCACACAGCAACTCAAAAATGATCATTTACTGCCATCTAGTGACACACATCAATCAAACAGACGAGGTGAAACATTTGTGATACCATATTGCCCTCTTATGGATGTTTTTTACTCTTAACAACGGATATTTAACCCTTTTATCGTTTTGGCTCATCTCCAAAAGACTCGTAACAACTTTTTAACGAAAAGGAAATCAAAAGTACTCACCAAATGTGGGATTTTTATAGATAAAACGACGTATCCACATCCAATCTCGTCTTTGTCCTTCCATCACACACAATCAAGGTTCATCAAGGCTTAATTGGAAACAGGTGAATGAGTTTTTTTTTGTTTTTTTGAGAGAACTTTTATTTTGCATTAGTTTTCATTTTAAATGTCTCGTAGAAAATCAAGAAGCCAAGTTAAAAGCAATGTAGTTTAATAGATGTACACGAAAAACAGGATGTTTTGCCATCCATTATCTTTTAATTATTCTGACATTACAGAAAACATTTTATGAACATTAACAATAAAATATATTTTATTCCAGAAATAAAAATAAATGCAGTAATATATATATATATATATTTATTTATATATATATATATATATATATATATATATATATATATATATATATATATAATACATTTATATATACATAAATTATTTTGAATAATTTGGTAATTTGACAAAATAATCAAAATATATCAATATATATTAATTCTATATTCTATATTAATTCTATCACTCTCTCTGCTCTCCACCTGTAGCTGGTGTGTGGTGAGCCGTTGTACTGTGGCTGCCGTTGCATCATTCAGATGCTGCACACTGGTGGTGGTTGAGGAGAGATTCCCTGATACGATTGTAAAGCACTTTGGGTGTACAGTAGTACATATGAAAGCACTATATAAATGCCTCATTCATTCATTAAAAACCTATGATAAAAATGCAATAAATAATAAAAATGATTTTTTTTATTGAATCTTGAATTTGTTGTTCTCTATTGCACCATATCCAATAAACAATTGTATTAATTTAAAAATTAAATGTGAATATATATATATATATATATATATATATATATATATATATATATATATATATATATACTATATATAAAATAAACTTATAAATACATTATTTGTTTGAAATGGTTTGGTAATTTGTCAAATTAATTTAACAATATATATTTCTATTTTTTATTATCTGTTGTACCATATTTTAATAAACCTAATGAACTTTAATGCACCGTGCATGTGAATTTTTTTTTCAGTTTCATATTAGAATCAATTTATAAATAAATAAATTATTTTGAATAATTTGGTAATTTGACAAAATAATCAAAAAATATTTATTTATATTTTTAATTCTCTGTCGAACCATATTTTAATGTACTCTGCATGAAAAAAAAAAATTCCACAGTTTCATATTAACAAAAAATAAATAACCATATCTAATAAAACAATATTTTTAAACACAAATTTAATCATTTATTTACAATTACATGTGAATTGTTCACTGTCTTTTACTCAGTTACATATACACACACAGAAAAGCTTTTGCCTATATATATACTGTGAAAAAAATATATCTATATGTATATATATTAATATCAATTTATAAATACATTAATTATTTCGAATAATTTGGTAATTTGACAAAATAATCAAAAAATATTTATTTCTATTTTTAATTCTCTGTCGAACCATATTTTAATGTACTGTGCATGAAAAAAATATTTTTCCACAGTTTCAAATCAACAAAAAATAAATATGCCAGGCCCAAGAAAACTGTCTATTTCCCGTGCACTTCTTTGAAAGTGTAGTGTGTACTCTGTGCTGCACTATCATGTAGCGTAGTTCAGGCTCTAGTCTGTAGAATGAGAGAGAGGGAGGGGCGGGGTTTGTTCTGTGCACTTCGCTCGGGGCCGCGCATCAGCCGCTGAGCTGAGCCCAGGACGCGCGCACTTGCTGCTCGTTCTTTGTCCTCCATTGCAGCTGGTGTTCGCAGCTCCGCCGCACAGCGCAGGCCCGAAGTAGCGCAGCCGCTCTGAGGTTAGTGCCCTACCGCGCAATCTCCAGCCATTTCAGCCCCGGCGCAGCCGCACCAAACAACCCGGCAGCGTTTGTCTTTCACACACTCAGATGCAGATCGCGACGATGCGAAACAGAACTCGGGACGATATCGAAAGCATTTACCAGGATCGCAATTATTATTTACCCCGCTCAAATTTGGGGCAAAATAATCATGGCGCTGTCGCAGGCCTTTGGCCTACTGAATTTAGATGTGCAATCGTAATCGCTCTTGTTTTGTCCAGATGCTAAATGGGTTTTCAGTGCTTGAGAGCTTGTGTTTATATGCTCTTGTTCGGGGAATCGGATTTGAATGCATGTTTCATGGCATATTAGCACAGAAGTGTTATCGATCAGTCGAGTGTTTAAATCGCTT
This sequence comes from Squalius cephalus, assembly GCF_949319135.1. Taxonomy (NCBI): domain Eukaryota; kingdom Metazoa; phylum Chordata; class Actinopteri; order Cypriniformes; family Leuciscidae; genus Squalius; species Squalius cephalus. The sequence goes on from NC_137125.1 coordinate 43,897,262, forward strand.
TTTACAGAGTCGAAAACGGTGCCCGGCTAAATTTTATTTATAAGATAATTTCAGATGTTTTGAAGCTCGTCTGATTTTTTTACTGTCGTGTATGAAATAGCAGTTTGAAAAGGCTTCAGTGTTTAATGTTTCACTATTACAGTTCGCTCGCTTTACACGTATTATTCACAGTTTGAAAATAACCGCCATTTATGTGTTTGTTATTAATGCTGGACATCATTAACGTTAGTCTATATCGATTCAGTCATTTCAGATATTTAAACCTACCTTTTATGGTGGCTATTATTGGTTGTTGACGTGTCTTTTGATATTTGGAAACGTTTTTGGTGATTTGGGCATATCATTTGTACCGTTTCCAGAACAGTAATAGTGTCAGGGCCATTGAATATAATGATGATGATGCAGCGCGACGCGAGCTGGTGTATTTATCTATGTGGATCATTCGTAGCACCTACGTCATCCTAAATAATTCCTACATACGTTTTTATTTTATTTTATTTTTTAAATAAGAACGTTTTAATAATTTTAATCCATACTCCTTGCTGTGAGAGAAATGTCATTAGAATATCTTATTATTCAATAAAACTTAATTAAAAAATGTTCTCTCTCTGTGTCATTGGGTTTGTCATTGATAAAGCTTTGATTTCTTCCTGTTAATAATTCCTGAGGTCTTTATTTACATGATTGTACATTGCTAAATTGTAATACGCACAGCAAAGGTATATGCTGTTAATCATTTTGAATGCTAACATATCCTTTTGGGTAAATACAGAAAGCAGTCAGTCGTACAGACTACAGTCAAAACATTGTCACTGTAAATATATATATAACGTTATATATATAATTTTTTTTAAAACATTTTGATAAACAATATCATTTTCTCATATATATATATATATATATATATATATATATATATATATATATATATATATATATGAGAAAATTATATTGTTTATATGTGATTAGTGCCCCCTACAGGAGTGATGTTTAAAGCAATAAAAATAGGTGCAGTGCTTTATGAAAATGGTTATTAGATAACTTTTGTGTGTATAAAAAGGAGACCCTTTTCCTACACATTAAGTGTAAACTACTTAGGATAAATAGCATATACATTTACAAATGTCAAATTTTGGGGGGCTGATTCTGATCACTTAATGACATTGAGATCACACTTTAGTGGCCCAGTTTACCTGGATTCACCCCAGATTAAATGTTTTGTCATGATGTTTCAGTATAAAAGCATATCTGCCAACACTATACTAATAGAATACCATGTAAGTCTGATTCACATTACATACTAGTAAAAAGGGATTTTGGTAGCTAATATAAGACAATGTAATAAGATGATTCCTCCTCACATTTTTGAGTGCACATTTTATATGCAAATGCTTATACAAATTAAAATACACTTACGCACACATATATATTTGAGTACTTGGGCCACCTCAAAATATTAGGTCAATAACTCTCACCCTGACCTAATCTATTAATGTGAGCAAACCAGTTACTTGTGGAATGTGTGTGTGCTAATATACTGTTTATGTGTGTCTCAGTGTGTTTGAGAGAAACTGTATCGGGTGATGGAAGACCACACGGTGCATCAGACAGAGCACATGACCACTATCGAGGCCCATGCCGTCTCACAGCAGGTCGGGCAGGTGCATGTCGCCACGTACACAGAGCACGGCATGCTGAGCGCTGATGAGGATTCGCCCTCCTCACCCGACGATGACGCTTATGATGACTCTGACATCCTCAACTCAACTGGAACAGATGAGGTCACTGCACATCTGGCTGCTGCAGGTCGGTTCCAGCACATTGTTATTGTGTACTGACTGTGACTAGTGGTTATTACACTGGCCACTAGATGGTGAACTTGAACCATAAATTGGCTGCTGTCTTCTAGCTTAAGATGGCATGGTGCTAGCAATGTCAGTCATTGCTTCAATTCCCAGTGAATACACAGACAGCGTATATCCTGAATGATGTAGAATGTCTAAAAACAGCTGATTTTATGCCCCTAATTCTTTTTCAGGACCTGTTGGCATGGCAGCAGCCGCCGCTGTAGCAACAGGGAAGAAACGTAAACGGCCACACATCTTTGAATCAAACCCTTCAATCCGTAAAAGACAGCAGACCCGCTTGCTTAGGTGAACTATATTCACAGTATTGTTCAATGAATTGGTATTAAGTATCAGTGGTTTCTACAACATAACAGGTTCTGCACTCATAAAACGAGGCATTGGAAAGTTTGTAAGAACTTCAGGAGTTTATTTAAATAACACTTGACAACTTAGTGTTAACTAATAATTGTTGCAAACTGGTTCTACCAACAAAATATGAGTGCATTCCTGGAACTGGGTGTCGTTACACTACATCATTATGCATCGCTTTCTGCTAGAACTTTTACGGGCTTTTCCCAAATCACGGAAGTGACCTCGACGTTGGGGTTAGCTGTAGCGTAAGCCATCAGGCAAGTGTTATTTAAATAAACTCCTGATGTACTTACAAACTTTCCAATGCCTCGTTTTATGAGTACAGAACCTGTTTGTACTACTGTAGAAGTTTGGTACCATTCTGGGCATTATTAGTGGGGTAATTTATGAGATGCATCATAGGATCCATTAGCGCCTGCACTAAGCCATTCGGCTGATATCTCTAAATAAGCTCTAACTTTAATAATGTTCGACCAAGGGGAAAAAAGCTTCGGGGGGGGTTTGGCTCGAGGTCATGGTGCAAAGGACCCTAGGTTGAAATTACTCCGAATCATCCCTTTAATATTAACTAAGACTAATAAATGCTGTAGAAGTATTGTGCATTGTTAGTTCATGTTAACTAATGTAGTTAACAATTAAACCTTACTGTAAAGTGTTAGCATGATTTTTCCGAATTGTAGTTAACAATAACAACACTGACTCTTACTATGTCTGCAGGAAGCTGAGAGCGACTCTAGACGAGTACACGACACGGGTTGGCCAGCAGGCTATTGTGTTGTGCATCTCTCCCTCTAAACCGAACCCTGTGTTTAGAGTATTTGGAGCGGCACCATTGGAGAATGTGGTGAGTATTTTTACCCTGCATTTCCTCTTCATAGCATTTGCACTGTTTCTGATTTGACCCTTGTTTTGTTTTGATGTCCTGTGATCAGGTGAGGAAATACAAAAGCATGATTCTGGAGGATCTGGAAAACGCCCTGGCTGAACATGCGCCCCCTGGTGGTGGGGAGCTCACCTCTGAATTGCCTCCACTGACTATTGACGGCATACCAGTGTCTGTGGACAAGATGACACAGGTGGGCACCAGGTGGCGCTATGAGCCAGGAATTTTCTGCTTTGCCATGCAAATGAGCTTTTTCTGGACTCTTGCAGCAGCATTTAAGTCGTCTTCACTTCAACCACTACAGGGCTTTAGCACAGGTTACCTTTACTTTTGGCCTGGTGTAAGACCACATAACCAGTACAGCCACTTCATTTACCAGCTAGCCCATTACTCACTACCCCACATGCTGTGTGCTGATAGCTGATGTCCCTCAGGATAGACACACCTTGCTTGGGTTGTGGCAGTTGGAGGCAGGTCTGTGCAGGGATCATCAGGTGAGCTTGTACGCGCGAGTAATTATCCGGCACATCGTGCCCGAGCACAGGGGTTTCTGATTGGCTCCCAAGTGGATTAAGAGCAGAGCAGGGGGAGGGAATGGGCAGCTGATCGGTGTGTTTGGGGCGTGAGATTCCTCTTAATTCCTTCGCCATGTAATTAGACCATCTGCACAAACACAAGGAAGAGCCTACAACTCATGATGCCACTGTGGACAATCTGTTACATGACTTTGAACCCTGTACTTAACATCAGTATTAAGTTCAGGTTTTAGCTGTTATCAAGATTTATTTTTGTTTATTGAGATTTTTAAATTGTTTTATAATATATTTACACTACTGGGCAAAAGTTTGGAATTATTACTATTTTTAATGTTTTTGAATGAAGTCTCTTATGCTCATTAAGCCTGCATTTATTTGATAAAAAAACAGTAATATTCTGAAATGTTCTTACAGTTTAAACTAATGGTTTTCTATTTGAATATACTTTCAAATATAATTTATTCCTGTGATGCAGAGCTGAATTTTCAGCATCATTACTCTAGTCTTCAGTGTCTCATGATCCTTCAAAAGTCATTTGAATATGCTGATTTATTATCAATGTTAGAAACAGTTTTACTGCATAATATTATTTTATAACCTTCTTTGATGATGAATAAAAAGTAAAAAAAAGAAAGAAACAGCATTTTGTTTTAAATAGAAATCCTTTGTAACAATATACACTACCATTCAAAAGGTTTTATTTTATATTAAAGAAATTAATACTTTTATTCTGCAAGGATGTGTTAAATTGATAATTATATTGTTAGAATTTTTTTTGCTTTGATCACATGAATAAATTATATTTTAAAGTATATTAGAATAGAAAACCATTATTTTAAATTGTAATAATATTTCACAATATTACAGTTTTTTTCTGTATTCGTAATAAAAAAATAAGAGACTTCTTTCAAAAACATTAACAATGGTAATGGTAATATACTTTATATATTAGTGTGACATGTATACATTGTGTATACATTATATAAAAAAAATTACAATAATCTTTGAGTGTACCATTTGAAATACAATTTTTTTTTAAATCCTTATCCAGCAATCACAACTGGAAGAATCTTAGAAATGAATTGGTCAAAAACTTGACTTTTCAATGAATTAGTTGTATCAGAACTTTTTCTTTTCTCCTGAAATCCTTCTCTACTAGCTGTTCGCCATGTTGTTGTCTGTCACCGTCCAATGTCAGGCTTACAGGAAGTGTTTGTGACAGTGAGAGAGTGGGAGGGAGGGAGAAGCTCTTTTGGGAACTGATTTATTCCTCCCAAGCCAAATTTAGCCTGTGATGTCGAGGTGAACAGACGTTGCTACAGAGTGCTGTGCAGTTCAATCCCTGGCCTGCCTACGGAATTACCAAGGGCACTGAGGGCACTGGGATAAACTCCACAACTCCACCCTCACCCACTGGACAGAGCTGTTGCTGGGCTAATGGACTGCCCCATACAATTCAGTGTTATTTTAAAAAGTCAATGGACTCATTCAGGCAAAAAAAAAAAAAAGCCCCTTGATTGTCATGTTAATACCTTAACAATTCCTTACTAACACTTTTTTAGATTACGACTTTAAGCCCGTTAAAATACATTTCAAATCTAACCAAAAGCAATATGGCATCATTGCAAAATTTGTTACTGAATTTTCAATAGTTTTTTTCCCCCTTGCATTTATTATTTCTATTTCTTGGTTTCATTGATTTGTATTTATACAGATTTTTTAAATTTATTTTCCTTTCATATATTTAACCATTCATTGCCATCTTTAAACTTTAAAGAGACAGCACTGCCTTTTTTTTATATACATTAATGTGGTATTTATGTGTCTTCAGCGTCATATGAACCTTCAGAAATCATTATAATATGCTGATTTGTTGCTCAAGAAACATTTTTTTTTTATCAATATTGAAAACATTTGTGCTGCTTAATATTTTTCTGAAAACCGTAATGCATTTTTTCAGGACTCTTTGATGAATAGATGGTTCAAAAGAACAGCATTTATTTTAAATAGAAATCTTTTTTAATCAATCTTACTGACCCCAAACTTTTGAACAGTAGTATACCAACCTTAAAAGTGTTAATTAATTTACTTGTTGTCTACATAATCTATAGTGCAGTGGTGTATGTTCCATCTTCTCAATCTCCTGCAGTCAGTGTGCAGTGGAGCCTCACCCATAGATTAATCTTTAAATAGAAACCTAATAGTCTACTTTTAGCTTTTCACAAGCTATACGTGTCGGCAGACTGTCTGTACTCAGTTGCAGAAGGAAGGGGAAAATCAATGGCTTGCTGTTTCCAAACTCTCCTCACACAAATTTAATTTTTCCAGAGGCCGTCGTGCGCTCTGCCACTCCCAGTTTAAAATCTCCCACAGTGATTGTGCGCTCTTTGTTGCTTTTTCAGGCCCAGCTCAGAGCGTTCATTCCAGAAATGCTAAAGTATTCCACAGGCCGTGGGAAGCCTGGCTGGGGGAAAGAGAGCTGCAAGCCCATCTGGTGGCCGGAGGACATTCCTTGGGCCAACGTACGCAGTGACGTCCGAACAGAGGAGCAGAAACAGAGGGTAGTGTTGGGGGCTCACACTAGGACTGGGGCATAAAGAAGTAACACTACAGAATATTTTTGACCAACAATATATAGAATATGGTTAAAATTCAAAACTAAATGTATATATTTGCTTAAGATGGTAAAACATTATATTAAAGTGTGTAGAATTATATATCATTCATTATATATTCATATAGAAAAATACAGTATAAATTTAGGTTAAAATAAGAATGTAATATTTAATCATTTTAATTTATTAAAATATAGAACAATTACAATATACAGTACTAAAGCAGCAGTATTTACCAACATATATTTTTACTAAAACATTTAATTCTATGATAAATGCTACACAAGATGACAAATGAATTGTTGAATCAGCCACACCATAGTTTTGTCAGCTTTCCACAAAATGGCATCTGAGTTGAAGCAAATGAGCTAGAGTTTGCATCATCTTGATTTATCGAGGGCTTATTTCCGTTGGAAACAGGTGTCATGGACGCAAGCCCTGAGGACTATCGTTAAAAACTGCTATAAGCAGCATGGGAGAGAGGACCTGCTCTACGCCTTTGAGGACCAGATCACCCCACAGCAAGTTGCCACAACAGCCACTCACAGCATTGCACACCTAGTGCCGTCACAGACCGTAGTGCAGACGATCAGTAATCCTGATGGAACCGTCTCGCTCATACAGGTGAGCTCAGGTCCCAGTTGTGGGAACAACTACACGGTTGTTTTTGACTACAGTATATACAAGATCCACTGGAGGACTTCATTTAGAGTAGAGGGAGATCATAATATAAAAAAATAACTAATATGTACTATTTAAGTCAACATGACATCAAATATTTACCATTTACTGCCTTAATACACGTAATTGGTCTGATTGTGTATAAACGTGTGTATATGTATGTGTGTCCTAATCCTATATATATATATATATATATATATATATATATATATATATATATATACATATATATATACATACACAAATTAAAATCACACTAATCAAATAAATGCAGCCTTGATGAGCATAAGAGACTTTTTTCTAAATCATTAAAAAGGTTAAATTGATTAAAATGGTAATTTTTGTTATGCTGATAAGATTTATAGTTTTTTTAAAAGTATTAAATAAGAAAAAGTAAACATTTTCTCCAGCGGTCACATTACAGTATCCTAATGTCCAAATTTGAACTAATCAAAAGGTTGGCACTGGAGCCACGGTAGCAACACTGGCAGATGCGTCAGAATTGCCAGGCACGGTGACAGTCGCCCAGGTGAATTACTCCACAGTGACGGATGGAGAGGTAATGTCAACACACAATTCCTTATCTGAATATTCCATGAGTTTGCATCTTGTGCATGTTCTGTCCTGTCCTTACACGCACACACTGTGCTTTTAGGTCACATCTCTCCCTTCACACCTATTATTGTTATTTCGTCTCTAAGGTGGAGCAGAATTGGGCCACACTACAGGGAGGCGAGATGACCATCCAGACCACGCAAGCGTCGGAGGCCACGCAGGCTGTGGCTTCCTTAGCCGAAGCTGCGGTTGCTGCATCACATGAGATGCAACAGGGGGCAACTGTTACCATGGCACTCAACAGGTACTCATGGGAAGTAGAGGTGAAGCTGGGGTTGGGGAGAGAGAGAAAGGAAATACTGAACCGCAGCAGCTTCTAGGTGCAGGTTTAAGTCCCCAGGGTCTTATTAACAGGCCTCACCTGAGCCTGTTCTCCTGTTTATCACAAGGAGGTAGCAGCAGCAGCAGCTCAGAAATACAGCACAGCGGGAACAATTGGACCATACTCCATTCCCACAACAATTAGGCTGAGGAGGCATTGTTTTCTGCTCAACAGTCTTCATTAAAGCAGTAAAATCTACCATCAGTCTGCTTAGCACAGTCAGGACATCTACAAATGGGATCAAAAAAAGTTTATTTTCGTCTACTAAAGCCCCGTAGCACTGTAAATAGCCCTCTTTTTTGTCAGTTTCTCAAAGGGAATCGGGATAGACAGTCTTTGGACTCTATTTGGATTGGAAGCCCATTTCTGCCACATAAGAAAAAAAAAATCATGCTTTGTTTGAATTTCAAATTATAAAATAAAAACTCATGATCATGTAGTAAGTCATAATTTAGATAAATTTTGAGTTTTGTCAATTTTCTTTATCTCAGAATGTCAATTTTGGAGATTTATCTCATAATTATGACTTAGAAAGTTGAAATTGTGACATACTGTTGTAATTGACTTGCCAATTTCATCTTTTCTTGTAGTTTTCGAATGTTATGACAGACTTAGTATGTCATCCTTTTTATTTTTTATATAATTTTGACTAATTATGAAGTTAGATAAAGTCTTGTGATGAAAATGTCAAAACATTTTGTCCAAATATGACTTTTTATCTCACAATTTTGACTTGGTGTCAGTTTCAACTTTTTGTCAATTTCGAAATACTATGTCATATTTTAGACTTTCATCGGTAACACTTGGTTGTGTTAAGAATAAACCACCAATTTATCAACCATACTTTTGTTGCTTACAGTTACTGTAGACTACAACAGATTTAAACATGGATAAATGGTTATCAACAGGGTCGCTGAAAAGGACAAATGCAGAAGTTTCTTCATCTACAAGTAAGGATAAATCTTCAGCAATGCATGACATCAAAAAGACAAAAAAATAAAGGCTAAATTCTTTAGTGACAACCTAGCTAGTCTTCACATGTGTGGGAGTGGAGAACAAGCAGCTACCGCTCTGTTGCTGAAATGAAGCTTTATATTATTTAGCTTATTTTAGGTTTGCTTTACACATTATTTTACCAGATTGAGCTTTACGTCAAGCCTGGTCTCTATTTGCAACTTAGTTCTCTTCAGCCTTACATACAGTGCTTAGTAAATGTTAAACAACATCAACCTTTGCATTAGGTAAGTCACAAAGATTGTAGTTTACAAGGTCTAATTGTTATGCCAGAGTCTCTTAAGGCTTGGCCAGGCCTTGTTCTAGAGGGTGCTAAGCAACCTCAAATGAAAGCAAGAGCATCCTCAGTGGAAGCTGTAATAATAGGAAATTGGCGAAACAGAATTGGCAAATGTATTTGTGTTTGCGCTCTAAAGAGCGTCAAATGTTTCTATTTACAACGTGCTTTTTCAGTGTTGATCAATGTAGCCAATCACAGACATATCTGTTGATTTCTTGAACTCAATGGCCAATCAGGGCTGTTTAAGTTAGTCAGAATCCACTCACCACTCGAGTGTAGACACGATAGTGTAGACAGCTTCATTGATTAAATGCCACGTGCACGCTGCAAATGCGGAATTCACTCTTGAAATTGCAATGATTGACATAGTGACCATTGCAATGGACAGGACAAAAATCTGATATGTTCATTAAGGCTAGAGCACGCGATTTGATTCTGGAACCGGGCCTGGGCTTGGTAACCCATATACTTATGTGTCAGAAATGGGCGTCCGTATTTGGACATCTATCAAGAGAGCAAGAAGAACTTGTTTAGGACAGTGGTTATCTTTTTCTGGTTCCTCTTGAGTGACTTCCTGCACTAGGGGGCAGTACACACCAATTCACATCAATACATCTTAAATCCTGTATAAAGCATTGCATGTTTATGAAAGCAGGGATATTGTGAGATTATTTCCTTAATTTACATCTGTGTGTTGCAGTGAAGCAGCAGCTCACGCAGTGGCGACATTAGCGGAAGCGACTCTTCAGGGCGGAGGACAGATCGTGTTAGCGGGAGAAACGGCGGCCGCAGTAGGAGCTTTAACTGGAGTTTCGGATGGCAGTGGTATGAACCCCTGCTCTATATCACCAGCATCCACACACTCAAATACATAACAAACAGGAAAGTGTGGGGTGGGCAAACATATGATGAAACGTCCCTTTCGTCATCACTCATCTAGTATGTGAGGGAACGTATTGGTCTCATGTAAGGTGTGTTAGAGCGTGAGGAAGTCCGTGGAGGTCTATTGTAATCCCCGGGGTGTTTGTTGGACAGATGGTGACTCCAGCTTCTACACTTCTTGCTAATCCTTGCTTTGACTCAACCACTAAGCGTTCTGCATATGCACGGCATCCTCTAGTAGTGCTGCTTACACATGCATTAGAAGCCATTTTACAAACCAAGTGCAGTGCTAATGTGTACTATAGGCATTCATTACAGCGTATTGAAATGGCACTACACGTTTCCTTTTTTAGCTGCGATAAACTAGGTTAGATTGAAAAGCTAGAAAATCAACAGAAGTTTGTTTTTCTCTTCTGACCATGACATCCTTAAAGACAAAGTGAAGTGCCACTTGCAAACCATTTCCATAATGTGACGCATTTCTGTGGAAAATTGTTGCAAGAGCAAGTTGATTTTGATTTAAGAATTTTTTAGGGATACACTAATATTACAATTCTTGCCGATGCAATAGGCTGATAAATCTTTTTTTATTTTTTTTTTATGGCCAATAATATAAAAATGTCAATCTAAATACATTAACGCTTTATAATAAGCTTCCGTTTTTTAACATTAGTTAACTACATTACATTAAATACCAATGAAAATTCCTCCAAATCATTTATTAATCTTAGTTTGTTAATTTCAACATTTACTAATACATTAATAAAATCAAATGTTGTATCTGTTAATGTACAGCTAACGTGAACTAATAATAAACTAGCACCGCATTGTAAAGTGTTAATCAAAATTCTATAATAATTTAAAATAATACACTAAATAAATTAACAATAACACTAGAACCTAAAATAATTGAAAGTGAATTTATGCAATACATAAAGTACAGTATGAAAAATGGCTATTCATTTTTGAGATTTTCTAAAGATTTCATTGTCCACTGTTTCAGATCCATATTGGTTGGAGTAAGAGAAACTTGCTGAAAATAAATAAGTTACTTTTTGCCTTCATGATTTTGGCGTTCATATTAAACAAACTTAATTATAACAAATTATTCAATTCTAAAATGCATTCTTGGATGGACATTCGGTTAGTGGCGTATGCTTTGTCGGCTATAGGAACATTCAATTAAAGATTAAGATTATTTGATATCATTCGATATCTACCGATAAATCAGCTGACAATCGATATGGTGCATCTTATTTCTAATATACACTAATGATTCATTCAATAACAATAAGACCAAGAACATCCATTCAGAAAGTAAATGGGGTCCAAATTGCTTTAATGTTGATTTTAATGGGTAAAATGGTTCTACTCAAAAGTTGGTCCAATCATACCTGTCCATTTCCAAGTGACCTATCGTACCTAGTGTCCTGGCTTAGTCCATTGCCCCCATTGACCAAAAGGAAGCCCCCCCCCCCCCTCCTAACCCCCGAGGAACCCTCTTAAAGGGCTTTGATCCTCTCCATTATCAGAGCATAGTCTAATCACAGAGCCAGCTGTCAGCACTGGGAAGCCCAGTCTATAAAACACACACACAATCTCACATGACATTAAGAGAATAGACAGGAGCAAGGGCTGTATTTAAACATAAAAGCTGATTAGCAGGCATTAAAACTACAATTAAAGACATGGGCGTCAGGCCTTACCCCACTCTTGGTATTAATATATGACCACTGCCGTTACATTTTTTTTCTTTTAATATTTTATATAATTGAATCGTTAAGTTTATTAGCAATTCTACATATGCATGAAATAATGTACTACATATTGAACTATACTTTTTAGTCCCGCAGCCCTTTTATACTCGCTATCTCTTGATTGACCATCTGTTGGCCTTATGAGTCCCGGAGATCCAACTCTGCCTAAAACGAGGCCCTCTCTGTTAAGCTGCGCAATTAAACCCAATTTACGCTTCAGCACGGGGAGATTTGGGAGAGCGTAGTCAACAACAGACAGACACTTGACGGACAGCCAGTGTTTATTGACCTTATTCAATCAGTGAAATGGCAGTGCGGGTGCAGCTTTGAAGTGGCTGGTCTGAGGTAATCGTGACTGATTTCTGTTTCCTGCCCCAATGCCCCTTTATCGCTCCGTAAGCCTCGT